>NC_091979.1:313013008-313341758 GCF_044704955.1 Pristiophorus japonicus
AGGGCAAAATTCTCCTATGGGCTGAATCATCGTCCAATTGTCCACAGGGTACTTTTTCATCATTTGCAGTAGAATGCTGCTTCAAAGGGATAATCAAAATTCAGATAGAAAATCAGCCAGAAATGTTCACTCCTGATTGCACCACTATTACCAGCCGTAATATTGCATTGTAACATTCGAATCTTACAGCAAACTCACAATACCATGTAATGATGCATGATGGAAATCAATCTGCAATTTCCTGTTCAGGTAGGTACGCAATGATGTTTTAATAAAAACCATCTGTACCAAAAGATCTTATCTCCATACAAGTCATCAGATGACAGTCCCAGTATAGTAAGGATATTTAAATATTGGCCTGGCCTCCTGCTGAAAGCTGTGAAGTGCACTATGTTTGCCACAGAGTGTTTTTGCTTGTGTGTCAGTTTAAAGGTCCATTGTCTCTTGGTTGTCAATTTTGAATGTTCAAATCAATATCTATCTGATAAACAATGGTAATTACTTTGAACGCCAACCACATTGATAACTTGAACTTTTACCAATTTAGAGGACATTTTCCTTCAACACATGCACTTGATATCCTCACATGCATAAGCATAAGCAAGTCACTCCATGAATCGTGGCCTATTTAGTATGCTGCCATATTGAAAAAATAATTCTGCAGAAAAAACATTTTTTTCTGCCACAGACTACGTAGGAAAAAGAAGAGGCCATTCAGCCCCTCAAGCTTGTTCCACCATCCAGTTAGATCATGGCTAATTTGTTTCTCAACACCATTTATCTGCCTTTGTTCTATATCCCTTGATGCCCTTACCAAACAAATAAAATCTAGCGATCTCGGTCTTGAAAATAGTCCCAGCATTCACAGCGTTTTGTGGGATAGAGTTTCAGATATTTGCTACTCTTTATGTGACAAAGTCCTTCCATATTTCACTCCATAATGGTTTGTCAATTAAATTCACGTTATGAGCACCATAGCATTTTGTGATGCATGTCTGGTTAATGTTATGTATGTAAACCTGTAATTACCATGTCTAACCACCAGAGGACCTATCCCCTGGAGTCCCAAGGGATCCCACAATCCCTTGGGAGCACCTGTATATAAGGAGGCCTCACAGGCTGGAGAGGCACTCTGAGATATGTAATAAAGGACTATGGTCACACTTACTTTGAGCTTGCAGTATCTAATCTGACTCTTTATTCAAGACATTAAAATTGGCGACAAGATACAGATGATGAACCTCAATGCAACAATGCAGAGAACTGTGGGCATCCTGGAGAAATTTTCTGAGGGAGATGATTGAGAAACCTTCGTGGAGCGACTTGACGAATACTTGGTGGCCACCGAGTTGGACGGAGAAGGGAACACTTCAAACGAAGGGCGAACCTCCTCACCATTTGTGGAGCACCAATGTATGGCCTCATGAAAAACCTGCTCGCTCCAGCAAAACCCACAGACAAGTCATACGATGAGTTGTGCATGCTGGTCTGGAAGCATCTAAACCTGAAGGAAAGCATTCTGATGGTGAGGTATCGGTTCTACACGTACAAGAGGTCTGAAGGCCAAGAAGTGGAGAGCTACGTCGCCGAGCTAAGGCGCCTTGCAGGACATTGCGAATTTGAAGGACACTTGGAGCATATGCTCAGGGACTTCTTTGTGCTTGGCATTGACCATGAAGTAATACTTTGCAAACTTTTGACTGTGGAGACCCCAACCTTGAGTAAAGCCACAGCGATAGCCCAGGCGTTTATCTCCAGCAGTGACAAGGCCAAACAAATTTCCCAGCACACTAGTGCTGCTGCAAGTACTGTGAACAAAGAAATGTTGTTTTCGAATCAAAATGCACAAGGCAGGACTTACACGCCTGTAACTGCACATCCATAGATGACTCAGAGTCCGTCATCAAGGGTTGTGAATACAAGGCGATTAACACCTTGTTGGCGCTGCGCGGTGATCATCGATTCCATTCATGCTGCTTCAAAGGATACGTTTGCAAAGGTTGTGGAACAATAGGACACCTCCAACGCATGTGCAGGCGAGCTGCAAACCCTGCTAATCCTGCAAACCACCATATTGCAGAGGAGGACAGATCCACGGTGGATCATGACGAACCAGAGCCTCAGACCGAGGAGGCAGAGGTATATGGGGTGTACACATTTACCACAAAGTGTCCCCCGATAATGCTAAAGGTTGAATTAAATGGACTCCCGGTGTCCATGGGGCTGGATACGGACGCAAACCACTCCATAATGAGTAAAAAGACTTTTGATAAGTTGTGGTGCAATAAGGCTTCAAGGCCAGTCCTGACTCCCATTCGTACCAGACTTAGAACATACACAAAGGAACTGATTCCTGTAATTGGCATTACTACCATAAAGGTCTCCTATGATGGAGCAGTGCATGATTTACCACTCTGGGTGGTACTGGGCGACGGTCCCATGCTGTTCGGCAGGAGCTGGCTGTGAAAGATACGCTGGAACTGGGACGATGTCCAAGCGCTTTTGTCCGTTGATGACACCTCATGTGCCCAGGTCCTAAGCAAGTTCCCCGCGCTGTTTGAACCAGGCATCGGGAAGTTCCAAGGAGCAACAGTGCAGATCCATTTCATTCCAGGGGTTCAACCCATCCATCACAAGGCGAGAGTGGTACCTTACATGATGAGAGAGAGAAGGTGGAGATCGAGCTGGACAGTCTGCAATGAGAGGGCATCATTTCGCCGATCGAATTCAATGAGTGGGCCAGTCCGATTGTTCCAGTCCTCAAGGGAGATGGCACCATCAGAATCTGTGGTGATTACAAAGAACTATCCATCGTTTCTCACTGCAGGATCAATACCCACTACCAAAGGCAGATGACCTATTTGCGATGCTGGCGGGAGGTAAAACGTTCACGAAGCTGGACTTGACCTCGGCCTACATGACACAGGAGCTGGAGGAATCTTTGAAAGGCCTCACCTGCATCAACACGCACAAAGGTCTTTTCATTTACAACAGATGCCCGTTTGGGATTCGATCAGCTGGGGCGATATTCCAGCGAAACATGGAAAGCTTGCTGAAGGTCCCGAGCACGTGATCTTCCTGGACGACATCTTGGTTACAGGTCGGGACACCGGCGAGCACCTGCAGAACCTGGAGGAGGTTCTTAGTCAGCTTAATCGTGTGGGGCTCAGGCTAAAACGTTCGAAGTGCATTTTCCTGGCACCTGAAGTGGAGTTCCTGGGGAGAAGAATCGCGGCGGACGGCACCAGTCCCACCGAGTCGAAGATGGAGGCAATCAAGAACACCAAGACCACAGAACTTGACCAAGCTACGGTCTTTTCTAGGACTCCTGAACTATTTTGGTAACTTCTTACCGGGTCTTAGCACATTGTTCGAACCCCTGCACTCTTTACTGCATAAAGGAGATGAATGGGTATGGGGCAAAAGCCAAGAAAATGCCTTTGAGAAAGCTAGGAAGCAGTTATGTTCAAACAAATTGCTTATGTTGTACGATCCATGTAAATGTTTGGTACTAGCATGTCATGCGTCATCGTACGGGGTTGGGTGTGTATTGCAACAAGCTAATAAATTTGTGAAATTGCAACCGGTTGCTTATGCATCCAGAAGTCTGTCTAAGGCCGAGAGGGCCTACAGTATGATCAAAAAAGAAGCATTAGCATGTGTTTGCGGGATAAAGAAAATGCATCAATATCTGTTCGGGCTCAAATTTGAATTGGAAACCGACCATTTTGTGATGCATGTCTGGTTAATGTTATGTATGTAAACCTGTAATTACCATGTTTAACCACCAGAAGGCTTATCCCCTGGAGTCCCAAGCACTCTGAGATCTGTAATAAAGGACTGTGGTCACACTTACTTTGAGCTTGCAGTATCTAGTCTGACTCTTTATTCAATACATAACAGTTAAATGCATGCTAACTAGAGTTGTGTTAAGAGTCCTTGCTTTCTATTTGATGTAATTCTGTAATCCTTGCCACCATTGTTGGCAGCAGTGGATACAAGCTGAACTGGTCAAAGGGTGGTTTTCCCAGGTTTTCCCATGGCCAGTAGTTTTTCTTATCCTGCACTGAATGTATTTAGAAATTGTGATATTTTTAAATCATGCGTCAAGACACACCCAGAGAAGTTTTCCAAAATATACTAGAGGGTCCTCTGTGGTGTTGTTCAAAGAGTTGGAGGGTACCATGTTCAAAGGAGACTGCAATGATGATGGAATAGCGTGTCCACAATTGCTGAATGGATTTAGAAAGAAGTGTGCGAGAGATATGCTCAGAGACACTTAGGTAAGTGTTTTTTTGATTGGTTTCCAGGAAATTTGAGTTAATCAGGGTGTTTTGTGTGATGGGCATGTCTTGCATGTAGCATCCACTCAATTTCCATTGCTTTGAAATTAATGTGGCCAGGTTCTAAAATGAATGGACTGTCCACTCCACTGGATTATCACTCAGGCGCTGAACACAAAAATGTCCTTCCAAGTATTGGGAGATCGAGAGCCAGCGAAAGTTGGTGAGGATAAGAGTGATAGGTGAGCTGGACATAGTACAGGATAGGATGCTGGGAGTTAACTCGGAGTTTGGCTTTGGATGGATCTCAGAAGGTTGGCAAGGAATTTGTTGGAAGAAATTGATGTAAGCAGGGATCAGAGTTTCAGTACTGGTGGTGAATCATAACATAGAATCATAGAATCATAGAAGTATACAGCATGGAAGGAGGCCATTTTGGCCCATCGTGTCTGCGTCGGCCAACAAGAGGCTATCTAGCCTAATGCCACTTTCCGGCTCTAAGTCCGTAACCCTGCAGGTCATGGCACTTCAAGTGCACATCCAAGTACTTTTAAAATGTGGTGAGGGTTTCTGCCTCTACCATCCTTTCAAGAGTTCCAGACTCCCGCAACCCTCTGTGAAGAAATTTCCCCTCAAATCCCCTCTGAACCTTCGACCAATTACTTGAAATTTATGCCCCCTAGTTGTTAACCCCTCCACTAAGGGAAATAGGCCCTTTCTATCCACTATATCTAGGTCCCTCATAATTTTATACAACTCAATGAGGTCTCCCCTCAGGCTCCTCTGTTCCAAGGAAAACAAACCCAGCCTATCCAATCTGTCTTCATAGCTAAGATTCTTCAGTCCTAGCAACATCCTTGTAAATCTCCTCTGTACCCTCTCCAGTGCAATCACGTCCTTCCTGTAATGCGATATCCAGAACTGCACGCAGTATTCCAGTTGTGGCCTAACCAGTGTTTTATACAGTTCAAGCGTAAACCAACCTGCTCTTGTATTCTATGCCTCGGCTAATAAAGGCAAGCATTCCGTATGACTTCTTAACCGCCTTATTCACCTGGCCGACTACCTTCAGGGATCTGTGGACATGCACTCCCAGGTCCCTTTGTTCCTCTACACTTCTCAGTGTCCTACCACTTAATGTGTATTCCCTTTCCTTGTTAGGCCTCCCCAAATGTGGAAAGGGAATACACATTGAAGATGAGATGGAGTCAGGCAATGTTAGTGAAGTAGTAACCGTTCAAATAACAAGCCATTAAGCATTTGCCTTACTTCCAATCTGGTTTGTTCATGTTGTTGCTTTCAGTGACAAGTAATCATCACAGCTTTCTCCAAATTAAATGGCACCATCATCCCAGTCACTTCTAGAGAAGCACTGATGAAAATATTTATATTCTACATGCTTTGAGTTTATCTCACTTCCAGCCTAACATTCTTATACATGATGTGTGGTGACCGTGGAACCAATACCTGTTGTAATAAATATTTATTTATCTGCAACTGCAAACCACAATAATACCACAGAGATCCCTTTGTAAAATTAATTACACAGCCTCAGAATTACATTATATAATTACGTTTATCTACAGCCTTGTAATTCACAGCCACTCAGTAAAGGATCAACAAGAGGTCTCGATGAGGTCTCCCCTCAGCCTCCTCTGTTCCAAGGAAAACAAACCCAGCCTATCCAATCTGTCTTCGTAGCTAAGATTCTCCATTCCCGGCAACATCCTTGTGTTACCATGCAGCAGCTAAGCCAGTTTTATTATTCGTTTTAATGCTGAACATACTGTCTATTTAACATTTGTTTGGACTTATGAAAGGGAAATCATGTTTGACAAGTCTGCTAGAGTTTTTTGAGGTTGTAACTAGCAGAATAGATAGGGGGGGACCAGTGAATGTGGTGTATTTGGATTTTCAGAAGGCATTCGATAAGGTGCCGCACAAGAGGTTATTGTACAAAATTAGGGCTCGTGAGATTGGGGGTAATATACTAGCATGGATTGAGGATTGGTTAATGGACAGAAAAGAGAGAGTAGGAATAAACGGGTCATTTTCGGTGTTTGGGCCCCAGCTATTCGCAATCTATATCAATGATTTGGATTATGGGACCAAATGTAATATATCCAAGTTTGCTGATGATACAAAGCTAGGTGGGAATGTAAGTTGTGAGGAGGATGCAAAGAGGCTTCACGGGGATATAGGCAGGATAAGTGAGTGGGCAAGAACATGGCAAATGGAATATAATGTCGAGCATTGTGAAATTATCCATTTTGGTAGGAAAAATAGAAAACCAGAGTATTTTTTAAATGGTGACAGATTGGCAAATGTTGGTGTTCTGAGGGCCCTGGGTGTCCTTGTACACAAATCACTGAAAGTTAACATGCAGGCACAGCAAGCAAGTAAGAATGCAAATGGTGCATTGGCCTTTATTACAAGAGGATTTGAGCATAAGAGTAAAGATGTCTTACTGCAATTTTATAGTACCCTGGTGAGACCACACCTGGAGTATTGTGTACAGTTTTGGTCTCCTTACTTAAGGAAGGATATACTTGCCACAGAGGGAGTGCCACGAAGGTTCACCAGATTGAGTCCAGGGATGGGGGGTTTGTCCTATGAGGAGAGATTGAGTAGACAAGGCCTATATTCTCTAGAGTTTAGAAGAATGAGGGGTGATCTCAATGAAGCATACAAAATTCTTACAGGGCTCAACAGAGTAGATGCAGGGAGGGTGTTTCCCCTGGCTGGGGAGTCTAGAACCAGGGGTCACAATCTCAGAATAAGGGGTCAGCCATTTAGGACTTAGATGAGGATAAATTTCTTCACTCAGAGGGTGGTGAATCTTTGGAATTCTCTACGCCAGAGGGCTGTGGATGCTCAGAGGTTGAGTATATTCAAGACAGAGATCAATAGATTTTTGAATATTAAGGGAATCGAGGGATATGGGAATAGTGCAGGAAAGTGAAGTTGAGCTAGAAGATCAGCCATGATCTTATTGAATGGCGGAGCAGGCTCGAGGAGCTGAATGACCTACTCCTGTTTCTAATTCTTATGTTCTTATTTATTGGACACAGCTTGGGTCAGTTTTCCCCAAAATTTATTTTATCAGAAGCACTGTTTCATCTTGTGTAAGATGCCACATTTTAAATGTCCAAGGTAGAACGTAAAATCCGTAGCATTAAACTACGTAGCACTGTATGAAGTCAACACTTTTTAATTCTGAATATAATTTTCCTTCATGAAGAATCTGCAGCCAAGAACTAATGGAATAGCAAACTAGTCCACCATCCTAAATATATTACTGTCCATTACGGTGAAATATAGGAGTCCAAGGGAAATTAACATTGTTCTTCCTCGAGTCATTCATTCTTGCAGATAAGCAATCCGACAACAGGTCTAAGCTTAATTAGTAACTGCATTACAGATTTAATATTAAACTTCAAATCCATGCGATCATATGGTTCAAGAATGGGAGGACATCAGTGCTGTCAGTGCAGGTGCTTGTGTATACATTTCTCAGTGCAATCGTACATATGATAGTTTTCAAAACAGTTACCCTTTAAGTGGGAAATCAAATATTGTCCTGCAGGTTATTAATGTTGGTAATCAAGAAGCTTACTACATCAGCAGTCTGTTATCTGCTTGACTGGAAAATTCTGGTCAGAAACGTTTATGACTACTAATGCTGAAAAATGGTAGCTTTTAAAGGAATACTGACAGTTTCGCACAGCTCAGGAGTGTCCAGCCTATATCATCAAGGCTACATGTGGCATTCAAGTCCTGGCAACTCAAGCCTATTTGCACTTATACCTCTCACTCACTGGTTTGAATTTTGTGGGCCCGGAGGTTTGCAAAGCATTGCATTTACTGCTGTTGCTTCCTTTAGTGGATAAGTCTTAAAGCAGAAGCCCAGGAACAGTTAGTACCGGCAACTTGAGATATATGCAGATTAATGGGAAGGGGGATTTATACTTCATATGTGGCCCCCCCAATGCTCCCTTATGTGCATCTATGCAACGCATAAAGACAAAAAACTTGAGCAACCTGGTATAGTTGATCTCCGCCACATCTTAATGGTATACCTGAAATAAATACCACTGACAAATTTAATTATCAACCTCAACTAGTTATATTTGGACTGACCTATAGGGAGGTGGGGCGGGGGGGAATGAACAGGAAAATCCTTGCTCATAATTAATATCTAACAAGTCTTGCTGGAAGGAGATGTATATGTGATGCTCCCAGTGGGAGAATAGTCTCCTGACTGTCATTACAATTGAGGAGTGGCCACTTGGACAAGTTACAAGAGCGTAACAAGTGCCCTGGAAGCAAAGCCAAGCGAAAGTTCAATGTCACCAGGAAAAGATGAGGAGGAGGAAACTAGTAGCAAAATAGGGCAGAAAATAAAAAAGGTGCATCCAGTGTGCTCAGCCGCTTCCTGATATCCTTTTGAGTGAATCAAATTGGCTGAAGACTGGCTTCTGTGATGGTGGGGACCTCAGGAAAAGGCCAATTATGAATCATCTGCTTGGCACATCTGGCTGAAGATGGTGGAAAAGCCTCCAGTTGGGCTCCGTTCTCATTGAGGATGGGGATATTCATGGAGCCTCCTCCGCCTGTTAGTTGTTTAATTGTCCACCACCGTTCACGACTGAATTTGGCAGGACTGCAGAGCTTTGATCTGATCCGTTGATTGTGGGATCGCTTAGCTCTGTTTATAGCACCCACCGACACCTGGGAATCCCTGGCCAAAGACCGCCCTAAGTGGAGGAAGTGCGCTGAGCACCTCGAGTTTCATCGCTGAGAGCATGCAGAAATCAAGCGCAGGCAGCGGAAAGAGCGTGCGGCAAATCTGTCCCACCCTCCCTGTCCCACCTGTGACAGGGACTGTGGCTCTCGTATTGGACTGTCAAGCCACCTAAGGACTCACTTTAAGAGTGGAAGCAAGTCCTCCTCGATTCCGAGGGACTGCCTATGATGATGTTATAGCATGCTGTTTCCACTGCTTAGCATGCATGTAGTCCTGTGTTGCAGGACCTCAGTTTTAGGTATGCCTGGTGCTGCTCCTGGCATGCTCTTCTGCACTCCTCATTGAACTAGGGTTGGTCCCCTGGCTTGATGGTAATGGTAGAGTAAGGGATATGCCGGGCCATGAGGTTACAGATTGTGGTGGAACACAATTCTGCTGCTGCTGATGGCCCACTGCGCCTCATGGATGCCCAGTTTTGAGCTGCTAGATCTGTTCTGAATCTATCCCATTTGGCACGGTGGTAATGCCACACAACACGATGGAGAGTGTCTTCAGTGTGAAGACAGTACTCCTACCAATGTTGTCATGGACAGATGCATTTGCAACAGTTAGATTAGTGAGGACGAGGTCAAGTGGTTTTTCCCCTTGTGTTGGTTCTCACCACCTGCTGCAGGCCCAGTTTGGCAGTTTTATCCTTCAGCACTCGACCAGTAGTGGTGCTACCGAGCCACTCTTCATGATGGACTTTGAAGTCCCCACCCAGAGTACATTCTGTGCTTCTTCCAAGTGATGTTCAATATGGAGGAGTACTGATTCATCAGCTGAGGGAGAGCAGTAGGTTTACTTGCCCATGTTTGACCTGAAGCCATGAGACTTCATGGGGTCCAGAGTCAATGTTGAGGACTCCCAGGGCCATGCCTTCCAGACTGTATACCACTGATGGTGATAGAGGAATTTAGGACATTGGCTGAAAGTTATGATTCTGTGAGTATGACAGCTCTCCCATATTGGACACAAGTCGCCAGATGTTAGTGAGTTGGACTTTGCAGGGTCACTGGGCGGGGTGTGCTGTTGTCGTGTCCGAAGCCGAGGTCAATGCCGGGTGGTCCGTCCGGTTTTATTTTTATTATCGTTGTTCGTAATGATTTGTTACAACTGAATGGCTTGCTAGGCCATTTCACTGGGCAGTTGAGTCAACCACATTGCTGTGGGTCTGGAGTCACCTATAGGCCAGATCAGGTAAGGATGGCAGATTTCCTTCCCTAAAGGGCATTAGTGAATCAGATGGTCACCATTACTGACACTAGCTTTTTATTCCAGATTTATTTAATTAACTGAATTTAAATTCCATAGCTGCCATGGTGGGATTTGAACTCAAGTCTACAGATTATTAGTCCGGGTCTCTCAATTACTAGCCACGTAACTTAACCACTATGCTACCGTCCCCAAGCAAAGAAGTTTCTCCTGAAATTCTAATTGGATTTATTAGTGACTATCTTATATTTATGACCCCTGCTTTTCAACTCCCATCAGTGGAAATATCTCTACCTCTATGCCATCGAAACTCTTCAAAATTTCAGGACCAACAAGTGAGATTAGTACCATCCAATATCTTAGTCCTTCCAACGAGCTGCTGATTGTGGAAGTGGTGATTTTGTAGTCTCAGATGTTTCCTTCTGCAGAACTTGTTATCAATGAATTAAAGCACGGGAGTGTCTTTTAATTAGGTTTATTGTCTAACCTGACCATTTCTTTAATTTTGGAGAGAGGCACCAGTAAATGGGGGATTGGGGAGGGCACCAGTAAATTCATGGATTGGGGAAGTTCGAGACACGAGGCCAGTATACATGTGGTACCCAACCACCAAAGCATGAGTGGCTGGAGACAGAGTGGAAAAGCTCGACAGAGCATGGAGAGCAGCGCGCTGGAGCTGGAGCTGGGGGGGCCCGGGGTACAGTGTCAGTATTCTATGGGCAAATGCGTAAGCTGAAAAACAGGGAGAGAGGACCTGAGGGAGGGAGGGGGTTAGTAGGAATATGTGTGTTGTGTGTGTGTGTGTTAGGTCCATGCATCAGAGCCTGGTCTCCAATCGTCTTGGATCCCCTTGCCATTGGACCAAGACCTTACTCTGTCAAGTCCGTGTGGTAACTGGTGTGCAACGGCCACCCCACGTAAAAAGAATTCACACTCAGGCATCTTCCACCCTTCATTGGCCTGCATTGGTCTCATCTGTCACCTTAGAACTGATTTTAGTATGGAAGCAAGTCATCCCCGACTCCGGGAGACTGCCTCAGAAGGAGAAGACGGATTCCAGTGGACTTCTGTACCACACCAGGGGACCTTTTTATCACCAATTCTTTGGTGATAAAGATGAGAAACCTTATGCAGATCTACTGGGACAAGATGGTAGACCACATACAAGAGGCATAAAGAGCTTTATAGTGTAAAATATAAAAATGTTCCAGTGATTATATACAAGTCTCTTATTCACATGTCAAATAAAATAGGCCAACTGGTTACCTGAACAGAGGTTTAGTCAAATACATTCTGACATTCAGATATGGCCAGTCTAAGTATCTGCAGCTCCCATAATATCTTACCATTTAGCTGCCTTATTTATGAGCAGGACAAATACTTGCTCTCACAACTGCTATGGATGCAAAGGGCCACCAAGTGCAAGTAAGCATCTTGAGTGGCTAAAACGCTACGAATAAAAGAGTGCAGAACACCTGAGGCAAAGGCTGCAGGAGTTTGTTCAGATCCAAATTGAAGCACTTGCCAAGCCGTAGCTGTGGCAACACGGTTCGGTCTGAGTGGTACTTCTTTCAGCTAAACTCCTGTGTTGGGATCAAGTGCATCTGTACTGTTAGAGCCACAATCCTCCAACACCAAGTGAAGGCAAGTCAAGCACAACCCAGACAAGCAATTCAGCTCCTGCAAGGCTTTCAGTTTTGTGGTGCACTGAGGCGACACATCTTCTGCATCCCGGAGCCTTCAGGCTGGAATATCTGTGGCCTCGTCTTCTACTGCAGCATTGGGTGAGGGAACATGAAGTGATAGGCAGAGAGGCACCACAGTGAGAAGGAGCAGAACCCGCTCAGGAGTGAAGGGTACCGTATGGTAACATCACAACACACAGCAGACGTGAGGTGCTTAGCACCTGCTTTAAAATAACCACTATATTAATGTACTTCCTGTATGGAGGCGGGGTTTACTCCTGTCACGTTCCTAGCAGCAGCCTGGAAGCACCCTAAGACATATATTTAAAAAAAATCACAGCTATTTTTTCCATTAGTGGGCTAATTCTGTCAGATAGCCTTGTCAGGTGAGGCTCCCTGCCAGCCAGGTTGTGCAATTGGCCCTTACAAACCGAAGGCAGGGCTTTTGCTAACTGAAGAGTGACTCGCTAGCTCTCCTCGTCTTCTGTATCATTTTCTTCGAACCTCCAAGCAGCCTATGGGCCAAATGACTCGCGCTGGTGCCGACAGTAAAACTAATTACTGCTGCTTTTTATTCGGAGTGTGTAGACAACAGCTGACACGGTTTGGGATTTGAAACAAGGAAGACTGCACAGGAGCACCTAGAATTGGTACTTAGTTGGTCTTAACAAGCTGTTGACCTTTTCAAAATACAATATGTGTTAAAGATTTCAGCATGCATTGCCTGTCAGTTGGAAACCTCGAGTTGCTTATCTCTGCTTTGTTTTGCTCTGCACCACGTTTAACGCCTACACGCGTGGGCACTACACCAAAATTTGAGTGAAGAATGGGAATAAAGAAGAATAGTATTGCCTTGTAAGGATGCAAAGGTAACCAATGAAGACAACTGCAGGCATCAGGGCGCAGGTTGTGCCCGCAGCCCCCCGAAGGTCCGCTGGAAATGTATGTTCTCTGGGCGATTCCTCCGGAGCCGCCCATCGGCTGTCCAGGTTCCGCCCGGCGCGAGATTGGTCACGGAGGGATCCGCCGGCGTGACGTCACGCCGCCCGCCATGCCGGATGCTGCAAATCGGCCGTTTTGGTCAGGGGGTACTGGCCTCAGATCAACCTGCCGCCCGCCAGAAGGACCGCTGCAAAAAGCAGGTGTGAGCTGTCCGTGAGTCAGGCGGCAGTGAGAAGGACTGCACATCGCGGCTATGGTGCAGGCGCTGGACCGTCAGGAGTGGGACTGCTGGGAAAAAGTTAGGTGGATGTGACTTTACTTACCGCTGAAGGTCATGTTTAATTTGGATGTGATAAAAACGACTGAAATGTGTCTCGGCTGATGTAAACTTTTTTCTTTGACCTTGCTGAAAGACCTTCATTGAGAAGCCCAATGGCGAAGGCAAAATAATTATGAATAAATGAAAAGTCACATGTTGTCCATCCAAGCTGATTAATTAATTCGGTGACACAGTCCTTCAAGGAGTTCTCAGGGAAGCATTACATATGACATTGAGGGTGAGAGGGTTAGGGTTAGAATGATCTATTGTAAGTCTGAGACAGCTGCAGACTCTGACAACATTTGTATGGGAGGAAAAGGGTATAAAGTTACAGCTATTCGACTTTAGGGGCAGTGCGATTACAGACCAAACAGAGAAAGGACTACGGTCAATAGAACACAGCAAGAGACAAGCGCCATGGTGACTCAGTGGCCTACCATTGAGGTTTCAACGACTAGTCTGTCACTATCATCTTGTTAATGTGTCTTTCTTTGTACTGCAAGGAAACTACTTCATAAAATCTGTTCTGATTCATCACAAAAGTCCTGTACCCAGCATGCCTTGTTGTGGTGATGGACATAAGTCTATTCTGAGAGATGTAATTAATCTGACACATCGAATAACCCTCACAGCACATAAAGCGTGTTGCGATGGCCTGATGACCGTACCCATTATACAGTGCGGTCATATGTGGATGGGAAGATATTCCTGATAAAGCAGATGACCGGAGGGACAGATGTGTGTTTCTCACATGATGTTAAAATCAGACACTCACCAAGAGAGGGTCAACAATGTGAGTGTATTTACAAGTGCACAATAACAAAGGTCACATAACGTTATTACATTTACACCACCAGCACCCACTCCTCGCCCCGGCACCACCATCTCTCTTCTCCCCCCCTGAAGTGATGCCCAAGCTCCTCTTCCTCGCCCTGCCTACACCATGGCGTCCCGCTCCCCTGCCCCTCTCTGCCTCTGGTTGACGAGGTTGTGCAGGAGGGCAGCGGGATGTCTGCAGACGTGTGTGTCTTGTTGAGAAGGCAGGGGGCGTGGCCGAGGATGCTGGGATCTCCTGCTCCTCTGGACCTGTCGGCCTTGAGGGTGTGGGGTCAGGGGCTTGCACTACGCGTCCAGAAGCCATCTCTTGCCTCATCGCCTCAACGCTCTCGGTTGTGCGCTCCAACACAGTGATGAGCCGATCCACCTTGTCATCGTGCTGCTGGGTGAAGATGGCCATGCTGGCAGATATCCCAGTCATGGTCTGGAGCATATCGCGACCTATCTGCACGCTTGTCCGTGATAGCTGTACCACCTCCAGAATTGGAGAGAGCCGTTGTGAATCCTCAGGTGGATGCTTGCCCCTGGTGGGTTCTGGCGCCTTGCTTGCCATCGCACGACGGCCTCTGCGCTTGGTTGAGCTTTCCAGTGTGGTGTCCGTTCCAAACCCCAGGAACTCGGAGGCCGATGCCGAGGTTCTGCTGACACCTGGCTCACATGGCAGGAGGCTGCTGTCATCCTGTTCCTGCTCCTGGAGCTCAAGGGGCTCAAAGACGGGCCCTTCTCCCTCCTCTCTCTCCTCTCCTTCGTGGCTCAGGGTGGTGAGGGCCTGCCATGACCATCCCGGGTGAGGTCTTTGTACCTGTGCTCCATCTCCATCACCAGCTCCTCCAATTCCTGCTCATTAAACCAGGGAGCTCTGGGCCTGGTTTTGCCAGACTTTATTGCTGATTTCTGGCCACTCATCGTCAATGATGAAACATAGAAACATAGAAACATAGAAAATAGGTGCAGGAGTAGGGCATTTGGCCCTTCGAGCCTGCACCGCCATTCAGTATGATCATGGCTGATCATGCAACTCCAGTACCCCATTCCTGCTTTCTCTCCATACCCCTTGATCCCTTTAGCCGTAAGGGCCACATCTAACTCCCTTTTGAATATATCTAACGAACTGGCCTCAACAACTTTCTATGGTAGAGAATTCCACAGGTTCACAATTCTCTGAGTGACGAAGTTTCTCCTCATCTTGGTCCTAAGTGGTTTACCCCTTATCTTTAGACTGTGACCCCTGGTTCTGGACTGCCCCAACATCGGGAACATTCTTCCTGCATCTAATCTGTCCAATCCCATCAGAATTTTATATGTTTCTATGAGATCCCCTCTCATTCTTCTAAATTCCAGTGAATATAAGCCTAATCGATCCAGTCTTTCTGCATATGACAGTCCTGCCATCCCGGGAATCAGTCTGGTGAACCTTCGCTGCACTCCCTCTATAGCAAGAATGTCCTTCCTCAGATTAGGAGACCAAAACTGCACACAATACTCAAGGTGTGGTCTCACCAAGGCCCTGTATAACTGCAGTAAGACCTCCCTGCTCCTATACTCAAATCCCCTCGCTATGAAGGCCAGAATGCCATTTGCCCTCTTCACCGCCTGCTTTACCTGCATGCCTACTTCAATGACTGATGTACCATGACACCCAGGTCTCATTGCATCTCCCCTTTTACTAATCTGTCACCATTCAGAAAATAATCTGCCTTCCTGTTTTTGCCATCAAAGTGGATAACCTCACATTTATCCACATTAGACTGCATCTGCCATGCATTTGCCTATTCACCTAACCTGTCCAAGCCCCCCTAGCATCCTCCTCACAGCTCGCACTGTCATCCAGCTTAGTGTTATCTGCAAACTTGGAGATATTACATTCAATTACTTCATCTAAATCATGAATGTATATTGTAAATAGCTGGACGCTGCGGTATCCCACTAGTCACTGCCTGCCATTCTGAAAAGGACCCGCTTATTCCCACTCTTTGTTTCCTGTCTGCCAACCAGTTTTCTATCCACGTCAATACATTACCCCCAATACCATGTGCCTTAATTTTGCACACAAATCTCTTGTGTGGGACCTCGTCAAAAGCCTTTTGAAAGTCCAAATGCACCACATCCACTGGGTCTCCCTTGTCCACTCTACTCGTTACTTCCTCAAAAAATTCGAGAAGATTTGTCAAGCATGATTTCCCGTTCATAAATCCATGCTGACTTGGACCGATCCTGTCACTGCTTTCCAAATGCGCTGCTATTACATCTTTAATAATTGATTCCAACATTTTCCCCACTACCGATGTAAGGCTAACTGGTCTATAATTCCCTGTTTTCTCTCTCCTTCCTTTTTTATAAAGTGAGGTTACATTAGCTACCCTCCAATCCATAGGAATTGAACCAGAATCTATTGAATGTTGGAACATGACTACCAATGCATCCAATATATCTAGGGCCACTTCCTTAAGTACTCTGGGATGCAGACTATCAGGCCCTGGGGATTTATTGGCCTTCAATCCCATCAATTTCCCTAACACCATTTCCTGACTAATAAGGATTTCCTTCTGTTCCTCCTTCTCGCTAGACCCTCGGTCCCCGAGTATTTCGGGAGGTTATTCGTGTCTTCCTTAGTGAAGACAGAACCAAAGTATTTGTTCAATTGGTCTGCCATTTCTTTGTTCCCCATTATAAATTCCCCTGATTCTGACTGCAAGGGACCTACATTTGTCTTCACTAATCTTTTTCTCTTCACATATCTATAGAAGCTTTTGCAGTCAGTTTTTATGTTCCCTGGAAGCTTACTTACTCTCATCCTCTACTTTCCCCCTCCTAATTAAACCCTTAGTCCTCCTCTGCTGAATTCTAACTTTCTCCCAGTCCTCAGATTTGCTGCTTTTTCTAGTTAATTTATATGCCTCTTCCTTGGATTTAACGCTTTCCCTAATTTCCCTTGTTGGCCACGGTTGAGCCACCTTCCCTTTTTTATTCTTCCGAATGGCTGCTCAACAGTTTGTGTGTCTCAATTTCTCCAATGGCCCCCTCTGCAACTGAGACTGCCCACTCTATAACCTGCAACTCTGTCCTCTCCAACCTCCAACTCTCTCAAATGCCAACTCTCTCCTCTCCCCTCTCACACTCACAGGTAGAATAAAGTGGTGTGCCTTTATGCGCATGCGCAGTGCAGCAATCAGCCTCAAACGGCCCTGAAATGACGACACGTCGGAAGACAAAAACTACAACAGCAAAAAAAAAAAAATCACGAAGTCTCGCGCATGGGCATTGGAGGCCCTCCGAAAATCCCCGAAAGAAGAGGCCTCCGACTGCCGCTTACTGATGACGCCAGCCGCTCATTCCCGCTCCTGCTCGCTCCAGCCAGGCGACTGCCGCTGCCTGCCGCTGCTGTCCACACAACAGAGCCGAAAGTGGGTCCCAACGGGACCCGGCAGCAGCGGGCGGGAGAAAGGTAGGTGTCGCCCGGGGGCCTCCGAGAAATGGGCGCCGACCAAATTGGGCCCCCAGGATTTTAAGTTACAAGGAAATTCCACAAAGGGTGGTTTTCATCTCTTTGGAAAAGAGGAAACTTTGAGCTGATTTGATTTGAGTTGTTTTAAGATTATAAAGGGCAATGAGAAAATTGATCCGGACAATTTTTTTAACTTACAGAAAATATAAATTGTGGCGTTCTCTCAAAAGCTTTAGGAATTGAGCGAATGTTCACCCAGAGCTGCCTCTTTGTCAGCTGACGGGAGCTATCAACTGCACTTGGACCAGTAGTTCCTGGGATTCTGCAGTCAGAATGTTTGTAGTGTGGAGGATTCCAGTATAATCAAGTTCAACATTTGGAAATATCAAGGGCCAGGCTCTGCTATTTCATTTTAAAAAGACTAACTGCAAGGAAATAAGGGAAGAACTTAAATACATATGCAGATTTTGGTACCATCACAGTAAGTGTAATTTGAGAAGAAGCGAGAAGCCTAAATGAGACTAACAGGGCTAAAACTGAGGATGAGCATAAGATATATGCTAAATGATTACTTCCTCCACGTATTCACCAGGATAGATGTGAGCAGCATTCACTTCATGAAGAGCAACAATACAAGCAACATTAACAACTTAACATAAATGTGATGGAAATCCTAGAAAGGCTGAAAGAGCTCGAAACAAACAAATCCCCAGAATTGGGTGATATTGAGCACTGAATACAAAGAAGATGATGAGATTTGTTAGATATTAATGATCATTATGAGGGACACAATAAATGGTAGAGAATTCCTGGTAGATTGGAAATGAGCTAACTTGGTGTTCATTTAGGGCCCAAGACTGCCCTAAGTGGAGGAAGTGCATCCGGGAGGGCGCTGAGCACCTCGAGTCTCAACGCCAAGCGCGTGCAGAAATCAAGCGCAGGCAGCGGAAGGAGCGTGCGGCAAACCAGTCCCACCCATCCCTTCACTGAACGCCTATCTGTCCTACCTGTGACAGAGTCTGTGGCTCTCGTATTGGACTGTTCAGCCACCAAAGAACTCACTTCTGGAGTCGAAGCAAGTCTTCCTCGATTCCGAGGGACTGCCTATGATGGTGATTTCATAAAGAGTGACAAAACAGACCCAGGCAACTCTATCCATTAGTCCTCCATTCATTCGTGGATAAAATAATGAAATCAATTAACTTAAGGATTACTTGTATGATCATAATCATAATCTAATAAACATTAATTAACATGGTTTCAGAAGGGAAATCATCCAGAGAATGCAAGTTCAAATTCCACTAAGACAGCTGGAAAATTAGAATTTAGATTTTAAAAAGTCTTGAAATAAAAAGCTCGTAGCATTAAATGTGACCACAAAGCTGTTGGATTGAGGTAAAAACTCAACTGGCTCTGTCTTTCAGGTGAGACATTAAACCGAGGCCCTGCCTACGCTCTCAAGTGGACGGAAAAGATTCCACGACACTATTTCGAAGAAGAGCAGGGGAGTTATCCCCGGTGTCCTGGCCAATATTTATCCCTCAATCAACGGAACAAAAACAGATCATCTGGTCATTGTGGACATTGCTGTTTATGGGAGCTTGATGTACACAAATTGGCTGCCGTGTTTCCTACATTCCAATAGTAACTACACTCCAAATGTAAACCATTGGCTGTAAAATGCTTTGAGATGTCCGGTGGTCGTGAAAGGCGCTATATAAATGTAAATCTTTGTTTTCTTTCTCATGCCCTTTAAGAACGGAAAACTATGTCCTTATCTGGTCTGGCCTATATGTGACTCCAGTCCCATATCAATGTGGTTGACTTTTAACTGCGCTCTGAAGTGACCTAGCAAGCCACTCAGTTGTCTCCATGGCAAATAGGGATGGGCAATAAATGGCAGCCTTGTCCGTGACACCCACATCCCCAGAATGAATAAAAAGATGAAATTTAACATGGAGAAATGCAAAGTACTGCATATAGGAAGAAAAATGGGCAGCATAAGTACATAACTGGTGCTGAACTAGCTGAGGGCGAAGTGAAATGGAGATAGAGTAGTATTAGTAGAATCATTGATTAAAATGTTCAACAAATACAGAGTAGCAAGTGACAGGGCAAATAGAATGCTGAACTATATAGCTAGAGCAATACAATACACAACAACAACAACAATATTTATATCGCGTCTTTAACGTAGCAAAATGTCACAAGGCGCTTCACAAGAGCATTATAAGACAAAAAAGAAATTTGACACTGAGCCAGATAAGAAGAAGTTATGGCAGATGACCAAAAGCTTAGTAAAAGAGGGGAGTTTTAAGGAGCGTCTTGAAGGAGGAAAGAGAGGTAGCGAGGCGGAGAGGTTTAGGGAGGGAGTTCCAGAGCTTGGGGCCTAGACAGCTAAAGGCACGGCCACCGATGGTTGAGCAGTTATAATCAGGGATGCTCAAGAGGGCAGAATTTGATGATCGCAGATATCTCGGGGGCTTGTTAGGCTGAAGGAGATTACAGAGATAGGGAGGGGCGAGGCCATGGAGGCATTTGCAAACAAGGATGAGAATTTTGAAATCGAGGCGTAGCTTAACCGGGAGCTAATGTAGGTCAGTGAGCGCAGAGGTGATGGGTGAGCGGGACTTGGTGCGAGTTAGGACACGGGCTACCAAGTTTTGGATGATCTCAAGTTTACGGAGGGTAGAATGTGGGAGGCCAGCCAGGAGTGGGTTGGAATAGTCAAGTCTAGAGGTAACAAAAGCATGGATGAGGCTTTCAGCAGTAGATGAGCTGAGGCTGGGACAGCGATGGGCAATTTTACAGAGGAAGAAATAGACGGTTTTAGTTATGCCGCGGATATATGGCCGGAAGCTCATTTCAGGGTCAACTATGACACATAGGTTGCCAACAGTCTGGTTCAGCCTCAAACAGATGCTAGGGAGAGAGATGGAATCGGTGGTTAGGGAAAGCAGTTTGTGTCGGGGACCAAAGACAATGGCTTCGGTCTTCCCAATATTTAACTGGAGAAAATTTCTGCTCATTCAGTACTGGATGTCGGACAAGCAGTCTGATAACTTAGAGACCACGGAGGGGTTGAGAGAAGTGGTGGTGAGGTAGAGCTGGGTGTCGTCAACGTACATGTGGAAACTAACGTCATGTTTTCAGATGATGTTGCCAGGGAAAGCATATGGATGAGAAATAGGAGGGGGCCAAGGATAGGTCTTTGGGGGAGATCAGAGGTAATGAGATGAGGGTGGGAAGAGAAGCCATTGCAGGAGATTTGCTGGCTACGATTAGATAGATAAGAATGGAACCAGGCGAGTGCCGTCCCACCCAGCTGGACGATGGTGGAGAGACATTGGATCATATCAAAGGCAGCAGATAAGTCGAGAAGGACGCGGAGGGATAGTTTACCTTTGTCACAGTCACAAAGTAGGTCATTGGTGACTTTCATGAGAGCCATTTCGGTACTGTGGCAGAGGCGGATACAGATTGAAGAAATACAAACAGGGAGTTCCGGGAAAGATAGGCATGGATTGGGAGTTGACAACATGTTCAAGGACTTTGGCGAGGAAAGGGAGGTTGGAGATGGGTGATAACTTGCAAGCACAGTGAGATCAAGGGTTGTTTTTTTTGAGGAGAGGGGTGATGCTGGCAGATTTGATAAACAGGAAGATCGTACTTGACGAGAGAGCATAAGAACATAAGAAATAGGACCAGGAGTAGGCCATTTGCCCCCTCGAGCCTGCTCCGCCATTTAATAAGATCATGGATGATCTGATCATGGACTCAGCTCCACTTCCCTGCCCGCTCCCCATAACCCTTTATTCCCTTATCGCTCAAAAATCTGTCTATCTCCACCTTAAACATATTCAACGATCCAGCCTCCGCAGCTCTCTGGGGGAGAGAATTCTATAGATTTACAATCCTCTGAGAGGAAATTCCTCCTCATCTCAGGTTTAAATGGGCAGCCCCTTATTTTGAGACCATTTCCCCTGGTTTTAATTTCCCCTATGAGTGGAAATATCCTCTCTGCATCCATCTTGTCGAGCCCCCTCGTTATCTTATATGTTTCGAGAAGATCACCTCTCATTCTTCTGAACGCCAATGAGCATAGGCCCAACTTACTCAACCTATCTTCATAAGTCAACCCCCTCATATCTGGAATCAACCTAGTGAGCCTTCTCTAAACAGCCTCCAATGCAAGTATATCCTACAGCGGGAGATCGAGAGCCAGCGGCAGTTGGTGAGAGGGGAGCAGCCTATCAAAAGGCAGCTACAGCGGGAGAGAAAGCAAAATAGAAGTAGAAAGTAATCAAAAAGTGACGTCACAGCCAATGAGGTAAGTGATCGGCTGGTGATTGGTGAGTAGCTTTTCTTTTATTTTTTATATCAGTAAGTGAACTGTAACATTGTTATTACCAATTTAAGGGTATCTAAGGTTAAGACATGGCAGGAGAGCTCGGCCATGTGATATGCTCCTCCTGTACCATGTGGGAACTCGGGGACACTTCCGGTGTCCCTGGGCGCTACGTGTGTGGGAAGTGTATCCGCCTCGAGCTCTTGACGGTCCGCGTTGCGGAATTGGAGCTGAGGGTGGATTCACTCTGGAGCATCCACGATGCTGAGAATGACGTGAGTATCACGTGTAGTGAGTTGGTCTTACCGCAGGAGAAGGGTCCACAGCCAGATAGGGAATGGAAGACCAGCAGGAAGAGCAGTGCAAGAAAGATAGTGCAAGGGTCCCCTGTGGTCATCCCCCTGCAAAACAGATACACTGCTTTGGGTACTGTTGGGGAGGATAATTCATCAGGGGAGGGCAGCAGCAGCCAAGTTCATGGCACCGTGGGTGGCTCTGCTGCACAGGAGGGCAGGAAAAAGAGTGGGAGAGCGATAGTGATAGGGGATTCGATGGTGAGGGGAATAGATAGGCGTTTCTGCGGATGCAACCGAGACTCCAGGATGGTATGTTGCCTCCCTGGTGCAAGGGTCAAGGATGTCTCGGAGCGGGTGCAGGACATTCTGAAATGGGAGGGAGAACAGCCAGTTGTTGTGGTGCACATTGGTACTAACGACATAGGTAAAAAAAGGGATGAGGTCCTACGAAAAGAATTTAAGGAGCTAGGAGCTAAATTAAAAAGTAGGACCTCAAAAGTAGTAATCTCGGGATTGCTACCAGTGCCACGTGCTAGTCAGAGTAGGAATCGCAGGATAGCGCAGATGAATACATGGCTTGAGCAGTGGTGCAGCAGGGAGGGATTCAAATTCTTGGGGCATTGGAACCGGTTCTGGGGGAGGTGGGACCAGTACAAACCGGACGGTCTGCACCTGGGCAGGACCGGAACCAATGTCCTAGGGGGAGTGTATGCTAGTGCTGTTGGGGAGGAGTTAAACTAATATTGCAGGGGGATGGGAACCTATGCAGGGAGACAGAGGGAGACAAAAATGAGGCAAAAGCAAAAGACAGAAAGGAGATGAGGAAAAGTGGAGGGCAGAGAAACCCAAGGCAAAGAACAAAAAGGGCCACTGTACAGCAAAATTCTAAAAGGACAAAGGGTGTTAAAAAAGCAAGCCTGAAGGCTTTGTGTCTTAATGCAAGGAGTATCCGCAATAAGGTGGATGAATTAACTGTGCAAATAGATGTTAACAAATATGATGTGATTGGGATTACGGAGACGTGGCTAAAGCACATGGGATTGGGGGTAGTGTGCTGACGTGGATTGAGAACTGGTTGTCAGACAGGAAGCAAAGAGCAGGAGTAAATGGGTACTTTTCGGAATGGTAGGCAGTGACTAGTGGGGTACCGCAGGGTTCTGTGCTGGGGCCCCAGTTGTTTACACTAAGTTGGGTGGCAGTGTGAGCTGCGAGGAGGATGCTATGAGGCTGCAGAGTGACTTGGATAGGTTCGGTGAGTGGGCAAATGCGTGGATAATGTGGATAAATGTGAGGTTATCCACTTTGGTGGTAAATCTGAATGGTGACAGATTAGGAAAAGGGAAGGTGCAACGAGACCTGGGTGTCATGGTACATCAGTCATTGAAGGTTGGCATGCAGGTACAGCAGGCGGTTAAGAAAGCAAATGGCATGTTGGCCTTCATAGCGAGGGGATTTGAGTACAGGGGCAGGGAGGTGTTGCTACAGTTGTACAGGGCCTTGGTGAGGCCACACCTGGAGTATTGTGTACAGTTTTGGTCTCCTAACTTGAGGAAGGACATTCTTGCTATTGAGGGAGTGCAGCGAAGATTCACCAGACTGATTCCCGGGATGTTGGGACTGACCTATCAAGAAAGACTGGATCAACTGGGCTTGTATTCACTGGAGTTCAGAAGAGTGAGAGGGGACCTCATAGAAACGTTTAAAATTCTGACGGGTTTGGACAGGTTGGATGCAGGAAGAATGTTCCCAATGTTGGGGAAGTCCAGAACCAGAGGTCACAGTTTAAGGATAAGGGATAAGCCATTTAGGACCGAGATAAGGAGAAACTTCTTCACCCAGAGAGTGGTGAACCTGTGGAATTCTCTACCACAGAAAGTAGTTGAGACCAATTCACTAAATATATTCAAAAGGGAGTTAGATGAAGTCCTTACTACTCGGGGGATCAAGGGGTATGGCGTGAAAGCAGGAAGGGGGTACTGAAGTTTCATGTTCAGCCATGAACTCATTGAATGGCGGTGCAGGCTAGAAGGGCTGAATGGCCTGCTCCTGCACCTATTTTCTATGTTTCTATGTTTCTATCCTTCCTTAAATACGGAGACCAAAACTGTACGCAGTACTCTAGATTTGGCCTCACCAATAGCCTGTACAGTTGTAGCAGGACTTCTCTGCTTTTATACTCTATCCCCCTTGCAATAAAGGCCAACATTCCATTTGCCTTCCTGATTACTTGCTGTACCTGCATACTCACTTTTTGTGTTTCATGCACAAGGACCCCCAGATCCCTCTGTACTGCAGCACTTTGCAATTTTTCTCCATTTAAATTATAATTTGCTTTTCTATTATTTCTGCCAAAGTGAATAACCTCACATTTTCCCACATTACACTCCATCTGCCAAATTTTTGCCCACTCACTTAGCCTGTCTACATCCCTTTGCAGATTTTTTGTGTCCTCCTCATAATTTGCTTTCCCACCCATCTTTGTATCATCAGCAAACTTGGCTACATTACAGTCGGTCCCTTCATCCAAATCATTAATATAGATTGTAAATAGTTGAAGCCCCAGCACCGATCCCTGTGGCACCCCACTAGTTACTGTTTGCCAACCGGAAAATGGCCCATTTATCCCGACTCTCTGATTTCTGTTAGTTAGCCAATCCTCTATCTATGCTAACATATTACCCCCAATTTATGTTGTGCAGTAACCTTTCATGTGGCACCTTATCGAATGCCTTCTGGAAATCTAAATACACCACATCCACTGGTTCCCCCTTATCCACCCTGCTCGTTACATCCTCAAAGAACTCCAACAAATTTGTCAAACGTGATTTCCTTTTCATAAAACCATGCCGACTCTGCTTGATTGAATTTTGCTTTTCCAAATGTCCTGCTATTGCTTCCTTAATAATGGACTCCAGCATTTTCCCAATGACAGATGTTAGGCTAACTGGTCTATAGCGTCCTGCTTTCCGTCTGCCTTCTTTTGTAAATAGGGGCGTTATATTTGCGGTTTTCCAATCCGCTGGGACCTCTCCAGAATCCAGGGAATTTTGGTAGATTACAACCAATGCATCTACTATCTTTGCAGCCACTTCTTTTAAGACCCGAGGAGAGAGAACCGTTAACAATGTCAGCTAACATGGCAGTCAGAAAAGGAAATTGGTGGTCAGCAGTTTAATGGGAATAGGGTCAAGGGAGCAGGAAGTGGGTCTCTTGGACAACATGAGCATGGAGATGTCAAGATGGGAGACCAGAGAGAAACTGGAGAAAGATGCAAGTTTAGGGCGCGGGCCGAGGATACCACAGAGGACGCTTGGCCCAGTGGGCTTGGGGAAGGAAGGGAAGTGGCAGAGGCATCTGATCGGATGGTCGGAAGAGATAAAGAAGCTGATGAGCTCCTCGCACTCGTTGTTGGAGGGGAGTGTAGTGGAGACGGGGGAGAGGGGTTTAAGAAGATGGTTAGCAGTAGAGAATAGTAGCTGGAGGTTCTCATTGCATTCCAGAATGATCCTGGAATAGTGAGCAGTTTTGGCAGACAAGGGTAAGACCCGATGATGCTCTATGTCATCCAGTCGGACCTTCCTAAATGGCTAAACCAGTTTTCCGCCACATCAGTTCAAGTCTGCACCCCTTGGACTTGAGGGAACGAAGATGAGGGCTGTACCAGGGGGAAGGGCCAGGGTGAGATAGAGTAATGGTATTAATAGGGACTTGGGCATCAAAGGTGGTGGTGAGGGTGTGGCTGAGAAGATCGGTGGCTGCAGGAATGTCATGGTGAATGAAGGGCCAAAGGCTGGAAATTTGGAATTGATAAGTTCAGTTGTAAGAGAGTAGGGAAGAGATTTTTCCAGGGGCGGATGCAGAAGGAAGTAGGCTTAGGCGGAGGGACATGGGAGGTGGGTGGAGAGTGATACAAGGAAATAGTCAGAGATGGCCTTATCTGCAATTGACATGGTAGGAAGAGCGAGGCCATGAGAGATGGCAAGGCCAAGGTCAAGGGGGTGGCCATGAATATGGGTTGGGGAGGTCACATGAGAAGTCGCTTGGTGCAGAGGCTGAGGGAGGAAAGCAGTGAAGATATCTCGGTGATAACATTTTTATTTGTGTTTGGGTGGTGGCAGAGAACGAGAATTTTAAATGAGAGGTGAGAGGGGTGGACTAAGGTGAGATGTTCAAAGGAGGAGAAAGTGCCAGAGAAGTAGGGGGACATACCAAGGAATGATTTGGTGATGAGAGCCACAACGTCACCACAGCGGTCTGGTTGAAGGTACAGCCAGGTGGGGAGGCTTCATTTAAAGGTAAGGTGTCATCACCCCTCAGCCAAGTTTCTGTCAGGGCCATGATGTCGAAGCATTCATTCATGATACACTCATCAGAGAAAGTAATGATCAAACTGTACAGTTCTCTGCTGCTAGTTACTGAGACTAGTTGATAGTTACTAGTTACTGAGACACATGGGAACCATTCAATCACCAGCACCACTTCAGTAAACAAAAAAACGATTTGATCCCCAGAATTAGGGGATTGAATTGTGAGGAACAATAGGAGATACTTGAGCTTTTTTGTCTTCAAAAGGAGATGAGTATCAGGTGGTCTTGAAAGTATATTAAATTATGGTATAGACTACTTCAAACTGAACCATGATAGTCGGACAAAAGAGCACAGGTTCAAAACAGTCAACACCAAATTTAGAACAATACTCTGGAATCATTTAAAACATAGTTGGATACTGTGATGGGAAACAGCGAGGTATTTGGAAGGATTAGCTGATGGTCATCTTCATCACTTGACTATCTTGTGAAATTGTTTACTGCGGTGAAAGGTTCAAATACCAGGTGACATTATGCATGTAGAGTATATACACAGCAAAATATACATACACAACAAAATATTCATATACAACATTGTTCAGCCTTGGCTCAGTGGGTAGCATCCTCGCCTTGGAGTCAGAAGGTTGTGGGTTCAAATCTCACTTGAACACAAAATCTAGACATTTGTTGGAGCTTGCTGTGTGCAAATTGGCTGCCACGTTTCCTACATTACAACATTGACTATACTTCAAAAAATTGGTTATAAAGTGCTTTGGGATGTCCTGAGGTTGTGAAAGGTGCCATAAAAATGCAGGTCTTTCTTGTTTCACTTTAAATGTTGTCATGCTAAAAAGTTTATATGTATTTATATTTTATAGGTATTTTGCAAACAGTTACAGTGAGAGTAGTTAACTCTATACATAACCCTATCAACAAGAGCAGACATTGATGATGAGATCCGCCTCCAATGCGCCAGCGCAGCCTTCGGCCGCCTGAGGAAGAGTGTTTGAAGATCAGTCCCTCAAAACTGTCACCAAGCTCATGGTCTACAGGGCCGTAGTAATACTCGCTCCCCTATATGGCTCAGAGATGTGGACCATGTACTGTAGACACCTCAAGTCACTGGAGAAATACCACCAGCGATGTCTCCGCAAGATCCTGCAAATCCCGTGGGAGGACAGACACACAAACATTAGCGTCCTCGACCAGGCCAACATCCCAACATTGAAGCACTGACCACACTTGATCAATTCCGCTGGGCAGGCCACATAGTTCGCATGCCAGACACGAGACTCCCAAAGCAAGCGCTCTACTCGGAACTCGTCCACGGCAAACGAGCCAAAGGCGGGCAGATGAAACGTTACAAGGACACCCTCAAAGCCTCCCTGATAAAGTGCGACATCCCCACTGACACCTGGGAGTCCTTGGCCATAGACCGCCCTAAGTGGAGGAAGTGCATTCGGAAGGGCGCTGAGCTCCTCGAGTATCATCGCCGAGAGCATGCAGAAATCAAGCGCAGGTAGCGGAAGGAGTGTGCGGCAAACCAGGCTCCCTGCCCACCCTTTCCCTCAACAACTATCTGTCCGACCTGTGACAGAGACTGTGGTTCTCGTATTGGACTGCACAGCCACCTAAGAACTCATGCTAAGAGTGGAAGCAAGTCTTCCTCGATCCTGAGGGACTGCCTATGATGACATACAAGTATAATCTTGCTACATATTACCCAGCAATAACATTGGATTACCAAGTCAGTATCCAGTACAATATAGAATAAGGCCTGTGATGTCGTTGGGCATCCCAAAGTGCAAGTCCCAAACCCACGATCTCTACCACCTAGGAGGACAAGGGCAGCATCATCATCATAGGCCGTCCCTCAAAATCGAGGAAGACTTGCTTCCACTTTAAAAGTGAGTTCTCAGGTGACTGCACAGTCCAATATGGGAATTACAGTCTCTGTCACAGGTGGGGCAGACAGTAATTGAAGGAAAGGGTGTGTGGGGAGGCAATTTGCCGCACGCTCCTTCCGCTGTCTGCGTTTGATTTCTACATGCTCTCTGTTATATATGTATACTTGTATTTACTCTGTACAGCCACCAGAGAGCTCATCCCCTGGAGTCCCAAGGGATCCCATAATCCCTTGGGAGCACTTGTATTTACGGAGGCTTCACAGGTTGGAGAGGCACTCTGGGGACCTGCACTGAAAGACTACGGTCACACTTTACTTTGAGCTCACAGTGTTCAGTCTGACTCTTTCTCCATACACAACGCTCTCGGCGACGAGACTCGAGGTGCTCAGCGCCCTCCCGGATGCTCTTCCTCCACTCAGGGCGGTCTTGGGCCAGGGATCCCCAGGTGCCGGTGGGGATGTTGCACTTTGTCAAGGAGGCTTTGAGGGTGTCCTTGTAAGGTTTCCTCTGCCCACCTGGGGCTCGCTTGCCGTGTAGGCACGCACATGGGAACACCATCACCTGCAAGTTCCCCTCCAAGTCACACAACATCCTGACTTGGAAATATATCGCCGTTCCTTCATCATCGCTGGGTCAAAATGTTGGAACTCCCTCCCTAACAGCCCTGTGAGAGTATCTTCACCACAAGGACGGTATTGGTCCAAGAAGGCGGCTGAACACCACCTTCGCAAGGGCAATTAGGGATGGACCATAAACGCTGATCTTGCCGGTGGTGCCCACATCCTGGAATGAATGGGTTTGGATCACTTTAAGAGGAAAACAATGCTGAAATAACAAAATCGAGATAAAGCCAAATCCACTGCACAAGATGCTGTTTTCAATTTGTAGAATGTTTTGAATACAGCCGTAGGACAAAGATTAGAGAAGCTTAGCTATGTGCATAAAAGCTTACACAATTACAGAGAGAATCCAGCTGCTATAACATATAGATATAAAAGACTGTCTGTTGCCTTTATCAATCCTTTTTTTTACTTTAATTTTTAATTTTATTCCTCCAACCTATATTTTTTATCAAAGCACGAGGTACTTACACATTTCCTTTAATGATTAAACTTCATGAGCCTTAAATTTTATTCCTCCATTTTTTAAACATGTCTATACTAACGTTTGAAATTACTGCAGGCTTTCCTGTCAACTAGCACCCTTTAAAACGGATTGACTTATTGATTTTTACTGGTGGTCCCGGCTCAGATTGCCATGCTGTGACTGGCAAATAAATGCGCCAGGAAGCGTGGGAGGGCATGGAGTAGGAGAACAGATGTTGGAACACACAGCACCTGAGGCAGAAGCTGAAGGAAACCCAACATGAAGTGTGAAGAAACCCGAATGCATGAAGGAAAGGAAGAGTGGAACAGCGAAAGCAGGTATCTGATTACTGAGTAACTGTCAAGAGTTATTCCCCTGATGGAGGAGGAGCTGACATATACCGATCAAACACTTTCATTATTCTGCCACCCATGGTTCCCACTGGCCGGGTATAGCATATCCACTGCTAACCAATTGGAAATAACCAGCAAGAGGTTTGACAGATGCCAATACAAGATTCCAATCCTTTTCATTCAAGAGTCTGTATATAATCAGCTTTAAAACCAGATTTGTATTCATATTGTGGTACTCGTAGAAAGTTGATCATTGCTGAAATACTTAGATTTTAAAAAATCTGCTGGGAAAAATACTGTACACCAATTAATCCTCTCTCCTGATTCCATCTGCCCTGCAAACATCACAACTGAGTTAATACCTCAATGTAATTGAGATAAAGTTGATGAGAAATTAGAATAATTTAAATATTCATTATTTGAAATGTTTAGCAATAGAAAAAAACGTGATATTGTTAATTTGCCACAGAAAGAACATTTTAACATCACCCTAGGAATCTAAATAGTATGGATTTTTTGGAAGTAAAATAATGGGTGAGTGTTTGAATTTAGAATTACAGCCTGGTTCCAAAAGTAACAAATCGTTATAATTGCATGTTGCAGAATTTCCATTTGATATTGCATTAACTTGCATGTGGACATAAAGGCGGAGAAATTCAGCTGCTTTGTGCCTCCTGTTAGCACCTACGGGGGGGGGGGACGGTAAAGGGACGCTAAGGGATTACCGACTGGGCAAAATCAGCAACGCCCACGAACTTCCCTGTCGGTTTTGCGCTGGCGCTAATGTTTATCGCTTCAGTCTCTAGCGTCCCGTAGATCGTAACATCATCAAGTGCGTAGCAGGCAGTTACCGCCCCGGATGTGAAATTTGTTCTTGCCCTCTGCTGTGTCGCTGGGCATCAATAACGGCAGCAAGAGGAGGCGTTGTCACCTCGGCTGGCCGCTTGGGGAGCACTAATTACAGGCAGTTCAGGTAGGCCAAATTTGTTCTTTCTGGTACCTGCTGAAAGTTTTTGTCGTCTCATTGCTGCACGATTCCTCATTCCTCCACTTAGAGTGATTGGGGCTGTTATGGCAGTCACGCAGGTCCCCTGGCCACACAGAACTGACTACAAGAATGCTGGTTAAGCGAGGAAAGGTGACTCTGATGCCAGTAGCACATTCTTCAGCACTCTGCCGCGACCAGCCCGCTCAAACACTTCAGCACCCTAAGAGAAGTGGTTATCCTTGATTCAGCACTCCACTTCCCTCTTGGAGTGCTAAAGCTGAGTTTCCCAGGAGCAGAAAATTATTATTGCCTGCCGATATTTTTCGGAGATTTCAAAAGCTATCGCCCCAAACGGGGCGCAACGGAATTTCTAGCCCAAAGTCTGTCATCTAAACTAGATTGATATGAATTTCTAATAAATGGTAGGGAAAAGGTGGCTTGTACATTGGTAAGTATTTTTGACAGCAGAAACATTTCAATGAATTCTCTAAAATTATTATAACTATCTGCATTCTATTTATTCCTTCAACAGTGTTTCCCAGGGTCCCACTGATAAAGATGATATGCAAAGTATGAGAGATGTAAGCTACTGTGTTGTATTATTTATATTTATTTTCATTTTAATGCCTGTGACTGTGACAGCTGTCGGCCATTTTCCACTGGATGAAATTTGTTATCTTCATCACTCGAAACCTGCTCATCCCAGACTCCTCAAGTGGCAAAACACCACTGCTCTTCCACATCACCAAGCTTTCCCCTTATCAAAGTATAATTATTACATTTATTTATTTTAACCAAAATGTATCACCGTACATTTACTGATAGCGAATTCCGTCTGTCACTTTTTTGCCCATTCCATCCTCTTATCAATATTCCCACATTACAACAGTGACTACACTCCAAAAGTACTTCATTGGCTGTAAATCGCTTAGAGAGGTCCAGTGGTCGTGAAAGGAACTATATAAATCCAAGTCTTTTTTTCTTACTATGGCTTCTATTGTCTGCAGATGTGGACACCACTTCCTTTAGTCCTATATCCAAATCATCGCGGTCCAAAGTGAACCAAAATAGACAGGCATCACTACCTATTTCCAATCACTCTGAGAAACTGCCCTTAATTCCTACTCTTTGTTTCCTCGCTTCAAACCAGTATTTCATCCAAGTTGTTTCCCTCCCATTTCCATTCTCCTTAATCTTCTCCAATTCCGGGTGGTTCCTTGTCAAAGGCTTTCTGAAATCGAGGGACACGGTGGGAAATTGAACATCGTAGTGAATTTTCGAAGCCCAGTTTTTATTTGAACAGCTTTTAGGATACAGATAATTCCACATTTGAACAACCAACAGTGAATGAGGTAACACAACCAGTTCTATAGACTGCCCCTATTTCATGTGTTACCATGAACCGTGCCTTAATTGCCATATTAATTCCAAAAGGAATCATTGCCCGAAGCTTTTATAAACAACCATGACAAGTCTACTAATTCTGCTGCTCTTTTAATGGGAAGCGACGCACCCACTGGGCTGGCTTGACATTGACTCCATTCCAAGTTGCTAGAATGGGACCATTGGCATATTCAAGACAGCAGCGCAACAGAGGCATCGGCCATACTGAGGAGGCGGAAGTCAGTGTGGCCCCATACCACTCTGAAAAGCGGGCATTGAAGCGGTTTGGAAATTGACTTCTGGGACCAATTAGTATTCTCCTCTTGACTGCTAGAAACTTCCCTAGAACCCAGAATGGGATCTACACTTGCTCTCGGTAGGCTTATGTTCCACTGGCCTTATCAGGCAAGCTTGGCAAAATTCCTTGGGCAGCCTGGGAATGTCAGACACGCTTCCAACTTAACAGAGGTGGACCTAAGAAGTGTCCATAGCTGCAGAATGTAATGTACAATGTTAGTTGTGAGAGAGCAGAAACCCAGCAGATCTGGGTTCCACCACATATATTGTACCCCTCTCCAGGACTGGAATTTCTAACATATAGTGTCCAACCACATTTATTATTAAAGACTACTCTCAGTTGACCATTTTAGACCACAGTTGATTCAGCGAGTTCTGTTGTTAATTAAATAGCAGGACCAGAATTCGGCATTTCTCTTACTTGTACAGCCTGCTGCTAGAATGTTACCTGCCTTTCCGTGCCTGTGAATCTACCCCGCACCCCCTCACCCACCCCCCCGCCCCCGAGAATTCACTCGGTGCTGGGCTTGTTCCTGTAACTTGGCAACCAGTCAATGAAATAACCCCAGCTGAACTGATGAGCGCAATGCCAGCTAGTCATCCCTTAGAAACCAGTGGAAAGCAGCACAGGTTAATGTGAAGTTAATCGGCTCTATTGACCTGGCAGCTGAGTTCCACAAGAAATGTTCTTAATCTTTTCACATGCTCGTTTTAAGGCAGTAAATGATTCATAGTGCTGAAACTAATAAATCTGCTATTTTTCTGATTGAAGCCAATAGTAGGATAGTGGACATGCATTGGGTACATAGGTAGTCTGGCAGTGTTATTGAGGCAACTAATGAACCCCAATGCAGGTAGCGAGCACAAAGGGAATTGAGAGCCTGCACTCAAACTGTGATGGGTTTATTAGGTCCTTCATCTCTATGCTATTTAGGCACCTGTTATCTAACGCGTTTGGAACAGGCACTGAAGGGGAGCCCATCAATAGTTCAACAAAGAATTTGAGGACTTTTGCTCTTTGGCTGGCTGCCATGCATGTCCCCTGCCGAGAGCTTCTCCCCCCACATCAGGCATGTGTCTACGGGCAGCCGGCAGCACTTTCACCGGATGTTGGTGCCCAACAATGGGGCCCGAGGCACATTGTGAGAGACATGCCCAGAGTGCCAGTAAATTAGTCGTATCAGGGGAGATTTAATAGAGGTGTTCAAAATTCTGAGGAGTTTTGATAGAGCAAATAAAGAGAAACTGGGGGGAGAGTCAGTAACGAGAGGACGCAGCTTCAAGATTATTGCCAAAAGAACCAGAGGTAAGTTGAGAATTTGTTTCAAGCAGCAAGATATTATGATCTGGAATGCACTGCCTGCAAGGGTGCTGGAAGCAGATTCAGTAGCAACTTTCAAAAGGCAATTGAAAAGGAAAATTTTGCAGGGCTGTGTGGAAAGAGCAGGGGAGTGGGGCTAATCGGTTAGCTCTTTCAAAGAGCCGGCACAGGCATGATGGGCTGACTGGCCTCCTTCTGTGCTGTAAGGTTCTATCCTATGATTCTATCACTGTAATGGTTGGAGCTTTTTGGCAGCTTGTGGCCACCGTATGTAGTCTTGCCATTTTCCTGCCACTCGGTGGCATTTTTTGATTGGACACAGACAGGCAGAAAGAAAGACAGGGAGAGAGAGAGAGGAAGCATCGATCTGCCTCCATTTTAGCTAGAACTATCTTTAACTTTTGTTCATCAGAAATGGACCTTCTGTATTTGCAAACCTTCCGAGAAGTAGTTATGTAAGTAACCTCTCCCTATCCAATTGTTCTGGAATTATTTTATTTTATCTTTGATGTACAGTAAGAGATGAGTAACTTCTCTTTATTGCTGTTTTTATTCGATTGTTACTGTTGTTACAAGAATTCTAGATCTGTCTTTATTCTTTGCCAACAGTTTTACACTGCATTTATTAAAGGATTTGGACTCTGAAGCACTGACCTTTAGCCATATTTCTTGGTGTAGTGTTGAAGCCAGTTGGAAAATCAAAGTTATCGCTCACCATATGCTACACTCTGACATAAACAGTACAATGATCCATCATTACCCAATGAACTCAGCCCACCTCGCATCCGCACAGTGCCCGTGCCAGTGGTATTATTGGCCCAATTACATCCTGGTTTCCCACCCATTTTAATTGTTGGCTCCAACATTGTTGTCATTAAACGGTGACAAAAAACAGCCTGTAATGTTCTGTATTTTCTTTCCTTTAACAATTGGTTTTCCGTCATTTTAACCATGTTCCTCTTCAAACATCCTGCTCCTCCAGCCTGGATGGAGAGATATTCTGGAGTCCAGTCTCTTTCACAACCAACATTAACCAAAAAAAGGTTAAGTTAATGCGACAGCTTATGTCCCTGTTTCAACATACCTTATAACAACTTGTATTATATAGCACCTTTAACATAGTAAAATTACCCAGAATGTTTCACAGGAGTGTTAGCAAACCAAATTTGACACCGAGCCACGTAATGGATATTAGGATGTGCCCAAAAGCTTGGTCAAAGAGGGAGGTTTTAAGGAGCGTCAAAGGAGAAGAGAGAGGTAGAGATGCAGAGAGGTTTAGGGAGAGAATTTCAAACCTTAGGACCTTTGCAGCTGAAGGCATGGCCACTAATGGTAGAACAATGAAAATCTGGGATGCACAAGAGGCCAGAATTGGAGGAGCGCAGAGATCGTGGAAGGTTGTCGGAATGAAGGAGGTTACAGAGATAGGGAGGAGCAAGGCCATGGAGGGATTTGAAAATAAATACAAGAATTTTAAGATTGTAGGGCAGCGAGCACAGGGATGAGGGTGAGCATTGTGCACCTTGAATGCAGTGCTTGGCTCTAATGATATAATTTCAATTTATCTCAGCCAGACTATTATACAAAGTGTATGATGAAAATGAGCATCATTGAATTGTACTATTTCAAAGTACTGTACATCTAAACTAGAAAAGGGATGTTTGGTTCTTTTAAAATTTGCATTAACAAGAGATATCATAGTTCACAAGAAGAGGAACTGAAATATCAGTGCCAGAGATGAACTGAAGTATTTTGCACACTGTAAAGAACTTGACACCAGATCACAATTAATGGGTGGATAATAACCCATCGCTACAATCTCAGAAAGAAATGACATCCCACAGAACCTTTACAAATCTCAGTTTGGGTAAGTTGCTTCATCTTTGCATCAAACTGCAGTCTACAGAATCTCACTTTCTGACCCACAAGAAGTCAGCTTATTTCGTGCTTCAATCACCCACCTTAGTGAGAAACCTTCTGCTTAGTGCCTGCAAACATTTTGCATTGTAAACACACTGTTAAGCTCCGAGATTTCTCCAAAACAGATTTCTTCTCGTGGGCTGTCTAAAGCCTGCTCTTCAATCTGAGTAAATATATATCCAAGGGCCAGAGGCTAGGAGTTCCAAGCTCTTGCATTGTCATGGCAACAAAGGCAGTCAACTTACTCCCATGAACAACACCAAGCACTCACAAGCCTATACAATGGCATACAAGTACGGTTATATAGATCGGGAGCAGAGGGGAGTGAGATCCCAATGTCCAACGGGGGAAATATACCGGGGTCTATCAGTACTAGAGGCAGAGGGTCTTGAGGTATGACAGTATTGTGGGGCAATAGAGGCTGTGGGGCTCTGAGAAGGGTTCCATGATGTGAGAGAACAATGGGAGGGGCGGGGGAGGGGGCGGGGGAGGGGGGGAGGCACAGTGAGGTCCAAAATCTGAGTGCAGCAGATTTTTCAGTAATGGTGACAAAAGTGTGACAGCACTGGGGGAAGTGACAGAGTCTTCAGCACTGGGAAAGGAGAGGGGTGTGCCAGAGATATCCTATGGTTAGCATATACTCGGGGCACATCCTTGGGGGATTTGACAGTACTTGCAGAGGGGGGGGGGGCAGAGGAGGGGGAAGGGGTGAGTGTTAGGGAAGGGAAAGCCAGGATCCGGGAGTGAAAGACTGACCACATTGAGGGGGTGGGTCCAATACATTGTGCTATTACCCAGCTACGCCTCGCTCTCTTGCACAGCTATCACTAATTAGAATTTTACATGTCACACTATCAGCCAAACATAGCGAATGGTGAGCAAAGCCTTTGGGCTCGATTTTCCTGTTTGGTATTGTTATGTATGTAAACCTGTAAATACCATGTCTAACCATCAGAGGGCTTATCCCCTGGAGTCCCAAGGGATCCCACAATCCCTTGGGAGCACCTGTATATAAGGAGGTCTCACAGGCTGGAGAGGCACTCTGAGATCTGTAATAAAGGACTACGGTCACACCTTACTTTGAGCTTGCAGTATCTAGTCTGACTTTTTATTCAAGACATAACAGGTATGCCCTGATTTGGGGCACAGACAAGGTGTACCGCACTGCAAAAGGAGTCATGCTCACAGAATCTTGGTCCCACTCCATTTTCCAATTGAGCCTGGGGTGAGTGTTCAAAGCAGGCAGCAGTGGGGAAAGGAAAGGAGTGGCTCCATTTTGTGGCCTGAAAATTGGCTGCACCTCCTTGTTGGCATAGTGCAATGCTAACCTCGAGTGACACATGGGCGAGCCTCCTCACAACTGCCTCATGCAACATCACTTCAACATCTGCAGCCATCAAACAGCGGGTCAGATGCTGGGCTGATCCCCTACTTGTCTGCAAACTCATCCACACACCTAGGATTCCCTGGTTCTTCATTTGTGCCTGCTAGCTCTTAGTCCCTTGCTCCTTCTGCCCCTTGCTCCTTCTGTTTTGGCTAACGTAGCTAATGGGTTCAGATATTTATTGAAGCTCTCTAAAGATTTACAAACTTCTTGCCCATGCTATTGTGGCACTCCCCTTTAATTGTCCCCAACTCACTTAAATTTAACTTATGCAATTTTCCTTTTCCACCTCGGGGATCAATTTAACGCTCACCCTGGCATTTGATTCCATTATGAGTACCGAAGGAAGCCTTGCCAGGCCCACAGTGCAACCTCCCAGCACTGGGACATTCCTCACCGTGGCCTGCAGCACAGTTTTACTCCTGGCGCATGAGCCTCACGGCCCATGGTGCTGATTCAGCCTGTCCATTCTTGGCCTGATTATACGTCATTGTGAAAGATGAGAAACCATCCCCAGATATTTCCTTGGGGTGCTCTACCTATCTAGCCCACTCTGTACCACATTTGATGGGCCAAATCAGTGACGTGGCACAGGCTGCATCTTCTAGCGCAGGCCCAACTCCTGGCATGACCTTTCGCTGGAAATCAGGGAAGCAGGTGCTGCAGGCCTGATATTGATGGAAAACAGCAATGACCCCTTCGGTAATAACATTTTAAAAATATGTCTTCCACACGCCATCATCATAGACAGTCCCTCGAATCGAGAATGACTTGCTTCTATGTCAAAAAGTTCACAGGTGTTTCAAGGTTTCAGGTTCTGAACTAAATCTTGAAGGGTGAAAGATGTTTGCGCGTGGATTTTTTTAACATGGGGTGGCCATTGCACACCAGCCACCACACGGGCTTGACCAGTGGCAAGGGTTATCCAAGACGACTGGAGACCAGCTCTGCTGCATGGACCTAATGCGCGCACATATCGCAGTGTGAGCTGGGCCCGTGCTGACTCTGGGCTCTCGGTTCTTCTGGGCCCTGAACTCACGCCTCTCCTGGGCCCCGATCACGTCCCTCTACAATCTCTCACCACTCCTTCGCCCCGGCCTCGCCTCCACACGCCATAGCGATGCTGTATGCCAGGAACACAATCGCCCAGAAATTGCTGGGACAACGACAACGACTTTAGCGCACACGCCATTATTAGTGCATAAATAACCCAGCAATCTTGTGGTGAGGAAGAAATATGTCGTGAAATGCAAGTCATCATAAATTACTAGACGATTTGTGCCACTCCTCATGGAGCTCATTGTCAACCTCACCGTGAGTCTTAAGAATTTTTGGATTTGTGCCATAAATACGAATTAAACTCGCCACAGAAAGTTAGGGCTGGTATTACACAACATAAGGACCCTGTTAATGACGAGATTTATGTTCCTGACATGCCATTCAACCTCGCCGGCAAAAAAGGGAAAATTGAAACCGTGGAGTCTCATTCTTGCAGGTAGTGAATTGTTTCTGGAGGTTTGTTAAATTAAAAAAAAATGTTTTCTTACTTTTCCTTTCTGTCTCTAATTTGACTCTAATTCACCCTGTTTCCTTCTGTCATTTGCTGGTTCTTTCTCTATCCCTAAATTTCATTGGTTAAGGACTGTTGGTCCTGTCGTTCACTGAACTTTCAGATGTTGTGTTATCAGCTCGTACATCCAGAAATTTATGGTGCAAAAATAATTGGAGCTGAAGAGTGAGGGAAATAAATCCTAACCACAGCGCTCACCTGAATTTGCTCCAGCAAATTCTGGGCCATTATAATCCTAGCATTGAGTGGATTGTAAGGTAACTACAGAAGGTGTTGACAAGTCAACCATGTACTGTGGACTACTGTTACGTGTAGAGTCAAATGGAACTGAGATCGCAGGTTCCCAGCACTGGGAGCACAAAGGTGGACAATAACCCCTGCTATCTCCACATAAATCAGATAATTTCAGTTTATTTCACCTTAGATAGTGTCAACTGGTACTTCAAATCCACCAAATGTCATTACTGATGTACCAGCAGAAGCAGTAATAAGGACGGATGTGATCGTGGGCAGGGAAAATAATGTTGATCCACTCGTTATCCTCATCTTGAACTTTGAAGCCTAGATAAGCTCCCACAATTTGCAGCACTCCAGATATGACCTAATTTTTCGACAATCCTTTCATCTGGGTTTAACATACAGCTGCAAAACAACATTACACTGACTCTTATGTTCCTGGTAATTACATTGCTGGCTGTCGACAGAGAATTAATTCATTATTTCTGCTGTCAACAGCCATATAATGGCTTAGCAGCCTGCAAATTTGAAAATCTATTTTTTAAGAAACCAAAATCAGCCAATGATATATAACTTTACAAGAGATTCTCACCAGGTTTAATTTTTAGAGTGTAATGGGGGGTGGTTTGTTGGCTGGGTGGGACTTCCACCTTCCCATTGACTGTGTCCCTGACACCAGCTCGTATCCCAGGAGCAGAGGCATTTACATACTACAGGAGACAGTGCCAATGGGGCAACTGCCTCATGCGCGGAAAAGGGAATTCACTTCAGAGTCTTGCCCCAACAACGGCAATATGTATTTAAACAGCACCTTTAACCTAGTACAGCATCCTAAGGCACTTCACAGGGGCGTTATCAAAAAACAATACCACCGAGACATTAGCTTGGTCAAAGAGGTAAGCTCTAAGGAGTGACTTAAAGGAGGAAGGAGAGGTAGAGAGGCGGAGAGGTTTAGGGAGGGAATTCCAGAGCGCATGGCATGGCAGTTGAAGGCAATGATTGAGTGAAGGAAATCGGGACACTTGTCATGGCGCAAGTGCATCCATGGTCACAGGGGAACAGCACAGCAATGTTTTAGTCTTGCCAATTGATTTTGCTGTTGACTTCCATGAGGGAAGGAATTACTCTGCATCCAACGGTATAGCTGAAATCAGCCTGTACTTCAATTCGTGCTTGAGGAAATTTGTATCCATAGCTAATGTGACATAAATTGGGTCTTTTGTCCATCGTTTGTGGGTTTTATTTTGTGCATCGTTTCGTAGCTTAAAAACGTGGTTCTTCTAAGAAAGAAATGCTTTCTGCACCTGCATGCTGGGAGAATGGCTTATATTGTTTTAACCCTACAGGAGGGCCGAAATTGTTATCCGACCGACAGGTGGCACACTCACCGATCTTGAAGATCATGGACTGGGACGGATTGGGAAGCGAAATTCTTTGAACCTTTTTTTGTTCCGGACGTGAAGTCAGGTTGCGCCGTGCGGAAGTGTGTGGGAAGCGGGGTGGGCGTTGGTATGTGGTCATAAAGCAGGACGCTGATGATGCCAGCGCGGTGTGGATGTTCCGCATAGCAACATCGCTCCCCTTCAGTTAAAGGTGAGGGCCGCTGCGAGCTCTGCAGCCACATTAGTGGCACCCACTGGGCCACCAGGGAGGGTTTCGGCCGCACCAGCAGTCCGGCAGCCAAGAGGGGGTGCCCGTGCTACCTGTTGGCAGCCCGGCCCAATCCGTGGCCGCCAGTGTCGGGCCGACGTCAGAGTCAGCCCGACGAGTAAAATAAAATGGCGGCCGCAGCAGATCGCCCCTCCCCTTTAAGGGCGGACGCGCTGCCCGGCCACACACAGCTTCCCACAGGGGAAAGCTGCCGAGGGCACCGAGCAGTGGCCCGTCCGCTCCCGCGGGGCAATTTCCCAAGGATCAAATTCCCACACGGGGCGGAATGGGGGTCACCGCTGGTCGGTAGGAGGTCAAAGGGGCGAGAATACCAGTGGAGCGGGAACTTCCACTGCCCCCCTCCCCCCCCCCCCCAAAAATGAGGGCAATGTTGCGATTGTTGCCGACCGAACGATGAGTGCTTTCCGGACCGTCACCGCCTCTTTGAATCGGTAACAGCTCTTTAAAAAAGGAGCAATTTCGGCATCAAAGAGTTTTGATAGAGAAAATATGGAGAAAATGTATCCAGTGGCAGGATGGTCAGTGACCAGAGGACACAGAATTAAGATAATTGGCAAAGATACCAGAGGGAAGATGAAGAGAGATATGTTTTACAAAGAAGTGGTTATGATCTTGAATGCACTGCCTGAAAGGATGGTGGAAGAAGGTTTAATACTAATTTTCAAAAGGGAATTGGAATAATACTTGAAAAGGAAACATTTGTAGGGCTATGGGCAAAGAGCAGGGGAGTAGGACTAATTGGATAGCTCTTTCAAAGAGCCAGCACAAACAACATGGGCTGAATGGCCTCCCCCTGTTCTGTAAGATTCTATGATTCTGTGAAATACATAAGGATCAGTTGCTTAGTAACAGATATTTATACATAGGAAAGCGAGTCACTAATCAAAGCCGAGGGCTAGAAAATTACCGTGTATTAACCACATAATTAAATTAGGATGGCACTAGCATAGACAACACTTGTCAAACACCGTAGAGGTAAAGTTCAACTTCGGTGGGGGCCCAAAAGTGAATGGTAATAGAATGGCAGTAATAGATAGGACGGTAATAGATCGGACGGTAATGGGTCCTGCCCCGGATTAGGTTGGCCAATTTTTCAATCACCCCCACCGGCCATCCATAACGGGCAGTAGACCCCTTGCACATGTTAATGGGGGCCTAACGCTTCTTTTAGGACCACCCTGGGAAATTGGGCTAACGAATGGAGTGGGCCCGCTCCGCTCAGGTTTTCCTGGGTGGGTTTGGCCTAGGATTACATTCTGCTTTTTCAAAGCTTGATGCGCAGATAGGAGGAACAAGTGTGCTGTTCCCAGCTCCACCGCACTCCCGAGAGACTTTGCTACCGGCCCCCATCCTGCTGCCAGTGAGACGGGTAACCCAAATTGGAATGGGGCAATGTGCGAACTGCCTCTGAAGGCACTGGCAGCTTGTTCAAATTATTTCAATGGGGCCCAAGGCTCAATTTCGGGGCTTCAAGTGTTTGAGTCAAGTACCTGAGGAATGGCATCTCAACAATTATAATGCACTCTCCTTGATTATATTCCAGTACTGTAGGTTAAACAGAGCTGATCCTAATTTGATCTGCTAATTCTTTACATAGTCTTGGATGCATAATTTTATTACAGTTGGCCCTGCTTAATCATAACGTCAAAACATTTTGTATGATTAATAATGCAAATCAATGAGATAAGGGAGTTGAAGGAAATTGCAGACAAATTGAAATACACCTTACTGTTTTCTCATTGCACTACTGTACAAATTAAGATTGTGTAGATGAATGCCAATAAAATTTTATGTAAATTAAAGAGTGATAATATGGAGTTTGCAAATAAGGCAATAAAGGATACAGTGATGCATACAAGTAGATTAACAGGTAAGCTTAATACATACTTTTTGGAATAAAATAACTATCTTATTTTCTCCTCTTTTCCTTCTTCTAGATCTCTTCACTGTGTATGGCCTGATCTTACCGACAGCATGTCACCAGAGTCCTGCCAGTGTCACTTTGTAAGTGGATACTGAAAGGTGTTTACCGGCAGTCCCTGTGGGACTATACCTATGGTTGTCCCTTCCTACTGCCCGGCACAGAAATATTGGGCCTAAAAATTCGAGTGCGACACGAAAGCTGCCACTAACACAGGATTAACAGCTGCTGAAAATGGTGGCACCAGGTTGCAGTGAAAAATTCACGCTGGGGACGAATGTTTATTAGCCCAGCTCTAAACTGACCATGTAATGCTCTCCTCGTGGTGCTCGTCCCGGCATCAGGTCCCAATGTGGTGTCCAAAAGCAGCGATGCAGCTTCACATAGCCTTTGAAAACGAGGCTGTGATTTCTCAAAGCATTGTGGGTTGTTAAAAGGACAATGTATTTTCATGTTCTTAAAAGGGCAATGGCTTCTTAAATGATCAAAATAAAAGTGATGTAAAAATATGCAGTTTTCAGCTCCTACAGCACAACTGCCTTCTGAAAAAAAAATTAACATTTGAAAATGTTTTCCCAAGTGGGAGTCTTCAGCTCTTAAAGCTGAATTCCCTTCCGCACCTAAAAAGAAAATGGGATAAGTGCTTCAGCGCTAACACAAATGGCTTGCAAGCCAAGGATGGGGCACTCAGGGTCACGCACGCAGAATTCCAGCTTTGTGCAGGTGGGGGGAGGGGGGTCAACACTGCAAAAGAGGTCCTCTACCCAAAGGGGCCAGGAGGCCATCCAGAAAGAACCATGTGGGACCACATGACCAAGGCCGTCACTGCCAGCAGTGTCGTCCCCACCACCTGGCTCCAGTGCCCAAGGAAGCTTCATGGCTTCAGACTACTGGTCAAGGTCAGTGAATGCATCTTCAAAAGCCGTCTCCTACCAATTTCACCACTAGCCTCACACACTGCTCAATGCATGACTCCCCGCCCTAATCACTCACCTACCGACAATCTGTTCCAATCACAAGGCACGTCTTCCATTCCTAGCTTCACTTCACCCCCATGAGGAGATGGTGCTGGCCATTATTGGCAGGGGCATGGCTGAGCCATTGGCCAGCAGAGGGCCTGAAAGGATACAAGATGTTGGTATCCTCTTACATTATCCTCCTTCTGGCATGCACCTCTTGCTGCCCCGCCCTCCCGTCACAACACATCTACCCTTGTGCCTTCCTCATTTCACACAGCCAAGAAATGCAGCTTGCCCAGCAAGTGGTTGACCAAGAAGAGGGAGAGGAGAGTGAAGAAGAAGAAACACCGTCACTCGATTTGACAATCCCAGCCACCAACTCCTCGATGTTGACTAGCAAGGCAGTGCCCCCACTTCCACCAGCCATGCTGCAGCCACTGGGGTAGCACTGCGTGACATCAGTAGGATAACCAACGGCACACAGAAGATAGTCACTAAGGGAATGCATAAGAGCGATGAGTTGATTTCTTGACATATTGGATGGTTAGATGTATAAAGTTTGATTATTTCAGCATTGTAGCCAGGAGGACACTGCAATGTTCTGTAACAGAGGGAAGATAAGGTGTGGGACAAATGTTGAAAGGGGAATTGGGGTTGTGGTCACTGGGACTACAGGTAGATGATTCCATCCTAGATTTCTTGGCCATAAAGGGTCTGTCTGGGTTGCATCCTTCCTTCCTTTTGCTTCCACCTCTTCTGTTTCTTTCTTTTCTGCGTCTTCCTCTTCCCTCTCTGAGTCGATGCTGTAAATCAGAAATGAAAATGCTGGAAACATTCAGTTGGTCAGCATCCCGACCTGAGACGTGAACTCTGTTTCTCTCTTGACGGATGTTGCCTGACTTGCTGAGTATTTGCAGCATTTTCTCTCTTCTCAGAGGCCTTCCTTTACCATCCGAGGCCTTGCAAGCATCCAGCAGCACTCCCTGCACGCTTAAAAAAAAAACGCTTACATGTATTGCAGCAAGCCACTACTTCATTATAAACAAAACAATCCAGAAGCTTAAAGGCAAACTCACCTGAAAGATGTGCGTGTTACTTTCAGAGGTGCTGACAGCGCCTCTGTGAGTCTGCTGAATCCTGGGTCTTAATGGCGAGCTTAGGACCCAGCGCTGAACTCAGCACGAAGGTCCAAGTTCACTGAGGTGACATTAAGTCGGTGTGCCATCCCCCTCTCCCTAATTTACATTTACAGGCCCATTGTTTTTACTGGCAGCGATGCCATCCTTCGGAAAGTCACGGGATCCGCCACCAGCTGCTGAAAGAGCAGCAGCCATCGGGCTTCTGCTGAATTATGCTGATAATGGGTGGCGAAACACACCAGAATTTTTAGCTGACAGTCTCTGCTTACAAAAGTAACCGACCAGGTTAAAAGAAGTATCCCGCTCTCTCCCCATCTCTCACCACTTCAAATATGAAGCTACTTTTCTCTTAAAAGATGTAATTGTTTCTGCCCCAACCACTCTCTGTGACCATGTGCTCTCTTTAGGCACAAATTTCCCCATCAGTTGCACCGTTTTTTTTGGTGTAACTTGATTTTCCTGGTGTATCTTTTTAGCTGCAAATATGGCCATTTAATTTGCGCCAGTGTTAGTTAGGTTTCTTGTTCGGTCAGTTTTTTTTTTCAAAATGGGAAGTTCCTAGCCACCTGGGCAGGACTGGAACCAATGTCCTCGGGGGAGTGTTTGCTAGTGCTGTTGGGGAGGATTTAAACTAATATGGCAGGGGGATGGGAACCAATGCAGGGAGACAGAGGGAAACAAAAAGGAGCCAAAAGCAAAAGACAGAAAGGAGATGAGGAAAAGTGTAGGGCAGAGAAACCCAAGGCAAAGAACAAAAAGGGCCACTGTACAGCAAAATTCTAAAAGGACAAAGGGTGTTAATAAAACAAGCCTGAAGGCTTTGTGTCTTAATGCAAGGAGTATCCGCAATAAGGTGGATGAATTAATTGTGCAAATAGATGTTAACAAATATGATGTGATTGGGATTACGGAGACGTGGCTCCAGGATGATCAGGGCTGGGAACTCAACATTCAGGGGTATTCAACATTCAGGAAGGATAGAATAAAAGGAAAAGGAGGTGGGGTAGCATTGCTGGTTAAAGAGGAGATTAATGCAATAGTTAGGAAAGACATTAGCTTGGATGATGTGGAATCTATATGGGTAGAGCTGCAGAACACCAAAGGGCAAAAAACGTTAGTAGGAGTTGTGTACAGACCTCCAAACAGTAATAGGGATGTTGGGGAGGGCATCAAACAGGAAATTAGGGGTGCATGCAATAAAGGTGTAGCAGTTATAATGGGTGACTTTAATATGCACATAGATTGGGCTAGCCAAACTGGAAGCAATACGGTGGAGGAGGATTTCCTGGAGTGCATAAGGGATGGTTTTCTAGACCAATATGTTGAGGAACCAACTAGGGGGGAGGCCATCTTGGACTGGGTGTTGTGTAATGAGAGAGGATTAATTAGCAATCTCATTGTGCGAGGCCCCTTGGGGAAGAGTGACCATAATATGGTGGAATTCTGCATTAGGATGGAGAATGAAACAGTAAATTCAGAGACCATGGTCCAGAACTTAAAGAAGGGTAACTTTGAAGGTATGAGGCGAGAATTGGCTAGGATAGATTGGCGAATGATACTTAGGGGGTTGACTGTGGATGGGCAATGGCAGACATTTAGAGACCGCATGGATGAAGTACAACAATTGTACATTCCTGTCTGGCGTAAAAATAAAAAGGGGAAGGTGGCTCAACCGTGGCTATCTAGGGAAATCAGGGATAGTATTAAAGCCAAGGAAGTGGCATACAAATTGGCCAGAAATAGCAGCGAACCTGGGGACTGGGAGAAATTTAGAACTCAGCAGAGGAGGACAAAGGGTTTGATTAGGACAGGGAAAATGGAGTACGAGAAGAAGCTTGCAGGGAACATTAAGGCGGATTGCAAAAGTTTCTATAGGTATGTAAAGAGAAAAAGGTTGGTGAAGACAAACGTAGGTCCCCTGCAGTCAGAATCAGGGGAAGTCATAACGGGGAACAAAGAAATGGCGGATCAATTGAACAAGTACTTTGGTTCGGTATTCACTAAGGAGGATACAAACAACCTTCCGGATATAAAAGGGGTCAGAGGGTCTAGTAAGGAAGAGGAACTGAGGGAAATCTTTATTAGTCGGGAAATTGTGTTGGGGAAATTGATGGGATTGAAGGCAGATAAATCCCCAGGGCCTGATGGCCTGCATCCTAGAGTACTTAAGGAGGTGGCCTTGGAAATAGCGGATGCATTGACAGTCATTTTCCAACATTCCATTGACTCTGGATCAGTTCCTATGGAGTGGAGGGTAGCCAATGTAACCCCACTTTTTAAAAAAGGAGGGAGAGAGAAAACAGGGAATTATAGACCGGTCAGCCTGACCTCAGTAGTGGGTAAAATGATGGAATCAATTATTAAGGATGTCATAGCAGTGCATCTGGAAAATGGTGACATGATAGGTCCAAGTCAGCATGGATTTGTGAAAGGGAAATCATGCTTGACAAATCTTCTGGAATTTTTTGAGGATGTTTCCAGTAAAGTGGACAAAGGAGAACCAGTTGATGTGGTATATTTGGACTTTCAGAAGGCTTTCGACAAGGTCCCACACAAGAGATTAATGTGCAAAGTTAAAGCACATGGGATTGGGGGTAGTGTGCTGACGTGGATTGAGAACTGGTTGTCAGACAGGAAGCAAAGAGTAGGAGTAAACGGGTACTTTTCAGAATGGCAGGCAGTGACTAGTGGAGTGCCGCAAGGTTCTGTGCTGGGGCCCCAGCTGTTTACATTGTACATTAATGATTTAGACAAGGGGATTAAATGCAGTATCTCCAAATTTGCGGATGATACTAAGTTGGGTGGCAGTGTGAGCTGCGAGGAGGATGCTATTAGGCTGCAGAGTGACTTGGATAGGTTAGGTGAGTGGGCAAATGCATGGCAGATGAAGTATAATGTGGATAAATGTGAGGTTATCCACTTTGGTGGTAAAAACAGAGAGACAGACTATTATCTGAATGGTGACAGATTAGGAAAAGGGAAGGTGCAACGAGACCTGGGTGTCATGGTACATCAGTCATTGAAGGTTGGCATGCAGGTACAGCAGGCGGTTAAGAAAGCAAATGGCATGTTGGCCTTCATAGCGAGGGGATTTGAATACAGGGGCAGGGAGGTGTTGCTACAGTTGTACAGGGCCTTGGTGAGGCCACACCTGGAGTATTGTGTACAGTTTTGGTCTCCTAACTTGAGGAAGGACATTCTTGCTATTGAGGGAGTGCAGCGAAGGTTCACCAGACTGATTCCCGGGATGGCGGGACTGACCTATCAAGAAAGATTGGATCAATTGGGCTTGTATTCACTGGAGTTCAGAAGAATGAGAGGGGACCTCATAGAAACGTTTAAAATTCTGACGGGTTTAGACAGGTTAGATGCAGAAAGAATGTTCCCAATGTTGGGGAAGTCCAGAACCAGGGGTCACAGTCTGAGGATAAGGGGTAAGCCATTTAGGACCGAGATGAGGAGAAACTTCTTCACCCAGAGAGTGGTGAACCTGTGGAATTCTCTACCACAGAAAGTAGTTGAGGCCAATTCACTAAATATATTCAAAAGGGAGTTAGATGAAGTCCTTACTACTCGGGGGATCAAGGGTTATGGCGAGAAAGCAGGAAGGGGGTACTGAAGTTTCATGTTCAGCCATGAACTCATTGAATGGCGGTGCAGGCTAGAAGGGCTGAATGGCCTGCTCCTGCACCTATTTTCTATGTTTCTATGTTTCTATGTTACACCATTTATGCCAATTTGGTCAGAAAAAGTTGTACTAAACTAACTTAGGGCAGCGTATGTGTCCACTTTTGTCCGCACAGAAAGACCTTACAGAGTTAAGGAATCAGTGCAAGTAGCTACTTTTAAAGCACCACCAAGCACCAAACAAAGCACAAAAAGTAATAAGCAATTAATTAACAAATAAAATAGAAGGAATCCTGCCCCTAAAGCACCAAAATCAATCAGTAAATAACAAATAAAAAATAGAAGTCTTACCTTAGGGAATGCAGTGGGCCGCCGATGAGGGAGCCCATTCGGCCAGGGCTAGGGATGGTGTGCTTCAGGCCCCTCCCACACAGCCTGCAGCGCGCATTTGCAGAAACGCCAGGAGCTACTGCACATGCGCGCAGACTCTAGCGTGCATGTGCAGAGGTCCCGGCACTGTTTTCAGCGCCGGGACCTGGCTCCGCCCCCAATCCATTGGGTCACGCTGTGCCACGACAGACGAGAGGCTGGGGAGCGGCCAAAATACGGAGATCTTTCTCCGGCGTGCTTGGAGGCGGGCAAAAGCTGCGCAGCTCGAGTGAGGGCGCCAGAAAAAGAGGTTAGGGAAATTTGGGCCCGATGTAAGGAAGTTGCTCCGAACACCTCATTCTCTTAGTGACAACTTTAAATTGATGAGCCCTTGTCACTGACTCCCCAATCAGAATTTTGTGAGCCAAGTGCACCAAGGGACATGGAGCCAAGGCAGGAGGATGGAGTCAAGGTACAGATCAGCCATGATCTCATTGAATATTACTTATTCATTATACCAATACCGTCCATAATTTTTTTTTAAACTGCTATGAAAGCTCCTGTTAGCCTTCTCTGCAGCAGTGAAAGTGTCTTATCTCTCCTTAGAAATAAAGCCTGGAATTTTCTCAAGTCAGGCGAGTTGGGACATCCTCCGAGACTGACATTAATGGTAGGGCCTGATTTGAATGCAAGACCTCGGATGCCCGCTCTCTATCAGCCAGCTTGGGAGGCTGGCTGGCTGGCTGTGGGCGGATAGGCCTCAGAAGCAAAGGGCAGATCCAGCGGAGGGATCTTGGGAGGGGTGTCGGGGATCGGGGGGGTCGGGGGGGGTTGACCGAGGATAGTGGTCAGCCTCATTATAATTTTTGGGGAAGGCCTGGGATGGTGATCAATGGCCTCGTTGTGAGGGGGGGGGGTCTCCGATCGCGAGGGTTGGATTAGGTAGGGACCCTGGATCTAGGAGGTTGGTCTAAAACCACTTACCTCCTGGATCCAGCAGGCCCCACCTCTGTTTAACTGTTGGGTTTCACGAATTGTGTGAAACCTGTCCCCAGGCAGTTAAACACAAGGTGGATGAGGAAAAAGAGGCTTCCAACCTCATTACAATATTTAAATTGAGGTAACACCACCCCACCCCTCCCCACCCCAGCCCCACCAAAACCAGAAGTGGTCAGCTTGAAGGTGGGATCAGTTCGGGAATCTCATTTTTAACACTATAACATTGAAACATAGAGAATAGGTGCAGGAGAAGGCCATTCGGCCCTTCGAGCCTACACCAGCATTTAATAAGATCATGGCTGATCATTCCCTCCGTACCCCTTTCCTGCTTTCTCTCCATACCCCTTAATCCCTTTAGCCGTAAGGGCCATATCTAACTCCCTCTTGAATATATCCAATGAACTGGCATCAACAACTTTCTGTGGTAGGGAATTCCACAGGTTAACAACTCTCTGAGTGAAGAAGTTTCTCCTCATCTCAGTCCTAAATGGTCTATCCCTTATTCAAAGACTCTGCTCCCTGGACTTCCCCATCATCGTGAACATTCTTCCCGCATTTAACCTGTCCAGTCCCTTCAGAATCTTATAAGTTTCTATGAGATCCCCTCTCATCCTTCTCAACTCCAGTGTATAAAGGCCCAGTTGATCCAGTATCTCCTCATATGTCAGTCCTTCCATTCCGGGAATCAGTCTGGTGAACCTTCGCTGCACTCCCTCAATAGCAAGAACGTCCTTCCTCAGACTAGGAGACCAAAACTGAACACAATATTCAAGGTGAGGCCTCACCAAGGCTCTGTACAACTGCAGCAAGACCTCCCTGCTCCTATATGCAAATTCCCACGCTATGAAGGCCAGCATGCCATTTTCTTTCTTTACTGCCTGCATGCCTACCTTCAATGATTGATGTACCATGACACCCAGGTTTCGTTGCACCTCCCCTTTTACTACTCTGTCACCATTCAGATAATATTCTGCCTTCGTGTTTTTGCCCCAAAGTGGATAACCTCACATTTATCCACATTATACTGCATCTGCCATGCATTTGCCCACTCATCTAACCTGTCCAAGTCACCCTGCAGCCTTTTAGCGTCCTCCTCACAGCTCACACCACCACCCAGTTTAGTGTCATCTGCAAACTTGGAGATATTACACTCAATTCCTTCATCTAAATCATTAATGCATATTGTAAATAGCTGGGGTCCCAGCACTGAGCCCTGCGGCAACCCACAAGTCACTGCCTGCCATTCTGAAAATGACCCGTTTATCCCGACTCTCTGCTTTCTGTCTGCCAACCAGTTCTCTATCCACGTCAGTACATTACCCCCAATACAATGTGTTTTGATTTTGCACACCAATCTCTTGTATGGGACCATGTCAAAAGCCTTTTGAAAGTCCAAATACACCACATCCACTGGTTCTCCCTTGTCTACTCGACTAGTTACATCCTCAAAAAATTCCAGAAGATTTGTCAGGTATAATTTCCCTTTCATAAATCCATGCTGACTTGGACCGATCCTGTCACTGCTTTCCAAATGCGTTGCTATTTCATCTTTAATAATTGATTCCAACATTTTCCCCACTACTGATATCAGGCTAACCGGTCTATAATTACCCATTTTCTCTCCCTCCTTTTTTTAACAGTGGTGTTACATTAGCTACCCTCCAATCCATAAGAACTGATCCAGAGTCGATAGACTGTTGGAAAATAATCACCAACGCATCTACTATTTTTAGGGCCACTTCCTTAAGTACTCTGGGATGCAGAGCATCAGGCCCCGGGGATTTATCGGCCTTCAATCACATCAATTTCCCTAATATAATTTCCCGCTTTATAAGGATATCCTTCAGTTCCTCCTTCTCACTAGACCCTCGGTCCCCTGGTATTTCCAGAAGGTTATTTGTGTCTTCCTTCGTGAAAACAGAACCAAAGTATTTGTTTAACTGGTCCGCCATTTCTTTGTTCCCCATTATAAATTTACCGGAATCTGACTGCAAGGGACCTACTTTTGTTTTCACTAATCTTTTTCTCTTCACATATCTATAGAAGCTTTTGCAGTCAGTTTTTATGTTCCCAGCAAGCTTCCTCTCATACTCTATTTCCCCCCTCCTAATTAAACCCTTTGTCCTCCTCTGCTGTATTACAAAATTCTCCCAGTCCTCAGGTTTGCTGCTTTTTCTGGCCAATTTATATGCCTCTTCCTTGAATTTAACACTCGCCCTAATTTCCCTTGTTAGCCATGGTTGAGCCACCTTCCCCATTTTATTTTTACTCCAGATAGGGATGTACAATTTTTGAAGTTCATCCATGTGATCTTTAAATGTTTGCCATTGCCTATCCACCGTCAACCCTTTAAGTATCACTCGCCAGTCTATTCTAGCCAATTCACGTCTCATACCATCGATGTTACCTTTCCTTCAGTTCAGGACCCTAGTCTCTGAATTAACTGTGTCATTCTCCATCTTAATAAAGAATTCTACCATATTGTGGTCACTCTTCCCCAAGGGGCCTCACACAACAGGATTGTTAATTAGTCCTTTTTCATTACACATCACCCAGTCTAGGATGGCCAGCCCTCTAGTTGGTTCCTTGAATATTGGTCTAGAAAACCATCCCTAATACACGCCAGGAAATCCTCCTCCACCGCATTGCTACCAGTTTGGTTAGCCCAATCTATATGTAGATTAAAGTCGCCCATGATAACTGCTGTCCCTTTATTGCATGCATCTCTAATTTCTTGTTTGATGCTGTCCCCTTCCATACTACTGCTGTTTGGTGGTCTGTACACAACTCCCACTAGCGTTTTCTGCCCCTTGGTATTCCGTAGCTCCACCCACACAGATTCCACATCATCCAAGTTAATATCCTTCCTTACTATTGCATTAATTTCCTCTTTAACCAGCAACGCCACCCCACCTCCTTTTCCTTTCTGTCTATCCTTCCTAAATGTTGAATACCCCTGGATGTTGAGTTCCCTGCCTTGGTCACCCTGGAGCCATGTCTCCGCGATGCCAATTATATCATAGCCGTTAACTGCTATCTGCGCAGTTAATTCGTCCACCTTATTACGAATACTCTTCGCATTGAGGCACAGAGCCTTCAGGCTTGTCTTTTTAACACCCTTTGGCTCTTTAGAATTTTGCTGCAATGTGGCCTTTTTTGCTTTTTGCCTTGGGTTTCTCTGCCCTCCACTTTTACTTTTTTTCTTTCTATCTTTTGCTTCTGCCCCCATTCTATTTCCCTCTGTCTCCCTGCATAGGTTCCTATCCCCCTGCCATATTAGTTTAACCCCTCCCCAACAGCACTCGCAAACAGTCCCCCTAGGACATTGGTTTCGGTCCTGCCCAGGCGCAGACCATTCAGTTTGTACTGGTCCCACCTCCCCCTGAACCGATTCCAATGTCCCAGGAATTTGAATCCATACCTTCTGCACCACTCCTCAAGCCACGTATTCATCTGAGCTATCCTGCGATTCCTACTCTGACTAGCGCGTGGCACTGGTAGCAATCCTGAGGTTAATACTTTTGAGGTCCTACTTTTTAATTTAGCTCCTAGCTCCCTAAGGTCGTCTTGTAGGACCTCATCCCGTTTTTTAGCTATATCGTTGGTACCTATATGCACCATGACAACTGGCCGTTTACCCTCCCCCTTCAAAATGTCCTGCACCCGCTCTGAGACATCCTTGACCCTTGCACCAGGGAGATAACATACCATCCTGGAGTCTCGGTTGTGGCCGCAGAAATGTCTATCTATTCCCCTTACAATAGAATCCCCTATCACTATAGCTCTCCCACTCTTTTTCCTGTCCTCCTGTGCAGCAGAGCCACCCACGGTGCCATGGACTTGGCTGCTGCTGTCCTCTCCTGATGAGTCAACAGTACACAAGGCGGTGTATCTGTTTTGCAGGGGGATGACCACAGGAGACCCCTGCACTACCTTCCTTCCACTGCTCTTCCTGTTGGTCACTCATCTCCTATCTGGCTGTGTAACCTTTACCTGCAGTAAGACCAACTGACTAAACGTGCTATTCACGTCATTCTCAGCATCGTGGATGCTCCAGAGTGAATCCACCCACAGCGCCAGTGCCGCAATGCAGTCTGTCAAGAGCTGCAGCCGGATACACTTCCCGCATATGTAGTCGTCAGGGACACTGGAAGTGTCCCTGACTTCCCGAATAGTACAGGAGCATAACACGTGTCCGAGCTCTCCTGCCATGACTTAACCCCTAGATTAACTTAATTCGGCAACAATAATGCTAAAGGTTACTTACTGATAAAGAAAAGAAAAAGATAAAACTACTCACCAATCACCAGCCAATCACTTACCCCCTTGGCTGTGACATCACCTTTTGATTTCTTTCTCCTTCTTTTTTGCCTTCTCTCCCTGCTGCAGCCACATGAGCTAGCCGTTATAACTGCCCCCACATTCCAAACCCAGCCTATTTTTAGGGGAAAATTTTGGCCATATTTTCTAATTTCTGGCATCATCCTGGTGAATCTCCACTGCAAAGCTCTCTAAGCTCTCTAGTGTCAGCTGTGGCTTACTGGGTAGTATCCTCACCCCTCAGTCAGAAGGTTGTGGGATCTAAGTCCCACTCCAGGGACTTGAGCATAAAATAAAAATCTAGGCTGGTACTCCAGTGCAGTGCTGAGGGAGCGTTGCACTGTTGGAGGTGCCATCTTTCAGATGAAATGTTAAACCGAGGGCTCGTCTGTTCTCTCAAGTAGATGTAAAAAATTCCATGGCACTATTTTGAAGAAGAGCCGGGAGTTATCCCCAGTGACATGGCCAACATTTATCCCTCAATCAGCATAACAAAGAACAGATTATCTGGTCATTATCACATTGCTGTTTTGTGGGAGTTTGCTTGTGCGCATATTAGCTGCCGCGTTTCCCACATTACAACAGTGACTACACTCCAAAAAGTACGTCATTGGCTGTAAAATGCGTTGAAACATCCAGTGGTTGTGAAAAGCACTATATAAATCCAAGTCTTTCTTTCTATGAGTGATTCCAGAGATATAATTTCATTTTCAGGTTCAGATGATGATAATAGCCTGGCTGTTTGTGGCATTCCTCATTGAGTTTATTGTCCCTGTGATCATTCTTGGGTAGCCAAACTTCTGACTCATGTACTTGTAACAAGATGCATCAGCCTTGGCTCAGTAATAGCACTCTCGTCTCAGAGTTGGAGTGTTGTGGGTTCACGTGTCACTCTGGAAACTTGAGCACATCATTTAGATTGACACTCCATTGCACTGCTGAGGGAGTTCTGCACTGTCGGAGGTGCCGTTTTTGGGATGAGAGGTTAAACCAAGTTACATGTAAAAGATCCCCTGGTACTATTTCGAGGACAAGTAAGGAAGTTCCATCTGGCCAATATTACTCTCTCAACCAACATCACCAGAACAGGTTAAGTGGTCATTTCATTTGTGGGAGCTTGCTGTGCGCAAATTGGCTGCATGTTTCCCTACATTACAACAGTGACTACATTTCAAAAGTACTTCACTGGCTGTAAAGTGCTTTGGGGCATACTGAGGTTATGAAAATGCAAGCTCTTTAAAGGCCAAATTACAGAAAATAAAAAGAGGTCAAAATAAAAACCAATTAATAAAACCACAGCAGTAGAAATTGCTGAATCACAGATGTTATGATGTCAGGGCCTTTCATCTCTGCTCCACACTACGTAGAACTTACAGCACAGAAATTGGGAATTCAATGTTTATGCTCCACACAAGCCTCCTCCCACTCTATTTACTTCATCCGAGCCTATCGCCATATTCTACCATTCCTTTCTCCCTCCTGTACTTATACAGCTTCACCTTAAATACAGCTATGCTATTTACCTCAACCACTCCATGGGGTAGTGAGTTCTGCATTCTCACCACTCTCTGAGTAAAGATCTCATGCTTTAACTTCCCGTCACCAGTTATCTGTTGCATGTACGCAATGTGAGATCTCGGAGCTAATCAGGATGGACTATGACTTGATGAAGCTGATAGAGAATCCAACCCTCACGCTCCCGGGAAGCTTCACAAGTTACTCACTGAATATCATATGAAGCAACAAGCGAATGATCATTTTTATGGAGTTCAAAAGTTCAGGTGAATCTTCCTTTCCCTCTGCCAGTTCATGACGGCTCAAAGCCTTTGTCCCTTTCAAGTTGAATAAAATACTTTCGCTTGATGTGAAATTTCCTCCCCTCCCAGCAAAGCAACAGCTCAGGAAATAAATGTCTCCAGAGTATACTTTTTCATTCTGATTTCTTTTTAAGGCAGCTATTCCAAGTTGTTCGCTGCCAAGAAAGCAAGCAGGAATCAATTTGAAAACTTTGAAGTATTTGCCAACAATACCCTGCCAATCTCCCAAGATTTTTAGATCCTTAAGGAGTCAAATGGCTCGGAGGCCATGAGTGTTGTTGATACAACCTACTGAATCAAAAAAAGGTGAAGTATATGAAGGCAAGTTTAATCAGCTGCCTTTTTTCTAAAACTTCCTGTTGTATAGTCCTCTTTTGTATTGATTTGGGCGTTCCAAGCAATGCCTAGATTTATGTGGGGACACAGTTTCCTGTCAGAATTATGGTGGGGCCTCATGTCATGAGCACTGACCCTGTCACAACTTCTGGGGGCAAGAGGGTAGGCTCAGCTTTTGGAAACGTCTTTCACTGGGAGCTCATCCGATTAGAGGAAGGAAATAGTCTGCCGCTGCAGGATTTAGAAGCTTTGAAGTGCTAAGCATCACCAGGAGACTTTTTTTGCTGGGGATCAGGATGTTCGTTGTTGGAAAAAGTTAAGACATGCTTGTTGCTGGGTGAAGAGCCCCCATTTCACAGGACCTCCAAATGCGCCAACCTAGATTATGTTCTCCAGTCTCTGGAGTAGGACTCAAACCTACAACCTTCTGACTCAAGAGGTGAGAGTAGTACCCACTGAGCCAAGGTTAACTTGCCTCCCGACCTATCTTCAACCTGTCGCCTTTTCACCTCAGCCCCTCTATGAGGGGTTCCAGGAAAAGGCACAGCGCCAGATTCTTGAGGTGCTACTAGACATGGGTCCCTGGGTTGCTAAGCAGAGACATTTTAGGCAGAGGGACCAGGAATACACACTCCTGCCTCATTACCATGGTAACCGTAGACTCCCCCTATTGCAGGGCCAGGCCATGCTCTACCCTTTGGGGAAAGCTATGGACATCCCAGAACAGTGTAATGGGGGCAAAGGTCAGAAAAATCTGTGCCTAGGTAACTGCTCCTCATATGGTACCCATCGTGTAACTCTCACTTTCAAATTTAAAATGTTCTGAACAACATCACTCAACTCACTGAAGCAGGTTCCTTTCCATTTATATTATTCTCGACAGCTTTGCAAGTTTATCTGCTCAGACATCACTGTTCTTGCCTCCGTCTGGTGGTTCAAATATTCATTGGCTGCAGTCATCCAAACAGAACATGTCAACTTTCTTTTGCGCACTAAATCTGATGCATTTGTTACACAATACTCTCTTTAACTGCAGTTATGTTCGGTTTTTCACCATGTGGTTTTATAGTCCAGTTTTGCTGGCAGATGATCTCAGGACAGATTACGTTCTGCTATTTTTCCCCATTAACTCCTTTGGCTTATTGATTATCTTATATAATTGCTTATTGATATGACTAACACCCACAGAGTGTCAGATCGAGCTCCCACGCAGGTGAAAAGATGAGAATGTGCTGGACAAGCCTAAGCTAGTGCGAGGAGATTTAATATTCCAGTCACCTACAATCTGTTTGTTTGCCTTCTCCTGCTCTGCTACATGTCCTGAAGATGTCTCCTCCAAATTGTGGCAGGACGGATTGAGAACTGATTGGGTTTAGCCAACCCTGCCTTAGAGTAACCTGTTCAGCCAATTTTCTCTTCAGTGCAGGTTTTTCTTTCATGAATCCACTTTCCTAATCTAAAATTAGCTCTGCTTTCCAGTTTCATTTTTTTATCTTGTTTTGCATTGATCCTTCTTTGACTATTAAATTTTGGTAGCAGTAAGCACACTACTGAACTTCCCCCCCCGCCGGTCATCAAAATCCATAGCGTTGCCTTGGACAACGTGGACCATTTTCCATACCTCGGGAGCCTACTATCAGCAAAGGCAGACATCGATGATGAGGTCCAAAACCACTTCCAGTGTGTCAGCGTAACCTTCGGTCGCCTGAGGAAGAGAGTGTTTGAAAACCAGGACCTCAAATCTGGCACCAAGCTTATGGTCTACAGGGTAGTAGTAATACCCGCCCTCCTATATGGCTCAGAGACATGGACCATATACAGTAGACACCACAAAGCACTGGAGAAGTACCACCAGCGCTGCCTCCGCAAGATCCTGCAAATCTACTGGGAGGATAGACGCACCAACGTCAGTGTTCTCGCTCAGACCAACATCCCCAGCATCGAAGCACTGACCACACTCGACCAGCTCCGTTGGGCGAGCCACATCGTCCACATGCCCAAAACAAGACTCCTAAAGCAAGCGCTCTACTCGGAGCTCCTACACGCTAAGCGAGCCCCAGGTGGGCAGAGGAAACGTTTCAAGGACACCCTCAAAGCCTCCTTGATAAAGTGCAACATCCCCACCGGCACCTGGAATCCCTAGCCCAAGACCGCCCAAAGTGGAGGAAGAGCATCTGGGAGGGCGCTGAGTGACTCGAGTCTCGTCGCCAAGAGCATGCAGAAATCAAGCGCAGACAGCGGAAGAAGCGTGCAGCAAGCCTGACTCCCCACCCACCCTTTCCTTCAACCACTGTCTGTCCCACCTGTTACAGAGACTGTAATTCCTATATTGGACTGCACAGTCACCTGACAACTCACTTTTAGAGTGGAAGCAAGTCTTCCTCGATTCCAAGGGACTGCCTATGATGATGACAGAAAGTAAAAAAAGCAGGAAATTCTGGAAATACACCGCCAATCCGTCAGTTTGGATTGCAACGGTTCAAGGTGGTGGCAGCTCACACCACCTTCTCAGGGAAACTAGGGATGGGCAATAAATGCCGGCTTTGCCAGAGACACCAACCTCCTGCGAATGAATTTTTTTTTAAGTAAACGTTCAGTTAACATTTCGGGTGTAGGCCCAGTTCTCTCAAAATGTCTACCCTCCCAAGGTTCACCTGCCTCCTCTCTTTCTTGCTGCTGACAGACCTGTTGTATATTTCCCGAATGTTCCATTTCCTTCTCGTATTTCTAGCACTGAGTATTTTTTTTCTTTTTAACACAACACTCCGGAAATAATACTTTAAAATCATTAATTGAAGCAACAAGGCCAACAAAAATACAGGTTAAAATTACACTTCAGAGCAAAGCTGTGATTTATTTTTCTTCCTGCTGCGTTTTCTTGTATTCTTTCCAAATTCCCTGACCATGATTTCCTTTCACAAATCAGCCATTTCCATCCTCCATCAGTGGCAAGATCGCTATCTCTAAAAGTCAATGAGGGTTATCTTTCAGCCGATGGTACCCTCGGGGAGTTCATGTAACTAATTCCGAAAGGTTTCAATGTCGGATGTCGGATGCAAGTGTAAGTGATCACTTGCGCACGGAGCTCAACAGATAGCTTAACTCTTTCTGTGCTTCTCCTGACCCATGAGTAGTCACTGGAGTAAGCTATGTGTGGCTCCACTCCCATCGTGGATTGGAGAATGAGGCACGGAAGTCAATGCAGCCAATTCGTGCCACTCCTGATTTTCAGTGCCTTGGCTCACTTCACATCTAAGTCAGAAAGTTGTGGGATCAAGTCCCACTCAGGAAATTTGAGCACAAAATCTAGGCTGACAATGCAATACCACACCGAGGGAGTGTTGCATTGTCAGAAGTTCCATGTTTCAGATGAGACATTAAACTGATTCTCTGTCTGCCCTCTCAGGTGGACGCAGAAGATACCATGTTGTTTCACTCAAAGAAGGTATTAAGGAAGGTCATTCAGGTAGACAGTATAAATGGGATCAAAAGCTGGATTTATTGCTGAAGGGGACAAAGATTGAGGGATATGGGGAGAAGGTGGGTAGGTGGAATTGATCACTGTAAAAGGGCCAACTTCTTTGGCTCCAATCGACTTTTCTTGTTTCCTCACATTTCTTATGCCAACTAAATGTTTGATATTATAAGATCCCTGGGCTCCCGGCCAGGACACAATCTTCTACAAACTCTGCTTTTTATAGCTAGTGCCAGACACAGCAATTCCTGGTAATTAACTGCAGATTACTGGTCAGTGAACATACAGTAATGTCACAGTCATTAATCCTGCAGTGTGAAGCATTGCACACACCTGACGTGAAAAACCTACTCCCGGTGCAAACCAAGACTTCAAATAGAGCTAAGCTCCACATACGGTAAAACTAACACACATTATTTATGAGCTAATGGTCAATCCCTGCTCTCAAATAACAAGTTTTAATCTTCATCTTTATTTCAGTGCAAGATAAGGCTTGCCTCTCAACTGAACTATATATTATTAAAATCGGTATGCCCATCACATTTTCCTCAATGTCAACAATTCCTATGGAGATTGCAATGTCCTCCCATGACTGTTATGTTTGTAACAATCTGTGACATATGTAGGTAGGCCACTTGGGTTAAAGTTTTGCCTTTCACATGTCCGCGAGATACTCTGCTTTAAAAAACATGCTTTGAGTTAGTTTGTAGTTGCAGGCTGACATCATTGATTCTCACTGTAGAGTTTTTTTTAACTTTACTTTGCAAAATTTTGATTCAATTTTTAAAGAAATTTTCGACTTTCTAAATCTTATTCAGCTATCTGGCGTGCAATTTTTTTCAAATTCAATTCCCACGGCCTGCAGCTTTCTCTGTCAACATCTGATCTCCGACCTGCATCCTTTTGCTCTTGTTTCAAATGAGACATTAAACCGAGGCCCCATCTGCTCTCTCAGGTGGATATAGAAGATCCCATGAAACTATTTCGAAGAAGAGCAGAAGAGTTCTTCCTGGTATCCTGGCCAATATTTATCCCTCAACCTACACCACAAAAATAAACAGATTATATGGTCATTATCACTTTGTTGCGTGCATATGGATATGTTTATTGGTATCACATAAAGCTCTGATTAGGTCCCCTTGATCATAGGACCTGGTTGCTGATTGGCCCCCTTGGAGGATAAGACAAGCCCAGCAGTTTCTCTCGAATGTGTAATTAGAACCACCCTGCCTACGTAATCAGTGACTTTGCAAAGTGTAATTCGAGCCATTCTAACTGCCGACTCCGGAGCGACAGAGATCACTTGGAACAGACAGGGCTCACTCACATGGGTTAAGACATTCTCCCACCTCCCCCCAAAAAATTCTGCCTCATCCCCCACCGTCCAAGTGCCTGACCTCTCTACGCCCCCTCCCCCCACCCAAAATTCCTGACCATCACCCCCTGCCGAAGTCTCCACCCCCACCCTCCATGGATTCATTAGCTTCTAACCACAACAAGTTCCTGACCTTATCCCCCCACCCCCCCACCCCACCATAGATGGGGCATTGTGTGGTGGTCACGGATTGTTAACAGGTTTATTGGCTATGAAATGAATAGTGACAGTGTCGTGACTTCTGGATTTTGTCCAATCCAATGATATCACTTACCACACATGCACCGAGCTAACATCATGACATCATGAAAGGTGCTATATGAATTCAAGTCTTTCTTTATAAGTTTTATTGAACTATGTTATTTTTTTTAGAAGTTAAGCTGTACTAGATAAGCAGTAAACTGGTAGGTAACTGGTGAAGTCAGTATATAAGTCACTGGGAAGACAGAGTGATGGCTCAAAATATGAAGATAACCTTTCAAGTCTGGTGGAAGCAAAACTAGAAAAGGAAATGGTTGCTACTGATTAAAACCAAAAGTTACAATTCAGGATAAAGAGAGGATTCAAGATATAACAAATTCAAATCAGGATAAGCAGATATGCTAATTTATGAAAATCAGAAGGATAAGAACATAAGAACATAAGAAATAGGAGCAGGAGTAGGCCATCTTGCTCCTCGAGCCTGCTGCACCATTTAATAAGATCATGGCTGATCCGATCATGGACCCAGCTCCACTTCCCTGCCCGCTCCTCATAGCCCTTTACTCACTTATCGCTCAAAAATCTGTCTATCTCTGCCTTAAATATATTCAATGACCCAGCCTCTATAGCTCTCTTGGGCAGAGAATTCCATAGATATACAACCATTTGAGAGAAGAAATTTCTCCTCATCCCAGTTTTAAATGGGCGGCCCCTTATTTTAAGACTATGTCCCCTAGTTTTAGTTTCCCCGATTAGTGGAAATATCCTCTCTTCATCCACCTTGTTGAGCCCCCTCATTATCTTATATCTTTCGATAAGATCACTTCTCATACTTCTGAACTCCAACCTACTCAACCTATCCTCATAAGTCAACCCTCTCATCTCCGGAATCAACCTAGTGAACCTTCTCTGAACAGCCTCCAATACAAGTATATCCTTCCTTAAATACGGAGACCAAAACTGTATGCAGTACTCTAGGTTTGGCCTCACCAATACGCTGTACAGTTGTAGCAGGACTAACTCTGCTTTTATACTCTATCCCCCTTGCAATGAAGGCCAACATTCCATTTGCCTTCCTGATTACTTGCTGTACCTGCATACTAACTTTTTGTGCTTCATGCACAAGGACCTCCAGGTCGCTCTGTACTGCAGCACTTTGCAATTTTTCTCCATTTAAATTATAATTTGCTTTTCTATTTTTTCTGCCAAGTGGCTAACCTCACATTTTCACGCATTATACTCCAGCTGCCAAATTTTTGCCCACTCACTTAGCCTGTCTATATTCCTTTGCAGATTTGTTGTGTCCTCCTCACAATTTGCTTTCCCATCCATCTTTGTATCATCAGCAAACTTGGCTACATTACACTTGGTCCCTTCCTCCAAGTCATTAATATAGATTGTAAATAGTTGAGGACCCAGCACCGATCCCTGTGGCACCCCACTAGTTACTGTTTGCCAACCGGAAAATGACCCATTTATCCTGACTCTCTGTTTTCTGTTAGTTAACCAATCCTCTATCCATGCTAATATATTACCCCCATCCCCATGAGCTTTTATCTTGTGCAGTAACCTGTTATGTGGCACCTTATCAAATGCCTTCTGGAAATCCAAATACACCACATCCACTGGTTCCCCCTTATCCACCCTGCTCGTTACATCCTCAAAGAACTCCAGCAAATTTGTCAAACCTGATTTTCCTTTCATAAAACCATGCTGACTCTGCTTGATTGAATGATGCTTTTCCAAATGTCCCGCTACTGCTTCCTGAATAATGGACTCCAGCATTTTCCCAGATGCAGCAAGAGGAAACTACGGTACTGATGTTTCACCAATTGCAATAATGTACTGCAAACAGAAAATTGGTAAGAGGGAGATAAGACGTCAAAGAACATTTTTCAATAGTAAGCCATTAGACTCCGAAGATAAGCAGCATAAGTGGCAATAGATAAGTACCAGGAATTGAAGCGGGGCGGGGGGGGGGGGGGGGGGGGGCGGTTAGAAATATAAGAAGCAGAAGTGTCAGAGTAATTGGTGTAGAAATTAGTAATGTGATAACCCGAGGTTGGGGGAGAGGAGTGGGTGAAAGTACAAAAAGTTTATTTCAGTTTTTCAGTGATTGCTTCTCAGTGAAGCTCAAAGAGAGGCCGGAACAAAAGAGAGGCCTGGTTGTAGATTTAACATTTAGCAAGTCCAGTAATTGCACAACAATAACCACTTTTTAACCGTGATAGATCAGGAGAGGCGCTGCAATATGCTCTGGATCCCGTGCCCTGCATAGTTGTCACTTTCTATGCCCTGCACAACTTCGCCAGGCAATAAAGCCTGGACCTGGAAATTCCTGAAGAGGTATCCCTAGCTGCTTGGGATGCAGAAGTATATGGCGGTCCATCACTCACATGACTCCTCTGTGACTCCTGCAAGGGGTATTCATAGCACAATTGATTAGGAATTGTGCCGGCGCTCAAAGGACGGGATCAGTGGCGGGTCAGTTGTTAAATTTAAAATGATTGACAGCAGGTCGGTGTGAGGGGTGGCTCGTGAGATGGGGAAGTGATAATGTAGATAGAGGGAGAGGAATGGGTGGAGGTGCAAGGTAAGTTGATGTGAGTAAGAATGTGCAGGAGTAGGCTAGGGAAGGCAGAGTGATGGGGATGTGATGAGTGGCACAGCAGGATGAGGTTGTGCGTGGCTTTGCAGTAACCTTTCGTGATCTACTGAGATCATTGAAAGGTTTACGCCACTGCAGCCAGGTCCTCCTGACAACTTCCCTGCTTGTGCCCTCCTCTGCGATGTGCAAGCAGGCTGCAATGCCCTGGGGAGGTCTGTTCCGCCCATTGAAGGGAAGACAACCTCTCTGCATGCCGTGAGTACCTCCATAAGCATCTAGAGGGAGTCATGGGAGAGCCTGGGTGCAGCCCTGCACCTCTGGGCAGTGTTTGTCAGTGTTTGCAGCAGCTCAATGCTGTAGAATACTGACAGCACAACTGTCAAAATAAATTTGCGCATGATCCCTTTAAGGAAACTGTCTGATGACACGTCATTAAATTAAGTCATCAAACCCGCTTCCATTTAATTGGCTGGGAACATCGCTGGGTGGGCTTAACAAGCCCAATCAGAGGAAAGTCTGATTGAATAAGTCAGTGCAAAATAAATGCATCCTTTCCATTCTGACTATGATCTCCATGAATAGCAGACATAACAGAAGGGCGTATTCTGCTTTAATACAAGGAACTCCAAAGTGACCATAAGCTGTCCTATTCTTTCATCACACTATCATTCCCCTGAGTGTTCCGACATGCCTTTCTTTCTCCTATTCCAAGTGCTTCTCCTAAGTGAAACTTGAATTTTTGATGGTAGGCAGTGTGCGAGAGTCCATGGTGCCCAAGGAAATAAAGGGACAGCAGCAGAGTGTGTGTTACTTTATTGACCTCAGTCAGTGAAATGTTTCCCGTACAGTCCTGCTATTCTGGCTCAGTGCCATTGCCACCTCCCTCCATGTGACACAAGATATTTTTCTAAGCTGTCCTCCCACGAGCACCCAGCAATCTTTCTCCCCTTTGTTGCAGCTTATCCTAAATCATCTGAAAGTCAGGCACATGAAAATGATATCCTTGCAGTGCTCCGCTCCTTTCTTTCTGTACCCCTGCTAGATCCTCCATATAACAACCTGTTTAAAGAGTGGAACAACATTACACAAGCCACCCATTACAGCAGCCTGACAGCCAACTCACTGAGTCAAACACTTCTCTTATTACCTACGGCAATCTTCATACAGACTCGGCTTTTTAAAAGCTGCACTCCTAGTTTCCAATCCACCCTCTCGCGCCATCGGTGCACTACTGCCACGTTACACAAGTGTTGCACTACTGAAAGGATAGGCAAACAAGCTAAACCCACAATTCATGGCAGGGTATTTGCTGAAGAGGAATGATGGTGAAGTCCTGTCTCCAGGATACAACACCAGCTCAGGGCCAAGATTTTCATTGCTTCTTCAAAGGGCATAGTGAAGATACATATGAAGATATGAACAATGACGGACAGGTAAAGACTATCTGGTCCACTGAGCCTGTCCTGCAACAGATCAAGATGCAGAGATTCAACCCCTCTACCAATTGTGCCGTCTCTACTGCAAGACCACCAGAGATTGTGATCATTGAGCGCAAGTAAACTGAACCGGTTCTGGGGGAGGTGGGACCAGTACAAACCGGACGGTCTGCACCTGGGCAGGACCGGAACCAATGTCCTAGGGGGAGTGTTTGCTAGTGCTGTTGGGGAGGATTTAAACTGATATGGCAGGGGGATGGGAACCAATGCAGGGAGACAGAGGGAAACAAAAAGGAGGCAAAAGCAAAAGACAGAAAGGAGATGAGGAAAAGTGGAGGGCAGAGAAACCCAAGGCAAAGAACAAAAAGGGCCACTGTACAGCAAAATTCTAAAAGGACAAAGGGTGTTAAAAGAACAAGCCTGAAGGCTTTGTGTCTTAATGCAAGGAGTATCCGCAATAAAGTGGGTGAATTAACTGTGCAAATAGATGTTAACAAATATGATGTGATTGGGATTACGGAGACGTGGCTCCAGGATGATCAGGGCTGGGAACTCAACATCCAGGGGTATTCAACATTCAGGAAAGATAGAATAAAAGGAAAAGGAGGTGGGGTAGCATTGCTGGTTAAGGAGCAAATTAAGGCAATAGTTCGGAAGGACATTAGCTTGGATGATGTGGAATCTATATGGGTGGAGCTGCAGAATACCAAAGGACAAAAAACGTTAGTGGGAGTTGTGTACAGACCTCCAAACAGTAGTAGTGATGTTGGGGAGTGCATCAAACATGAAATTAGGGGTGCGTGCAATAAAGGTGCAGCAGTTATAATGGGTGACTTTAATATGCACATAGATTGGGTTAACCAAACTGGAAGCAATACGGTGGAGGAGGATTTCCTGGAGTGCATAAGGGATGGTTTTTTAGACCAATATGTCGAGGAACCAACTAGGGGGGAGGCCATCTTAGACTGGGTGTTGTGTAATGAGAGAGGATTAATTAGCAATCTCGTTGTGCGAGGCCCCTTGGGGAAGAGTGACCATAATATGGTGGAATTCTGCATTAGGATGGAGAATGAAACAGTTAATTCAGAGACCATGGTCCAGAACTTAAAGAAGGGTAACTTTGAAGGTATGAGGCGTGAATTGGCTAGGATAGATTGGCGAATGATACTGAAGGGGTTGACTGTGGATGGGCAATGGCAGACATTTAGAGACCGCATGGATGAACTACAACAATTGTACATTCCTGTCTGGCGTAAAAATAAAAACGGGAAGGTGGCTCAACCGTGGCTATCAAGGGAAATCAGGGATAGCATTAAAGCCAAGGAAGTGGCATACAAATTGGCCAGAAATAGCAGAGAACCCGGGGACTGGGAGAAATTTAGAACTCAGCAGAGGAGGACAAAGGGTTTGATTAGGGCAGGGAAAATGGAGTACGAGAAGAAGCTTGCAGGGAACATTAAGACGGATTGCAAAAGTTTCTATAGATATGTAAAGAGAAAAAGGTTAGTAAAGACAAACGTAGGTCCCCTGCAGTCAGAATCAGGGGAAGTCATAACGGGGAACAAAGAAATGGCGGACCAATTGAACAAGTACTTTGGTTCAGTATTCACTGAGGAGGACACAAACAACCTTCCGGATATAAAAGGGGTCGGAGGGTCCAGTAAGGAGGAGGAACTGAGGGAAATCCTTATTAGTCGGGAAATTGTGTTGGGGAAATTGATGGGATTGAAGGCCGATAAATCCCCAGGGCCTGATGGACTGCATCCCAGAGTACTTAAGGAGGTGGCCTTGGAAATAGTGGATGCATTGACAGTCATTTTCCAACATTCCATTGACTCTGGATCAGTTCCTATGGAGTGGAGGGTAGCCAATGTAACCCCACTTTTTAAAAAAGGAGGGAGAGAGAAAACAGGGAATTACAGACCGGTCAGCCTGACATCGGTAGTGGGTAAAATGATGGAATCAATTATTAAGGATGTCATAGCAGTGCATTTGGAAAGAGGTAATATGATAGGTCCAAGTCAGCATGGATTTGTGAAAGGGAAATCATGCTTGACAAATCTTCTGGAATTTTTTGAGGATGTTTCCAGTAGAGTGGACAAGGGAGAACCAGTGGTGTGGTATATTTGGACTTTCAGAAGGCTTTCGACAAGGTCCCACACAAGAGATTAATGTGCAAAGTTAAAGCACATGGGATTGGGGGTAGTGTGCTGACATGGATTGAGAACTGGTTGTCAGACAGGAAGCAAAGAGTAGGAGTAAATGGGGACTTTTCAGAATGGCAGGCAGTGACTAGTGGGGTACCGCAAGGTTCTGTGCTGGGGCCCCAGCTGTTTACACTGTACATTAATGATTTAGACGAGGGGATTAAATGTAGTATCTCCAAATTTGCGGATGACACTAAGTTGGGTGGCAGTGTGAGCTGCAAGGAGGATTCTATGAGGCTGCAGAGCGACTTGGATAGGTTAGGTGAGTGGGCAAATGCATGGCAGATGAAGTATAATGTGGATAAATGTGAGGTTATCCACTTTGGTGGTAAAAACAGAGAGACAGACTATTATCTGAATGGTGACAGATTAGGAAAAGGGCAGGTGCAAAGAGACCTGGGTGTCATGGTACATCAGTCATTGAAGGTTGGCATGCAGGTACAGCAGGCGGTTAAGAAAGCAAATGGCATGTTGGCCTTCATAGCGAGGGGATTTGAGTACAAGGGCAGGGAGGTGTTGCTACAATTGTACAGGGCCTTGGTGAGGCCACACCTGGAGTATTGTGTACAGTTTTGGTCTCCTAACTTGAGGAAGGACATTCTTGCTATTGAGGGAGTGCAGCGAAGGTTCACCAGACTGATTCCCGGGATGGCGGGACTGACCTATCAAGAAAGACTGGATCAACTGGGCTTGTATTCACTGGAGTTCAGAAGAATGAGAGGGGACCTCATAGAAACGTTTAAAATTCTGACGGGGTTAGACAGGTTAGATGCAGGAAGAATGTTCCCAATGTTGGGGAAGTCCAGAACCAGGGGACACAGTCTAAGGATAAGGGGGAAGCCATTTAGGACCGAGATGAGGAGGAATTTCTTCACCCAGAGAGTGGTGAACCTGTGGAATTCTCTACCACAGAAAGTTGTTGAGGCCAATTCACTAAATATATTCAAAAAGGAGTTAGATGAAGTCCTTACTACTAGGAGAATCAAGGGGTATGGTGAGAAAGCAGGAATGGGGTACTGAAGTTGCATGTTCAGCCATGAACTCATTGAATGGCGGTGCAGGCTAGAAGGGCTGAATGGCCTACTCCTGCACCTATTTTCTATGTTTCTATGTTTCTATGAAAGGAGTCAATGAAATGTCAGCAAAAGAGTTGAAGGAAAAATGTGACGTAATAGGAATAACAGATGCCTGGCTAAACCAGGCCATTGATGAAAATACAACAGTAAATAGTGCACAAAAGGAAGAGCCACAACAAAGTAGATGGTGGTGATATTATGGGGAAGAGAGAGAACATAGAGTCCTTTGTGCATCCATAGAAAGAAAGGATACAAGTGCTTTGATTTATGAGACAAGATAGTGTGATGAAAACAGGATTGTGTGGATTTATGAAGACAAGATAGTGTGGATTGAGATCAAGGACAGTTAAGAAAATAAGTTAGTGATTGATGTTATAGATGTTCTGGACAAAGAATAGGGATATACATGGAAGTCTTTTTGTAGATTAGGGAAACCTGTGTAAAAAAAAGCCAGAACATCAATCATGGGGATTCCAATTACCCAGACATTGACATGGGAAAACAACAGAAGAAATATTCAAGAGGGCTGTCTGTTTGTAGAGGTGCTACAAGATTGCTTCCTTGCAAACAGACCAAGTGTCAGGACTTTGTTAATGACCCAGATTTGGTGTATAATGTAAACGGAGAGAGAAATTTAGGATTCAACGATCAAAGGATTGTTGGAACTGAAATTCTAATGAAGAATTGCTGAAAGCACAGTCACTTTAAAAGAACAATTTTTGAGGCAATAAGTTAAAATATGTAAATATAACATAATAATAGTTGAAAAATCTACAATACAAAAGGGGAAATAATTGATGCTGAGGCTACAACTGCCATTTTGCCCAAATCTAAATATTGAAGGATAACTGTTTCTAATGTGGCTAAGCACAATGTAATGAGTAATATTAGGAATCAGCAGAGAGCTTTCAAAACTTACAAAGAATCCAGGAGGCAGGAGGATTGAATAAATTATAAAGATAAGCAAAGAAAGTAAAGGCGTAATAAGAGATGTCAAGAGAAACCTTTGGTGTAATATTGCTGAGAACATCTCAAGTAACAATAAAGGGTCCTTAAAATTCAAACTGTGGATGAATGAGGAAATATTCACTACAGAAGACATTAATAGCATGGCATCCATCACAGGAAATCCTACAATTAAACTTAATGACCCTAACATCACTTGCAGAGGAGGTCATAGCCCTCTCAATGGTCTCAAAAATGATGAAAACAGGGGAGCTCTGTGAGGCTGGAGACAAAATCTACAAGAAAGAAATAACTTGCATTTATATACTGCCTCTCACAATCTCAGAACATCCCAAAGTGCTTTTCAGCCAATGAAGAGTAGTCACTGTTTTAATGTAGGAATGCTGACTGACAACATGAGGGGGTCAATGGATATAAGAGAGGTCCCACTAGATTTGGCAACATGGCATATATTTTCAGAGAAGGCAACAAAACAAACCCAGGTACATAAAACCCCAACAGTCTTACATTGGGATGTGGCTAAATAATGGGGTTGATCATTAGCAACAAACTGGAGCATTATCTATATGTAAATAGCTTAATACACAGTAACCAATATGTTTTCAAAAGGAGACGATCCAATCTGCCTGATGTCCATGACTTTTTTTTGGAGTACTTACTGTTCCTAGACTTCCAGAAATCTTTCAATAAATTGATACACACAATAAAAAAAAGAGTAAAATAAATTTTGGTCCACTTAAAAATGATAGCGGGAGATTGTTACATTTTGTCTGATAACACTCCTGTGAAGCGCCTTGGGAGTTTTACTACGTTAAAGGCACTGGGGTTGAATTTCATCTTTGGGCGCAATTGACCCATTTTGAAAAGTGTTTTTTTCCCATGCGTTTCTGTTCAATCTCATTTGTATATCACCAAACACAAATCTGCCACGAACCAGCGCAATCGTGCAGCGCTTTAAAATTTAATTTAAAGAAAAATAAACTTTTTGCTTTAAAAAGTATTCTATGATATATTTAAGAGCACTAACTTGGTAAAGTTTGATTAATACTGCTGAAAACAGGCTTTTCACAAAAAATAAGTATTCTAAATCACAGTGTCACTGTGAGTAACCCAATTTTAAATTACCTGAAAATTACTATTTAAAAATATACAAAACTATTTTCTAGTTAGATTGGGGTACAGTCGTCTGTCCCTGAGTAAATTTAAAAAAGAATTCAAAACCCTTCAAAACGCACCTATTAGTGACCTTGTGCCCGAAAGAACCAGCTTAATGTTTAGAGCTTCCTCGAAGGCTGGCAAACGATCGCAATTTGCGAAAACACCCAATGGCGATTCATTCATCCTGGGGGCATGACCAGATTTGTGGGTGGCCCTGCTTCGAGCATGATGTTTTTAAAACTAGCGCAAAAGATCGCAGAAACTCACAGTGCGCTGAATGCAATTTACGCTTAAAATTCTGCAATTTTTTTTTTGTTGCACCGGCTACACCAATATCGGGCAAATTGCACCGAAAAAATTAACGCAATTGTGCAGAAACTCCAAGCCGCTGTTGTTGTTATTGAAATCAGGAGATAAAGAAACAAAATATTAAATAATGATTTCACATTTGCCTTAACCCAGGGAGTTAAGAGAAAATTACCAAAAATCAGATTTCCAGGAATGGCAGAGGAGTAGCAGATAGTAAGCAAGTCAATCATCATCATCATAGGCAGTCCCTCGGAATCAAGGAAGACTTGCTTCCACTCTTAGCATGAATTCTTAGGTGGCTGAACAGAACCACAGTCTCTGTCACAGGTGGAACAGACAGTCGTTGAGGGAAAGGGTGGGCAGGGAGCCTGGATTGCCGCATGCTCCTTCCACTGCCTGCGCTTGATTCCTGCATGCTCTCGGGGACAATACTCGAGGAGCTCAGCTCCCTCCCGAATGCACTTCCTCCACTTAGGGCGGTCTATGGCCAAGGACTCCCAGGTGTCAGTGGGGATGTCGCACTTTATAAAGTGATAAAGTAAGCAAGTTAAAAAATTGATGTGGCTACAGAAAGGTTGGATGCTCTTAAAATAGCTAAGGTACCTGATCAAGAGAGTCAAGATCCAGGATTAGACCTACAGCCTAATAAGTTTAGCAGCTCTTCTAATGATCTTGAGAGATCTGGTGAGTGAACACTTGGAAAAGCACAGCTTGTTAAAATGCCAGTCAATTTGTGTTCAGAAAAGGGAAATCATGTTCAAATAATCTGGGGGATATGAAGAAAGTGTTTATGAAAGAGGAAATCTCCCCCTGCTCCTCGAATGAGTTTTTCAAATATATTAGTGACATATTAGACAAGGGAAATGCATTTGATATTATATACTTGGGTTTCCAGAAACCTTTTGATGAAGTAAGGAGTTGTGGAATCGGAGATTAAATTTGGTGCTGGGAAAAAAATTGGCCTCAAAACAGGAAACAGGGGTCATTCACGAATGGAAATATCTCAAGCAACAAAAAGGTCATGAATTGGGATTGGTCTTGGAGCCTTGCAATTTTAATACATTATTGACTTAGACAAAATGATCTCCAAGATTGCTAATGAAAAAAATATGGCCTGGGACAATTAGTGAGGAACTATGCAATCAGGATTCAGAATGACTTAAATCCTCTCATGATGGTGGGGACAATTCACGTAGATAAGGTTAAAACAGTATGGGAATTGCCCCTTCCCTTAAGGCCTGTTACCGCTGGAAATCAGCGGCCACACTGCGGATTAGAATGGCCGCCAGTTTGAAAATTTGGCCCCTGTGGTATCCCGGCGGTGACCCACTGCACCCACTATCGCTCCAAGGTGCCAATCTGTCCTAAGTGCGTTATCAGAGCATGCACGCCAATGTACCCGCCCCCCCGAACACGAAATTCCGCACTGAAAATCTTCCTGCCGCTGCTCGGTGCCACCATCAGCTTTTTCTGTCAGTGCACTGGGCTTGGAGTGCTTGCAAAATGGCGGTGCGGCCGCCATCTTTTTTCTTTTGTCAGCCAACTGACATGTCGGCCCGACAATTCTGCCCCTGGGTTCAGCCGGGCTGCCAATAGGCAGGCTGGCACCCCCTCTTGGGTGCCAGGCCGCTGATCCAGCCGAAACCCTCACTGAACCTAACTTAAAGAATCGCAGCGGCCCTCCCCTTTAAGTGAAGGGGATAGACGAAGTGAGGCGCCGCCATGATGATGTCATGAGCGCTATGCTGATGAGTGACAGCGGCAGACACCCCGCCCGCCCCCACTTCCACCCCGCTACTTACTGAACTTCCGCTCACAGCCACACTTCCGCCCCCATTATGACCGACTTTGGGCTGCTCGGGAAAAAAAAAGCCAAAGAACGGAATTTCGCGCAAGAGGCTACCACATCTACCGCGGTGGAGAAAACATCGAAACAGGGTAAGGGCAGCGCGTTTTTACCAGGGGGCAATTTCAGCTCCCCAAGTGTCCTGGCTAGTATTTATCCCTCAAGCAACATTGCTAACAGATTATATGGTTACTATTGCATTGCTGTTTGTGGGATCTTGCTCCATGTAAATTGGCTGCCTCATTTCCTACATTACAACAGCGACCACACTTCAAAAAGTGTTTGGCTGCGAAGCACTTTCGCACATCCTGAGATTGAGAAAGGTGCAATGTAAACACGTCTTTCACTCTCGAGCTCTCTCTCTCTCAAAATAGGGAGTATGTAGGAAATGGGACAGTGATACTCAGATAGTATACGTTAGGGGCATAGAATACAAATGAAACAACATGATACTGTTGCTGTGTAAAGCATTGGTCAGATCCCACCTTGAGTAATTCTGATCATATGAAACATAGTATTGGGTTCGAGCAGGTACAGCGGCAAGCAATGAAAGCAACTCCAGTTACTGGGAACTTAGGGGTTGAAATTCGGTACACCGATTTGAAGCGGTGTCCCCGGCTGAGAGGATTTTTTTACCGTCAGGCGATAGGCGCAGCCCCAAAACGCAAAATTCAGTTTTGCCGCCTGAAAAGTGGATTGCAGTGTAAAATCATGGTGTTACACACTTACCTGGAAGCGGTAAGCGGTGCTGTGTGGGCCGTTAAGCGGGGCCTCAACATCGGGGCACTGGGCAGCATTTGGAGCTGTGCCACACACACAGTGGCACCAACTGGATTCCATTGAGGCGTTAATTTAGGGGCCTCAACACCTCGTGGTTAGATACACTTCCTCCGCACTCACTCAGACGGTGAGCACGGCAGACCTAGCAGCAGCAGCTTGTCAACGTGCCCACAGGTTCTCGGATGCCGTTGTGGATACACTTGATGACCTGGAGATGCGACGGGAGTTGCTTAGGACAGAGGCTGGGAGGAGAACACAACCACAGACACACAGAGTCCTATGGAGGGAAATCGCAGAACGAGTGTCTGTGACTGACATTGGGGCCAGGAAGTGCCACTCAATGCCAGAAAAAGTGGAACAACATGAAGGTGAGGGTGAGTTTCTTAAATCTTAAACATCAACATGCTATCTCTGAGCTCAATGTGCACTCTCTGCTCAATGTAGTGTTTCGGAACCCATGCCCTACGTGGGTGAAACCAGATGCAAGGTTCCCATTTGTAGCCACACGCACTGCAAGGGCCTGCATGTGCTAAAAACTTCCCTACTCGGTTCTGCAGACCCATCCCTGATGTTGTTAACTCTTCAGTCTTCTTATGTGTCTTGAAGACGGTAGCTTCCCCGGTAACATGAGGTCCTGGCCCCCTAGTTCAAGCATTGCCACAGCAGATCAATGCAGCGAATGAAAGTTACCTCAAGCTGTGAAGACTCTCATACAGTAACATCCAATAAACTAGTTAAGGCACATGGGACACACTGATAGAAGGGTTTTAAATCAGACGTCCTCTTTAATCTTACAGGGGAAGCTCGCCCACAACGCAGAGAGCAGATGAGGACTGGAGGAGGGGACTCTGAACTCTCGGTCCTCACTGCATTGGAGGAATGCGTCACAGCCCTGATGGGTGTTCAAGTTGGTGCCTGTGTGGCGGGTGAGGCTGAACCCCCTCGGGACAGTGATGGTATATTGGGTTCCTTTGCAGCGCCCGCCAGACCACTTAGGTCTGATACCACAATCCTTCAGCTGTTTCCATCAGACTGCCATTCTCAAATGCCTTCAGCACTCCTTGCCCACTCCCCTGCAGGTAAACAGTCTTCTATGTGTTTGTGTTTTCAGATCATCAACCAGACACACCTGGGCCTTCACGTCACCCTTCCACTGGTGGAGATGCTGCCAAGGAGGAGGAGGAGGAGGAGGAGGAGGAGGAGGAGGAGGAGGAGGAGGAGGAGGAGGAGGAGGAGGAGGAGGAGTCGGACACCTCCTTTGATGTCACGCATGAGCCAGCAGCATCAGAGAGCAGGGCCAGCACCTTTGTTGATGAAGGGGTGGTCAGGGAGGCGGAGGTGGGTGATGCTCCGGGACCCAGTGACCTGCAGCAATGCCACGGGGACGGGGAAGCCTGGGGGCCAGCTCCCGGGAGGGTGAGTGTGCGCCCGAGTGATGTTCAGCACCACTCTGATGATGAGCGAAACTAGAGGTTGTCGCAAGACGATCCCTGCAGTTGCACAGCGATCTGCTGGGTGCACCAGCAAGGGTGCCCCAGAGTCTCGATGCACGAGCTGTGAGGATGGAGGAGTCCGCCTCAACTGTTGCTCATGCTAGATGCAAACCCTCACTATGGGGCTCCAGACATTGCGGCATGGGCTATGGCTGACGTTGCAGTGTCCATTGAGCACCAGGCCGATGCTGTTGTAGGCCTGCAGACTGTAATGTCGTCAGTGCATGGTGGCATCAATCAGCTCTGTACCGTCGCAGTCAGTCTTAATGCAGAGACAACTTGATTCCATGGACGCACTGACCGCTGCCATCCTGTCTGGGACCCCATCTGTTCAACGGGGACCCAACCTTGCCCAACCAGGGCAGCAAGCTGTGCTCATCCAGATTGCTGCAGATGGCGAAGCTCCCCCCCCGAGCTCTCTGGACAACATTATTCTGCCTTTGCAACTGCCGCTCTCTGCAACCCATCCACAACAGAGTGCTGCGCCCATGCTGAGGTGAGGAAGTCCGCAGCTGGGCCTTCCAGGGCCCGAGCTGGTTGGGGACTTCCTGCTAGGCCATCATGTGTGGCTGCGGCTCCAAGACAGCAACCGACTGCCAGCTTTGCTGCAGGCCCTGAGACCCAATTGAGGAGGAGCAGTAGGCATGAGAGGGGGAGAAGGGAAAGGAAGGTAAAGCCCTGTACAAGAGCAAATAAAGACCTGTGGGAAGGTGGCCACATATCCTCACCTTGTTAAGATATGAACTCATATAACTAGTTGCCCTTGTATGACCCAGCAAACAATTGCTTGATAGTCAACAGAGATGGCAACTGTGATATCTTCAGAGAGCACACAACACACAACCTGTAAAATGGCTGCAGGTTCTAGAATCTTCTGACCTGATCAGGTGGCCTGCTTTTTATTAAACAGCACTAGCTGCAGTAACACAGGCGTCCACAGTGTGGAGTTACAGGCAATACACTTCTCCCTCCTTAATGAAGAAGTAGTTATAACAAACAATCATCATACATAACTTGCATGGTTATACATAACAAAAGATATGGACTTATTTTGCCATATTTACAAATCAAGCTTAACCACTTGTTTTCTGTTTCGAAGAGGATACCTTCGCTCTCGAACAGAACCTTCCAAACATGGTGCCGAATTTAAACTCATTCGAGGCTCATCCTGAGGGAAGTTTTCCTTCAAGGGATGCCCTTGATTTCCATTTGAACTCTCTCTAACTTCAGACTGTTTGTCTGCCTGACTCGGACTCAGACTTAAATTCTGACTTTCTCTTGGATTTGTTTCCAGTACATTGGATGTAGGATATGCTACTGGTGTATCAAAATTATCTGATGAGTCAGAAATAATTGGATCACTCCCACCTTCAACTACTTTCACATCTGTGGGTAAAATATGATCAATATGAACAAACATAATTTGTCCATTTTCAAACATCTTGACCAAATATGTGCGAGGACCAAACCACATATCTTCACCACTCTTCCTGGTAACCACTTTACCCATTTATGGTGGTGGTTCTTCGCTCTGACCTTCTGGTTTAATTTCACACTTCTCTCTTTTACTCTACCTCTATCATGATTCTCTTTCTGTCTTAATTGTGTCTCTTCTACGGACTGTGCCAAGTTTGGTTTCAACAACGAGAATCTGGTTCCTGGCTGTCGTTTGAGAAACAACTCTGCTGGTGTTCTACCAGTAGTTGTATGAGGAGTATTACGATACGTAATTAGAAAATTAGCCTATTTGTGGTCCAATGACAACTGTCATTTCTTTGGATTTGGATCCAACATTTATTTGATGAGGGCAGGTTTTACAATTTGTACAGTGCGCTCTGCTGCACCATTCGAAGCAGGCTGGTATGGTGGAACCTCGGTATGTTTCACTCCATTTTGCTCGTGAGCTATGTACATTTTTCTGAACTAAATTGTGGTCCATTATCCGAAACAATTTCTTCTGGGAGGCCAAATGAAGAAAATAATCTTCGCAAAATGTCTAATGTTTTAATTGTTGTTATTTTCCACATTGGAAACACCTCAACCCACTTCGATTGACCATCAATCACAATGAACAATTGTTATCCTTCTAGCTCAGCAAAATCAATATGTAGCCTTTGCCACACCCTGGGAGGCCATTTTCATGGCTGTAATGGTACTGATGGTGGTTGCTTGCTTACCAATTGACATGTCATACACTGACTTACGATGTACTTTATAGCTTTATCAAGACCTGGCCACTATAAGTAACTGCGTGCAAAACTCTTGGTCAAGCACATTCCCAGGTGCTGACAAAGATTGAAAGACTCAATGAGAAGGTGGGTAGGTGGAACTGATCTATGAAAAAAGGCAAACCTTTTTGGCGTTAATTGTTTTTTCCTGTTCCTTCAAAATTCTTATATGAACTAAATGTTTAATATTGTAAGATCCTTGGGCTCCTGGCCAGGACACAATTTTCTACAAATTCTGCTTTTTATAGCATGTGCCAGACACAGCAATTCCCATCAACGCAGATTACTGATCAGTAAACATACAGTAATGTCACAGTCATTAATCCCGCAATGTGAATGGTATTGCACACAGCTGATGTGAAGCTCACGACACCCGCACCCGGTGCAAACCTGGACTCCAATAGAGCCGATATTCAAGTACAATAAAACTAACACACATTATTTATGACCCAATGGTCAATTCCTGCTCTCAAGAACCTCATGTTATCAAGTAACAAGTTTTAAACTTCATCTTTATTTCAGTGTTCCAAACAATAATTAATTAATGTAAGATAAGGATTGTCTCACAACCGATCTATATATTATTGAAATTGGTCTGCCGTTCACATCTTCCCCAATGTTAACAGTTCCTGTGGAGATTTCAATGTCCTTACCTATGTGTTATGTTTGTAACAACCTGTGACATCTGAAGGTAGTCCACTTAGGTTATCGTTTTGCCTTTCACACAACCCTGTGACACTCTGCAGTTTAACCATTTAAAAAAAACTAGCTTTGAGTCTGTATGTAGTTGCAGCTCTGGCCATTGGTAGTCACTGCAGAGTTTTTTTTTCATTTCTTGAACTTGACCTTTCTTATCCATCTTGCTTTTGCCTTCTGTATCCTGCCAGCTTTCTTCAGCTCATGGGTCTCCCCGATTTGCCCCACTGGCTTTTACACTGCATCTGATCTGGAGCGAACCATTCTTGCACCCACTATCAAATATTTTCACCACCTTGCATTTTGGGGGGTAGAAATTGGCACTCATGCCCATTTTCCAGGTGTAAAATGGATATGAGGACCAATTTCAGGGTCCCACATCCTAGGTACCCAAAGGACACCTGAAAGATGTCCAACCCAATGTTGGGTCGGCCATTATTCAGGCGTCCAGAGCAGCCACCTAAATCCAGCATGAACTCCCTTGCATTGACTGATGCAAAGCCTATTGCCTGTTATAGGACCCCGCTGGGAAATTAGGCTGTCCTGCTCTTAACAGGTTTTGTTGGTGTGGATGCAGCCTAGCAAACAGCCACCACCAAAGGGTAAGTTTAACAAAGAAAAGGGGGGAAAAATTCATGGCTACTATGAGAGTTGTCAGTACCATTGGCAATTCGGGTTAACGGCCGCTGAGAATGGATGAAGAGCGAGCACAGAAAAATTTGCGCTGATGACTAAAGATTTTTAGCCCAGCGCTAACTTACTGTGTAATGTGCTCCTCGTGGCGTTAGTGCATGGGAGTCGAAGTTCCTGACCAGGAGCAGTTCCAGCTTCCGACAGCCTCTGGAAGCAAGGCTATAGAGTTCATTAGTTATTGTGGGAAATGAAAAGGGCAATTCTTTCTGAACTAAGAAGAAATAAAATGAAGTGAAAAAAAATGCAGTTTTCCGCCCTTACTGCCTTTTTAAAAAAACTAACATTCAAAATAAGTCCCAAATTGGGAGTCTTCAGCACCTAAATCTGAATTTCCTTCTGAACCTCAAAAAAGGCTTCAGCATTAACACAAATTGCTCAGGAAGTTAGGGAAGGAGTATCCAGGGTTTTGCACGCATCACTCCAGCTTTGTGGAGGGGGTCGACGCTGCAAGACATGTCCTCTACCTACAGGGACCAAGAGGCCCTCCAAAAAGAACGATGTGAGATCACATCACCGAGGCCGTCATTGGCAACATTGTCACCTCCACTACCTGGCCCCAGTGCCCAAAGAAGTTTCATGACCTCAGACGACAGTGAATGCATCTTCAAAAGCCGTCTCCTACCAATTGCACCACGAGCTTCACACACTGTTCAATGCACGACCCCCCACCCCCCCGCCAATCCCTCACCTACCAACAATCTATACCAATCACGAGGCACATCTCCCATTCCTAAACTCACCTCACCTCCTTGAAGAGACGGTGCTGGCCATTCTTGGCAGGTGCATGGCTGAGCCCCTTGGCCTGGCCAGCGGCGGGGCTGAAAGTATACAGGATGCTGGTATCCTCATGCATTATCCTCCTTCTGGCATGCACCTCTTGCTTTCCCGCTTTCCCCTCATCACGAATCCACCCCTGTGCCTTCCTCATTTCACACACCCAAGAAATGCAGCCTGACCAGCCAATGGTTGGAGTTGGAGGAAGAGGAAGAAGAAGGAAGAAGGGAAGAAGGAAGGGAAGAAAGGAGAAGAAAGGGAAGGAGAAAGAGGAGGAGGAGGAGATGGAGAAGGAGGGAAGGTAAGGTGTGGGACTAATGTTGAAAGGGGAATTGGGGTTGTGGTCACTGGGACCGCAGGTGGATGATTCCATCCTGGATGTCCCCGCCAGAAAGGGGCTGTCTGGGTTGCATCCTTCCATCTGCACCCTCCTTTTCTATTTCCCCCTCTTCAGCTTCTTCTCTACTGTTTCTTCCTCTTCCCTCTGCAAGCAAAAGCTGAAATTACAGCATAAGATGCTGAGAGTACTCAGCTCAAGTAGCACCCGTGAAAAGAGAAACAGAGTTCAGGTCTCAGGTCAAGATGCTGTCTGACCTGCTGCATTTTCTGTCTTTTCATAACCCTTATTTTACCATCTGAGGACTTGCACACATTCAGCAGCACTCTCTACACACTTAAAAACCTTTTTAAAATGGATTGCAGCAAGCCACTACTTCAGTATAATTTTTTTTAAGTCAAAAAAGCTTAAATGCAAACTTACCTAAAAGAGGTGTGTGTCCCTTTACGAGGTGCTCTGTCAGTCTGCTGCATGCTTAGGACCCAGCACTGAACGCAAAGGTCCAAGTTCGCCATGGTGACATTAATCGGCGTTGTGTGCCTACTCGTGTCACCTCTGCCTCATTTTAGTTTGCAGGGCGATGGACCTTATTGTCGGTGCTGCCGGGCCTGGGAAAACGGAGGACACCACGGGTCCCGTAACCAGCTGGCAAAAGAGCGGCGGCCGAGCTCTTTTCACCATTTTTTTAAACCGGTAATGGATGGCGTAAAGCCCCCGAATTTTTGGCCTAATGTTGAATATTTGACGTGGAGCCAGTGCTCCTCCCAGCTCCACAGCAGTCCTGTGGGCCTCTGACGACCACACCCTCCCCACACCATCACCCCCTGTTCTCCAGCACATAGCTGAGGGCGGCTGCTGGCGAGATAGGTGGGCCGAAAATCAGTCTCTTGACAAGGTACGAGCTGCCTGTGGAGAAAGGAACAATCCCCTGGCACTAAGGCAAGTCGTGGGGAGGGAGATTTGGGAGAGCCTCACAATTGGGATGGGGAGCTCGGGACAAGAAAGACCAAGGGCTGGATTTTTGGCTTTTGAGATTTTGGGGCGGTAATGGCGGTCCTAATACCACCTGCAAAAAGTTTGCGCCATCGCCTGCAAAATTCAGCAAAAAATGAGCTTCCATGATCGGGGGCACATAATCAGGCGTTACGCAAGGAAGTTTTAATGCCCCAGCCGAAAATCGCAGCGTTAAATAAGTTTTCTTGATTTAAGGAACTTTATTGTGTTCAGTGCACTGCAACAGAACTTTGTACATTGTGGGGGGAGTTTTTGTTACTTTGTTTCAGTAAAATTTTTGATTCATGCTTTGCTATTGGTGACTTGTGTATCATTCCAACGTTCACCGGAGATGTGCCTTTATGGGGGCACATAGCGTGTCCAGTATTAGCTCCATTCCTCATTTAGGAGCCGGTCCATTATGAGCTGGGAACGTGCGACTCTTGGTCCGGCTGCATCTCCACGCTGCCTCCCCCGTGGGTGATGTAGCTATCCAATGGGAGCCTCTCCAGGTTCCTCTTCATCCTCCTCCTCCTCCTGAGGTGGCCCTGCAACCCCCACTGGCAATGCCTGGCCGCTCATGATGGCCAAGGTGTGTAACATGCAGCACACCACAATGAATTTGGATACCTGTTGATGGGAGTATTGAAGGCTGTCCCCAGAGTGATCCAGGCATCGGTCTGCCTGTAGGAGATGGCACATCTCTGTCAGCCCTCTTCCTTTCGGAAGCACTGCCTTCTCACACACTGCTCATCGGAGAGCTGGAGGTATGAGCGTTGGTGCTTGTAAACCTGTGGGGGGTAAGCCCTCCTCCCCGGACGTCTTTGGCCTCTCCTCATCCATGGGCCAACATGGCCAAGAGCCCTTCTTATAGCTAGAAGCCGCCTGATAATAGCATGGAGCATGATACACTGGCGAACTAGTAATGCCCCCATTAAATTCTCCCACTGATGTAAGGACACTGTAATCGCAGCGTGCCAAGAGCAACCCTTGCTGTCAATGTGATCTGCGATGTAGGATCCTCATCCTTCCACTTAAATACGCTGCCAATACTGCCTGCTGCACACTGGGAATGCCTGGTTTTTCAGGCCTTTCCTGGGACTGGCGTATAATTCGATGTTTGGGCCGAATTTTGCATCCAGGGCGCGAGCGCACCGTTGCACGATGATTGACGTCATGATCTCAATGAAGCTAGAGGGCGGGGCGGTAAATATTTGCGCCGCTGCAAATCATGAGCTGAATTTTCCGACCGGGCGGTAAAAGCTGGATGCCTGCCGTAACACCTAAAAACACCCTTTACCGCCCCTCTCAGTCGCTAACAGAGGCGCAAACGAACCAAAAATCCAGCCCCTAAACTTTCTTTGTGGGGCCCAGAGGGGAATTCGTGTTCCGCCTGGCCCCACAAGGAAGGAAGGAAAAGAGGAAGTAAAAAAAAAAGACTAAGGGGCCGAAAATGCACCTTAACACCTTAAGCTGTGGAGTGCAATGGCCGCTGACTTTTCGTGTAATGGCCGTCACTATCAAAATTCCACTTCTGTGTTATCCCGGCGGTGACCCTCTCCCCATCACCACCGCTCCACTGCTGCCAATCCGTGCTAAATGCGTCATCATAGTGCGCATCGGCGATCTACACCCCCGACGACATTCCGTCATGAAAACCTTCGGCGAGCCCAGTGGTGCCGAAAGAAGCTTTTTCGTGGCGGTCCAGTGAGGCTGAGACCTTCTGTAATCACAGCTTGGCTCCCCATAAAGGGAGGAGCTACTGCCGCTGCCACCATGTTTTTTTTCTGTTGGCCGACGGCCAGGTCGGCCCAACAATTACGCCCCCGGGTTCGGCCGGGCCGCCAACAGGCAGCCTGGCACCCCCTCCTGGGTGCCAAGCGGCTGGCCTGGCTGAAACCCTCCCTGGTGGCCCAGTGGACCCAAGTTTAAAGGTCGCGCAGGTTCTCCCCTTTAAGTGAAGGGAAGAGTCGGAGTGACGCGGTGCCGTGATGACATCATCGCGGCGGCCAATTCGCGCCTCTCCCAACTTCCACCCATCTCGTGTTGCCGCCGCCGCATAACCGACCCCATTAAGAGCGACTTCCGGATCCGAGTGAAAACAAACAAAGAGCAGAATTTCACTCGAGGTGACCTCAACCATCGCAACGGTAAAAACCATGGAAACGGAGTGCGTGCGGCCCGTTTCGGGCAGGGGGGCGGGGGGGGGGGGGGCGCAATTTCAGCCCCTAACCAGTTAGGGCCTCTTCTGGTCTTGGCTTGTCTCCCTACTCAACCCACAAATTAAAATAGCAGTTGGCTGCTAATGAAATCATTCGTGCCCCATCTGCATATTTAAAGAAGGACCCTGCTGGTTTCAGATGGGGATCCTTCTCGCCTGCTCAGAGGAGCAGCTTAAAAGAGAAGACAGCGGGAAGGGAGCGGGAAGAGAGCAGGACGTCAATGGGTTAGTGTCCCGGGTGATTTTAAAGTCCGTTCACTTGGGTTCCATTGAAACAGAGAAACATAGAAATTAGGTGCAGGAGTAGGCCATTCAGCCCTTCGAGCCTGCACCACCATTCAATAAGATCATGGCTGATCATTCCGTTGGGTGGGCAGGGTTAAAATCGTCCTTTCAGATTTTAACTTACACAGATTACATTTCAGTAAGAACAACCTGATTTAGACATCCCTGGGTAGTGTCCTTTTTGCATATGAAATGAAGTTATTTTCGGCACACAGTTATGACCTGACCTGATTTTAGAAGCTTTGATAGATCCTTGTATACTTTGAGGTTTAATAAATGAGGCCAGCGTTTTCAGCAACCATGAAGAATCGGAGTCCTAACTTATAGGGAGGAATATTTAAATTTGAGCCCCTCCTAATGTTCAGCCTGCCAAAAGCTCTTTGGTTCTCGCATCTTAGTTTAACTCTTAAAACAAAGCATCAGCGTTTGAAGCTCCTGTAATAATCAGACTATGGTAATATTTTACTCTTTCCTCTTCACCCTCAATAAAAGGCTTAATTGAGCCGCTCTCTTTTTAAAAAAAAAAGAACTAAAATTAAAAACAATTTTCTTGTGCTTGTTCTTTTTTACCAATTGCCCCTTTGATCATAAAAATTGCCCCAATTAACCTACATTTTAATAATTTCTGTTTCCCTTTCTCTTACCAATGCTTTGATGGTTTTCTTTTAACACTTCTTGTTTTGCTACACTTTTTTGCCATGCTGACTTTTTGAAATATCTCAGCTTATTCCCTATTTTAAATACCCGAGTTGTGTTCACTATTTTAAACACCCAGTTAAGAACCTAAGAACATAAGAAATAGGAGCAGGAGTAGGCCACCTGGCCCCTCGAGCCTACTCCGCCATTTAATAAGATCATGGCTGATCTGATCAGAGATTCAGTTTCACTTCCCTGTCCGCTCCCCATAACCCTTTATTCCCTTATCGCTCAAAAATCAGTCTTACTCCGCCTTAAATATATTCAATGATCCCGCCTCCTCAGCTCTCTCGGGCAGAGAATTCCATAGATTTAAAAGCCTCTGAGAAAAGAAATTCCTCCTCCTCTCAGTTTTAAATGGGCGGCCCCTTATTCTGAGACTATGTCCCCTAGTTTTAGTTTCCCCTATGAGTGGAAATAGCCTCTCTGCATCCACCTTGTCAAGCCCCCTCATTATCTTATATATTTCGATAAGATCACCATGCATTCTTCTGAACTCCAATGTGTATAGGCCCAACCTACACAACCTATCCCCATAAGTCAACCCCCTCATCTCCGGAATCAACCTAGTGAACCTTCTCTGAACTGCCTCCAATGCAAGTGTATCCTTCCTTAAATATGGAGACCAAAACTGTACGCAGTACTCCAGGTGTGGCCTCACCAATACCCTGTACAGTTGTAGCAGGACTTCTCTGCTTTTATACTCTATCCCCCTTGCAATAAAGGCCAACATTCCATTTGCCTTGCTGATTATTTGCTGTACCTGCTAATAACTTTTTGTGTTTCATGCACAAGGATCCCCAGGTCCCTCTGTACTGCAGCACTTTGCAATTTTTCTCGATTTAAATTATAATTTGCTTTTCTATTTTTTCTGTGCCAAAGTGGATAACCTCACATTTTCCCACATTATACTTCATCTGCCAAATTTTTGACCACTCACGTAGCCTGTCTATATCCCTTTGCAGATTTTTTGTGTCCTCCTCACAATTTGCTTTCCCACCCATCTTTGTATCATCAGCAATCTTGGCTACATTACACTCGGTCCCTTCCTCCAAGTCATTAATATAGATTGTAAATAGTTGAGGCCCCAGCACCGATCCCTGCGGCACTCCACTAGTCACTGTTTGCCAACCGGATAATGACCCATTTATTCTGACTCTCTGTTTTGTGTTCATTATGCAATCCTCTATCCATACTAATATATTACCCCCAATCCCGTGAACTTTTATCTTGTGCAGTAACCTTTTATGTGGCACCTTATCTAAAGCCTTCTGGAAATCCAAATACACCACACCCACTGGTTCCCCCTTATTCACCCTGCTCATTACATCCTCAAAGAACTCCAGCAAATTTGTCAAACATGATTTCCGTTTCATAGCTGTGCAGGCAGCTATTAACAACTATGATATAGTTGGGATTATGGAGACATGGCTCCAGGGTGACCAAAGCTGGGAACTCAACATCCAGGGGTATTCAACATTCAGGAAGGATAGACAGAAAGGAAAAGGAGGTGCGGTAGCGTTGCTGGTTAGATAAGAAATTAATGCAATAGTAAGGAAGGACATTAGCTTGGACGATGTGAAATCTGTAAGGGTACAGCTGCAGAATACCAAAGGGCAGAAAACGCAAGTGGGAGTTGTGCACAGACCACCAAACAGTAGTAGTGAGGTTGGGGACAGCATCAAACAAGAAATTAGAGATGCATGCAATAAAGATACAAGTTATCATGGGTGACTTTAATCTACATATAGATTGGGTTAACCAAACTGGTAGCAATACGGTGGAGGAGGATTTCCTGGAGTGTATTACGGATGGTTTTCTCGACCAATATGTCGAGGAACTAACTAGAGGGCTGGCCATCCTAGACTGGGTGATCTGTAACGAGAAAGGACTAATTAGCAATCTTGTTGTGTGAGGCCCCTTGAGGAAGAGTGACCATGATATGGTAGATTTCTTAATTAAGATAGAGAGTGACATAGTTAATTCAGAGACTAGGGTCCTGAACTTAAGGAAAGGTAACTTCGATGGTATGAGACGTGAATTGGCTAGAATAGACTGGCGAATGATACTTAGAGGGTTGACGGTGGATAGGCAATGGTGAACATTTAAAGAGTACAGTGATGAACTTCAACAATTGTACATCCCTGTCTGGAGTAAAAATAAAATGGGGAGGGTGGCTCAACCGTGGCTAACAAGGGAAATTAAGGATAGTGTTAAATCGAAGGAAGAGGCATATAAATTGGCCAGAAAAAGCAGCAAACCTGAGAACTTGGAGAAATTTAGAATTCAGCAGAGGAGGACAAAGGGTTTAATTAGGAGGGGGAAAATAGAGTATGAGAGGAAGCTTGCTGGGAACATAAAAACTGACTGCAAAAACTTCTATAGAAATGTGAAGAGAAAAATATTAATGAAGACAAACGTAGGTCCCTTGCAGTCAGAATTAGGTGAATTTATAATGGGGAACAAAGAAATGACAGACCAACTGAACAAATACTTTGGTTCTGTCTTCACGAAGGAGGACACAACTAACGTTCCGGAAATACTCGGGGACCGAGGGTCGAACGAGAAGGAGGAACTGAAGGTAATCCTTATTAGTCAGGAAATTGATGGGATTGAAGGCCGGTAAATCCCCAGGGCCTGATGGTCTGCATCCCATAGTGCTTAAGAAAGTGGCCCTGGAAATAATGGATGCATTGGTGATCATTTTCCAACAATCTATCGACTCTGGATCAGTTCCTATGGACTGGAGGGTAGCTAATGTAATCCCACTTCTAAAAAAGGAGGGAGAGAGAAAACAGGGAATTATAGACCGGTTAGCCTGACATCAGTAGTGGAGAAAATGTTGGAATCAATTATTAAAGATGAAATAGCAGCGCATTTGGAAAGCAGTGACTGGATCGGTCCAAGTCAACATGGATTTATGAAAGGGAAATCCTGCTTGACAAATCTTCTAGAATTTTTTGAGGATGTAACTAGTAGAGTGGATAAGGGGGAAACAGTGGATGTGGTGTATTTGGACTTTCAAAAAGCTTTTGACAAGGTCCCACACAAGAGATTGATGTGCAAAATTAAAGCGCATGGTACTGGGGGTAATGTATTGACGTGGATAGAGAATTGGTTGGCAGACAGGAAATAGAGAGTCAGGATAAATGGGTCTTTTCAGAATGGCAGGCAGTGACTAGTGGAGTGCCGCAGGGCTCAGTGCTGGGACCCCAGCTCTTTACAATATACATTAACGATTTAGATGAAGGAATTGAGAGTAATATCTCCAAGTTTGCAGATGACACTAAACTGGGTGGTGGTGTGAGCTGTGAGGAGGACGCTAAGAGGCTGCAGGGTGACTTGGACAGGTTAAGTGAGTGGGCTAATGCATGGAAGATGTAGTATAATGTGGATGAATGTGAGGTTATCCATTTTGGGGGCAAAAACAAGGCAGAATATTATCTGAATGGTGGTAGATTAGGAAAAAGGGAGGTGCAGTGAGACCTGGGTGTTATGGTTCATCAGTCATTAAAAGTTGGCATGCAGGTACAGCAGGCGGTGAAGAAGGCAAATGGTATGTTGGTCTTCATAGCTAGGGGATTTGAGTATAGGAGCAGGGAGGTCTTACTGCAGTTGTACAGGGCCTCGGTGAGGCCCCACCTGGAATATTGTGTTCAGTTTTGGTCTCCTAATCTGAGGAAGGACGTTCTCGTTATTGAGGGAGTGCAGCGAAGGTTCACCAGACTGATTCCAGGAATGGCTGGACTGACATATGAGGAGAGACTGGATCAACTGGGTCTGTATTCACTGGAGTTTAGAAGGATGAGAGAGTATCTCATAGAAACGTATAAGATTCTGACGGGACTGGACAGGCTAGATGCAGGAAGAATGTTCCCGATGTTGGGGAAGTCCAGAACCAGGGGACATAGCCGTAAGATAAGGGGTAGGCCATTTAGGACTGAGATGAGGAGAATCTTCTTCACTCAGAGAGTTGTTAACCTATGGAATTCCCTGCCGCAGAGAGTTGTTGATGCCAGTTCATTGGATATATTCAAGAGGGAGGTCTCTCCATATCCCTTATGGCTAAAGAGATCAAGGGGTATGGAGAGACAGCAGAAAAGGGTTACTGAGGGAATGATCAGCCATGATCACATTGAATGGCGGTGCAGGCTCGAAGGGCCATATGGCCTATTCCCGCACCTATTTTCTATGTTTCTATGGGCCCAAGTTTCGGGTGGAGTTGCTCCTAGTTTTTTGGAGCAACTAGTTTAGTTTGGAGTATGTTAGAAATTGCAATTCTCGGATATTAGTTTGCTCCAGTTGTAGTGAGTTAGTTTAGGTTGGCTTTAGGTAACGTACTTTTTTTTTCAAAAGGGGGTGTGTCCAGCCACTCAGGCCTGTTTTGCAAGTTTCGGCAGTGAAAACTTACTACAAACTAACTTAGGATGGAGTAAGTGTCCACTTTTGTAAGTTCTGAAAAACCTTACCTAGAGTTAAGTTTAGTGCAGGCACAGCCAGAGACGGCGGGTGGGAAGCATTAAACACAAAGGACACATCAACATCACAAGGGGGGGGGGAGGGAAGTTAGAGGATTTTCCATAAATATCTTCTCACAACAACATTAAAGAAGCAAAGTACATTTAAAGCACTAAGCACTAAACAAAGCAGTACATTTAAAGCACCAAGCACTAAACGAAGCACAAAAAGTAATAAGCAATGAATTAATAAAAAATAAAAGGAACCCTGCACCTAAAGCACCAAGACAAAAGTAATAAGTAATCAATCAATAAAAAATAGAAGTCCTACCTTTATGTGAAGGGAAGGTGTCTCTGTCAGTGTCTCTCTCTCTCTGTATCTGACAGTGAGAGGTGCAGGGGGGGCGGGTGTGCGTGTGTGTGGTGTGTGTCTGTGTGTGTGTATGTGTGGGAGTGGGGGGTGTGTGTGGGAGGGGTGGGGTGTGTGTGTGTGTGTGGGGGTGTGGGGGGTGTGTGTGGGGGCGTGGGGAGGGTGTGTGTGTGTGTGGGGGGTGGGGGGGAGGGGATGTGTGTGGGGGTGAGTGTGTGGGTGTGTGTGTGTGTGTGTGTGTGTGCGGGCGGGTGTGTGGGGGTGGGGGGGTGTGTGGGGGATGTGGGGGTGGGTGAGAGGCTGGAAGGAGGCACCCCTGCTCTCTCTCCTCCGGCCCTTCGATCATTGAGTGCCCCCCAACCCACGCTCCTCCATCTGTTGCCACGCTCCCCCCCTCCCGCCCCCGGTTGCCATGCTCCGCCTCCTCCCCATCCCGGCACCCACACTTCCCCCCCCCCCCCCGCCCCGGTACCCACGCTCTCCCGAGCCATTGCGCAGGCGCGCATGCTCCAGCGCGCCTGCGCAATGCTGCCGGCTCTGAGAAGAAGGCATGATCCCTAGCCCCGCCCCCCTGCAGGCAGTCTCCTCCCCAGGGAGACTACGCCGCGCCGCGCCTATTGTCCAGGAGGACCGGAGAATTGCTGTAGAATATTCCAGTGCCACCTCGAGCCCAGGCAGGTCACGCAAGTCTCGGAGGTGCGCCATTTTCACCAGATGCCGAAACTTGGGGCCTATGTTTCTACCTGATTTTATATTTCGTGCTAGTTTACTTTCATAACCTATCTTCCCTCTATCATTTTTTTTAGTCGTTCTCTGTTGGCTTTTAAAAGTTTCCCAATCCTCTGGCCTCCCACTAGTCTTGGCCACGTTGTATGCCCTTGTTTTCAATTTGATACCATCCCTTATTTCCTTAGTTAGCCACGGATGGCTTTCCCTTCTCTTACAGTCTTTCCTTCTCATTGCGATATATTTTTGATGTGAGTTATGAAATATCTCCTTAAATGTCTACCACTGCTCATCAACCGTCCCATAGTTTAATCTATTTTCCCAGTCCATTTTAGCCAACTCTGCCTTCATACCTTTGTCGTCTCCTTTATTTAGGACCCTGGTTTGAGAACCAAATTTCTCACCCTCCAACTGAATTTGAAATTCAACCATGTTATGGTCACTCATTCTTAGAGGATCCTTTACAATGAGATCATTTATTAATCCTGTCTCAGTACACAGTACCAGATCTAAGATAGCCTGCTCCTTGGTTGGTTCCCCAACGTACTGTTCAAGGAAATTATCCCGGATACACTCTATATACTTTTTCTCAAGGCTGCCCTGGCCAATTTGCTTTGTCCAATCAATACGAAGGTTAAAATCGGCCATGATTTTTGTCATTCCTTTATTACAAGCCTCCATTATTTAGAAACATAGAAAATTTGGCCCTTTGTGTCCGCACCGCCATTTAATATGATCATGGCTGATCCTCTATCTCAACACCATATTCCTGCTTTTTTCCCATACCCCTTGCTGCCTTTTGTTTCTAGAAATCTATCTATCTCCCTCTTAAATATATCCACCTCCTTTTCCTTTCTGTCTGTCCTACCGAATTGTCAAATAGCCCCGACTATTTAGTTCCCAGTCTTGGTCACCCTGTAACCACGTCTCTGTAATGGCTATCAGATCATACCCATTTGTATCTATTGTGCTGTCAACTCATCTATTTTTTTATGAATGCTACATGTATTCATATAAAGAGCTTTAATTTTTTTGTTACCATTTTTTTTCCTGCTTTGACCCCACTTTCTGATTCACCTTTATGTTTATACATTCTGTCCCTTCCTGTCACGCTCTGGTTTTCATTTCCCCCAGTGCTCCCCTGATCTATAGCCTTCTCATTTTTTGACTTTTAAAATTTTCAATCACCCGAATCCTACCCCCTATAATTAGTTTAAAGCCCTCTCTACAGCCATAGTTATTTCATTGGCCAGGACCCGAGTCCCAGCACAGTCTAAGTGGAGCCCGTTCCAACGGAACAGCTCCCTCTTACCCCTGTACTGGTCTCAGTGTCCCACAAACCAAAACCCATTTCTCCCACACCAGTCTCTGAGCCACATGTTTAACTCTCTAATCTTATTTACCCTATGTAAATTTGCTTGTGGCTCAGGTAGTAATCCAGAGATTATTACCTTTGTGGTTCTGCTTTTTAATTTAGCTCCTAGCTGCTCATAATCCCTCAGCAGAACCTCTTTCTTTGTCCTATCTATGTCGTTGGTACCCACGTAGACCACGACAACTGGATCTTCCCCTCCCACTCCAAGTTCCTCTCCAGCCCCGAGGAGATGTCCTTAACCCTGGCACCGGGCCGGCAACACAGCCTTCAGGACTCACGCTCTCGGCTGCAGAGAACTGTATCTATCCCCCTAACGATACTGTCCCCTACCACTACAACATTTATTTTTACTCCCCCCACTTGAATGGCCCCCTGTACCACGGTGCTGTGGTCAGTTTGATCATCCTCCCTGCAGTCCCTGCCCTCGTCCACACAGGGAGTAAGAGCTTCCAACCCGTTGGACAAGAGCAAGGGCTGAGACTCCTCCATAACTCCATCCTGAGTCCCCATACCTTCCTCACTTGTAGTTACGCCCTCCACAGATTGAATTTGAACTAATTACTCGAACTGGTGTGAAGAGCTCCTGGATCGCGGCGTCCAGGTAACTCTCCCCCTCCCTGATGTGTCGTAGTGTCTGCAGCTCAGGTTCCAGCTCATCAACACGGAGCCCAAGTTTCTCGAGCTGCAGACACTTGCTGCAGATGTGGTCGTGGTGGACCTCAATGGGGTCAACCAGCTCCCACATGCAACAGCAGTTGTGTTCTCTACATGAAATACCCAGTTGTGTTCCCTATTTGAAATGCCCCTGTTGTGTTCCCTATTTGAAATGCCCCTGTTGTGTTCCCTATTTTAAATAGCCCAGTTGTTTTTTTTAGCAACTCTGGTTCTGCTCGGTTTTCTTCATGACCTCAATTGTGTTCCTTTTTTGGTTAAAGACAGTCTTGCTTCTCCTCCTTTACATTGCAACAAACCTATGAAAGTGACAGGCAAGAAAAGACCAGCTGGTCAATCGAGCCTGTCCTGTAACCTTATAGAAACATAGAAACATAGAAAATAGGTGCAGGAGCAGGCCATTCGGCACTTCGAGCCTGCACCACCATTCAATGAGTTCATGGCTGATCATGCAACTTCAGTACCCCATTCCTGCTTTCTCTCCATACCCCTTGATCCCTTTAGCTGTAAGGACCACATCTCACTCCCTTTTGAATATATCTGAGGAACTGGCCTCAACAACTTTCTGTGGTAGAGAATTCCACAGGTTCACCACTCTCTGGGTGAAGAAGTTTCTCCTCAGCTCGGTCCTAAATGGCTTACCCCTTATCCTTAGACTGTGACCCCTGGTTCTGGACTTCCCCAACATCGGGAACATTCTTCCTGCATCTAACCTGTCTAAACCCATCAGAATTTTATATGTTTCTATGAGATCCCTTCTCATTCTTCTAAATTCCAGTGAATAAAAGCCTAGTCAATCTAGCCTTTCTTCATATGTCAGCCCTGCCATCCCGGGAATCAGTCTCGTGAACCTTCGCTGCACTCCCTCAATAGCAAGAATGTTCTTCCTCAGATTAGGAGACTAAAACTGTACATAATACTCAAGCTGTGATCTCACCAAAGCCCTGTATAACTGCAGTAAGACCTCCCTGCTCCTATACTCAAATCCTCTCGCTATGAAGGCCAACATGCCATTTGCTTTCTTCACCGCCTGCTGTAACTGCATGTCAACTTTCAATGACTGATGTACCATGACACCCAGGTCTCGTTGCACCTCCCCTTTTACTAATCTGTCACCACTCAGATAACAATCTGCCTTCCTGTTTTTGCCACCAAAGTGGATAACCTCACACTTATCTACATTATACTGCATCTGCCATTGCTTATGCTTAAACTGAGCATCATGATTCCTTAGGCTGATTGGCAGCCCCGTGATCTCCTGAGAAGGGGACAAAAAGCGGAGGGAAAAAACCCTCGGACGATTCAGGGGTGGGGGTGGAAAGATTTGGGCAATTTCTTTTCGAACCCCCGTTGGTGATCAAACCAAGAGACCACAGTGACCAGGAGATCCGTCACTCAATACCTCATCTACCTGTTGTACTCTGTGATGTCAGCCTCAGCCACAGCCAGGGACGCGGCCAGCTCCCTTTCGAATGTTTGAAGTGAATCTGTGAGAACCAGCACCTTGTTGCAAAGGTCAGTGACCCACTGTGAAAAGAAGCGACCCCTGACCTTTATCCTAGCTCTATGCTTACATAACTTATACACCTCTCTCCCTTAACCCATCGAATTCAAATATTATCCGGTTGTGCTATTATTTTAAAATATCCCTCCCAAAATATTCCCAAATATTTTAAAATAGCCCCCGAAAAATTGAATTAAAAAAAAAAGACATCACGTTGAGCATCACCACGGGAAATTAACAACTTTTACCTATAATTAAGGTCAAGAGGAAAGTAAAGATTATTTTAAAATAGTGTCAGAATTGACTTAGAAACAAATGCGATAAAATATATAATACAGGTTGAACCTCCCTTATCCGGAACCCTCGGGACCTGGTCTGTTCTGGACAAGGGATTTTTCCGGACGACGGGTGGTCATGTTAAATTGGATGGTACAGATACTGAGCAAGGGTGATATCGGGGCTGGCTGGCTTCGGACTGGGACTGTGGCAGAGAGATCATGGGAGGATTGGGGAGGGGGTGGGGGTTGTTGAATCGCGGGGTCAGGCCAGCGATTGTGGGAATCGGCAGCGAGGAAGGACTTCAATTTATTCAATCTGTTCATGCCGGAGTTCTGCGCGTGTGCCACCCGGTGGCCGGGAATGGTTCCGGATGAGGGTTGATTCCGGATAAGGGAGTTCTTCATAGGGGAGGGTTAACCTGCACAACATTATTTCAACCGCCATTTAATCTGATATAGTAATAAGAATACATTTGAAGAAGATCTTATAATTCAGGGGAAGACTTCAAATCATTTAGTAACTGATATAAGTAAATAATTAACCTCAGTATACACTTAATCCCTGATTTTGGACGATTAATAATAAATGGTCTCGTCTTACAGAACTCATATATATCTCAGATACGCGCACCTACCAGAAGCCAGAGTTTCTTGTAGGTCACCATTACAGTGAGTTAGCTCTGTGAGATATAGGTCACTAGTAAGTGCCCCAAGCAACCAAAAAAAGATACATTTTACTGTGATTTGCCACAAGAATACCTATGGCATTGTCTAATAACTAAACTATATACTGGGTCGCTCTGTGGGAGAATTGATAGAAATTGTACATACAAGAGAACCACTGCTTTAAAAAAGAACATAGAAACATAGAAACACAGAAAATAGGTGCAGGAGTAGGCCATTCGGCCCTTGGAGCCTGCACCATCATTCAACAAGATCATGGCTGATCACCCACCCCAGCACCCACCGACCCCCCCAGCCGCAAGGACTACATCCAACTCCCTCCCGAACACATCCAATGAACTGGCATTAACTCTCCGTGGCAGGGAACCCCACAGGCCAACAACTCCCCGAGTGAAGAAGTCTATCCCCATCCCAGCTCCAAACAGCCCACCCCCCATCCCAAGACCATGCCCCCCCACCCCCCACCGCCCCGGCTCCGGACCAACCCAACACCAGGAACACTCCCCCCGCACCCAACCCGCCCCGTCCCGTCAGAATCCTTCCCAAATGCCGAACACCCCCGGATGTCGAGCCCCCAGCCCCGGCCACCCCGGAGCCACGCCCCCGCGACGCCAATCACACCACATCCACCAACCGCCATCTGCGCAGTCAACCCGTCCACCCCACTCTGAACACTCCCCGCACCGAGGCACAGAGCCCCCAGGCCCGCCCCTCCAATACACTTCGCCCCCCCCCCCCCAGACCTCCGCTGCAATGTGGCCCCTCTCGTCCCCCGCCCTGGGTTTCTCCACCCCCTCCACTTCCCTCTGCCTCCCCGCACAGGCTCCCACCTTGGGGGCGGTAACCTTCTGGGGCCGGGAATTTTAGCCCCCAGCGTGGAAGTCCTGCTCACCCCGCCGCAGAATTGGCCTTACCCCCCCTCAATGGAAGCGGAGCGCAATTTCCTACACTCCACTTCCTTTGGGGGCAGTGATCGGGGCACGACTGGATGCTCCTGTGACAGTTTGAACTGGTGCTCTCTACTCTCTATGATAGCCATGCCCACACCCCACCCTAGGCCGCAGGAAAAGCCCTGTGGTAGTTACGCAGCTGAGCAGCTCATAAATGAACGCTTTGCGTGAAGTTATGTTGGCGACAGTTACAGTTGTGTTACGTTATGTTACATTTCATCCTGGCCTGCCCACGCCATTGTTGGCAACCCCTGTATTGATGTTTAACCTTTCTGTTTTTGGAAGACACTGCACAACAATGTTAAGTTAAATAAAAATATTTAATAGCTACAACATTTGAACAAATTTTTATTTAATCAAACTAAAGTAAAAAAAATAAACATATATACATGGATATAAACACCCATTCTCTCCCCCCAGTGAAATTTAAAAAATATTAACAATTTTTCAACAACAATTATAGTACAGGTGCAGCGTCCTGAATTCGGAACCCTTGGGACCGAGGCAGTTCCGTATTTTGCATTTGCTGGATTTTGGAACGTCTTTGAGGTTCGGGTATTTCTGGATTTCAGAATGTCAGAATGTGATTTACTGATATATCTTGTGAAGTAAGAAGCAATTATTAAATACTAATAGCAAAATTAATGGAGTGATAAGCAACTTATTTTTTAAATCAGTCAGGCATATGGGGCTTTGGCAGACAGCACCTTCCTGTCAAATGTGATGAATAATTCAATACATAACATCCAATAGTGACTCTCTGAGCAGATCAGCCATGGAATAGGGTCTGACTAGGTAAGGGTTTAAACAATAAATGTAAAAGGAAACAGAAGTGCGGTCACACACACTGGAGTACGTTTCTTTACTTAAACACAACAGGGTTGAATCCTCGATCAATCACTGCTGGTTTTTCCACTGTTTCTAGTTCTCGGGTTTACCATCTAGCTTGTTTTGCATACTGAGGGTGGATGAGATTATTTATTTTACCTCAGGCAGAGCCAGATACACAAACATGAAATGATCGAAACAACAGTCATCTGAAACTCAAGAGACAAAGGGGGCGATTTTAACTCTACTCGCTCAGCAGAAACCTGGTGGGTGGGCAGTTAAATTCGCCCTGGCTCTTACATGTCCGAAAGCCGCCATGATCGCAACAACTGCAATTTTAGCCTGCTCTCCTGAGCAGGCAGCAAGGACACTTGCCCAGAGCCAACAGGGTCCTACTTTACATATGCATGTTGTGGCCCTAAGACATCATTGAGACTCGATTGTAATTTTAACAGGTCTGAGCAGGAATCCACCTGGAGTTAAAATTGGGGCCCAATGTTTGTACCCAAAATAATCTACCAGTGACATGGCAGTACAACCTTACATCTGTTTACACAGCACATGGCTGTAATATACATGTAGCACAGATTGTGCATCTACAGAAGATTGTATGGGTGTTGATAACGAGAAAGCAGTAAGTTTCATTCTTGTTTCACAGATCCTCTGAACTCTATTCTTACATACAGCCGTGTCAATATTTTTGCCACCACTAACATGCCGGGCCAACTATTCGACATATTTAAAACTATTTCAGTAAAGACTCTTTCTGATATCTATGTTTCGTTTACATTACACTCATTTCTATTATATCCTCTATCCCTATTTTCCTGCTTTACTGTTAAGTAGCAATCTGAGTTTATCTGATCTATACTCTTTAATGTGTATCTCTAGGTTCTGTGGCATGTGAATTGGTTGTGAGCAGTAGTATAAAATGGGAAATAGCAAATGGGCAGCAGGCTTTACACTCTAGTTCATTTTCTTTTCCATTTAAGTCATTGAATTTCCAAGAAATTCACGATTGCCCATTTTGTATTACCGCCTATATTGTTGTATTTCTCTAATGGGCGATCATGCTCTCCTCGATCGGCCTATAGTTTTATTTCTATTTAGTGACTGGCCTCTTGTCCCAACATAAACTCTACATTCTGGCCTAAAAATAATACTGGGCGGTTGCTACTCATTCCTTCTATTCTAGTTGATTTCAGTGACTAATAAGAAAGATTTGCATTATACAGCACTTTTCACAAACTCAGGACGCCCTAAAGCGCTTTACAGCCAATGAAATACTTACATTCTGAAAGGGTAGTCACTGTTGTAGTGTAGAAAACACGGCAGCCGATTTGCACACAGCAACGCCCACAAACAGCAATGTGATAATGACCAGATAATCTGTTTTAATGATGTTGGTTGAGGGATAAATATTGGCCAGGACACCAGGAAGAACTCCCCTGCTCTACTTTAAAATAGAGCCATGGGATCTTTTACATCCAACTGCGAGGGTAGACGGGGCCTCGGTTTAATGTCACATCTGAAAAACGGCACCTTCAACAGTGCAGTGCTCTGAAGCCAGGTGGCTGACTGCAGTGCGGGCAGGCACAGCAGGAGGGGCGAATGAGCGGCGAGAGTTTGTAGAGGGAAGTGACCGGGGCCCAGGAGAGGTGTGAATCTGGGGCCCAGAAGAGGCGAGGGCCCAGGGGCAGCACGGACCAGCCCACATTGCGATATGTGCGCGCGCTCGGTCTGTGCAGCAGAGCTGGTCTCCAGTCAGTCTTGGGTAACCCTTGCCACTGGACCAAGACCTAGCTCTGTCAAGCCCGTGTGGTGGCTGGTGTGCAACGGCCACCACACGTTAAAAAATTCCACGCACAGGCATCTTCCACCCTTCAACATGTAGTTAGGGATCTGGAATATTAGGTCCTTCATTGAAACACCTGTGAACTCATCCCTTTTTAGAGCGGAAGCAAGTCATCCTCACTTCAAGGGACTGCCTATGATGATGATGGTGCTCTCTCAGTACTGAAATATCAGCCTAGATTATGTGATTACTTTTTATATTGGGGCTTGAACCTAGAGCTTTCTGACTCAGAGGTAAGAGAGCTATCACTGAGCCACAGCTGACAATCAAGGGCCGATTTTAATCAGAGCTGCGGGGGCTGAAGTGGGCAGCGAACTGTGGCCCCCTGAATGATAAGGCCCGGGGCATTTTAACTTTCAGGCCTTATTGGGATGCTCCAACTCTGACTCCTACCTGAAGCCAGTGGGAATGCTTTCTGTCAAATATTGTTGTGGGGGGGCGGGGGGAGTTCAGGACATCGCCAGGAACCCACAGAAAAGGTAGCCAGCAAGGTAAGCAAATAAGTACATATGAAATAGGAGCAGGAGTAGATCATATAGTCTACAAGTCTGTTCTACCATTTAATAAGCTTGTGGCTCAACTTCTACACAAACTCCACTTTCCTACCCTATCCTCATATCCCTTGATTCCATTAGTGCCCAAAAATCTATCGATCTCAGTCTTGAATACACTCAGTGACTGAGCCTCCACAGCCCAAAGACTCACAACCCTCAGAGTGAAGAAGTTTCTCCTCAGCTCAGTCCTAAATGGCCGATTCCTTAACCTGAGACTGTGAGCCCTTGTTCTATACTCTCCAGCCAGGGGAAACAGCTTCCCAGCATCTACTCTGTCAAGCCCTCAAGGATTTTATATGTTTCTATGAGAGCACCTCTCATTCTTCTAAACTCCAGAGATTATAGGCCCATTCTACTCAATCTCTCCTCTTAAGACAGCCCTCCCATTCCAAAAATCAATCTAGTGAGCTTACCTGGTCCTGTTCCCTCCTGCTCCGTGTTCCCCACATGTCTGGAAGGCAGCCTGTCAATCAGGCTGACTTCTGGCTGGGGAACCCGCCCTTTCCATCGCACGCACGCTGTGGAGTTAAAACTCTGCAGTGTGCCGGGAAAGCCGAACTTCCGGGTTTCCGCCTTCTCCCGGGTCACCTCGCACTATGCTGGGAGGACCCGGAATAATCCAGCCTTCTTTACTATCATACACCAACCTCCTTGTAATAAAGGCTAACACACCATTTGCCTTGTTTGCTTGCTGTACCTGCATCGCAACTTTCTGTGATTTGTGTGCAAGGAACAAAAGTCCCTCTGAAGAAGAATACTTCCCAGTCACTCACCTTCTAATACTCTGCTCTTCCCTTCTCCCTATCAAAGTGGATAATTTCACACTTCCCCAATATCTGCCAATATCTTGCCCACTCACTTAACCAGGTCCCTTTGCAACCTCTTTGCATCCTCCTCACTGCTTACATTCCCACCTAGCTTTGTATCGTCTGCTAACTTAGATACATTGCACTCGGTCCCTTCATCTCAGTCATTTATATAGATTTTAAATAGCTGAGGCCCAAGCGCTGAACCTTGCAGCACCCGACTAGTTACATCTTGCCATCCCAAAAGTGACCCATTTATTCTCACACTCTGTTTTCTGTCCGTTAACCAATCCTCAATCCATGCTAATATATTACCCACAATCCTATGAGCCCTAACCTTGTATAATAACCTTTTTTGTGGCACCTTATCGAATGCCTTCTGAAAATCCAAATACACCTCATCTACTGGTTCTGCCTTATCTACCCCGATAGTTACACCCTGAAAAATCTCTACTAGGTTTGTCAAACACAATTCCCTGTTCATAAGTATGAATTTTGCGGGGGTGGGGCGGGGAGGGGTGATTGGGAAGTCAGTGACCCGCGAGAAGGGAGGTCCCTGCCACCACCACCCCCCACCTCGCCTGCACCTTTCCTGCCGAGGTTGGGGGGGGAGTGGGGAGGGTTAAAATCGGCCTCTTAGTATTTTCCTTTTTTTCAGTTTACTGTTTTTATCAAATCTGCGTGATGTCAGTACTTGTATAAATATTTGTAAATTAATGTAACACTTCAGAAGTAAATGTCCCTTCCACTGTATTAGCATAACACACAGCCACTCACACTCCTAGAGCGTGAGAGAATGGAAATGGAGGGGAAGACCAAGTTAATAACCTGCCTTTACATATTACTGAGAGACTCCACAAGTACTGGGGCACCACCACTAGGGGAAAGGTAGCTATAATCAAAATGGCCACTGGAATGGGAACTATAGTAACACAAGGAATTATGGGGCTTAAATTTATCTTTTAACAAAAGAATGCAAATCTATTGTCATAATTAATGACTTACCAATTGCCCTAATGCATGATTTTGAAATGTGTGATTTTGTTAGGAGGTCATTAATTGTGGAATAAAGAACCCTCTCCTCACTTCCTGTCTACCCAACTGTATTTCTATTTGAACCTTCAACTTACTGATTTAAAAAAAAAATGAATCGGCAACTTAGCCCAGCAGTAAGAGCCTCTGAGCCAAGCAGGTCACGGACCTTCAGTACAGAAGTGAGTGAGTGCAGCATCATAAGAGGTACCATCTTTCAGATGCGATGTTAAATGAAGGCCCTATCTGCCCCTCTCAGGTGATTGTGAAATATCCCGTGACACTATTCACAGAAGAGCAGGGGATTATCCTGGTGTTCTGGGCCATAATTATCCCTCAATAAACACCTTCAAAAAAACTAACAACAGATTGGCCCCTTTTTTCCCCAGGACTGGGCGGCGATTTTTTGGCGGCCAACAATTTTTCTGGCGTGGATGGTCATTTCAAAGTTTACCCAATGTTCGGGCGCCGGTGCCTACTAACAGCGCCAGAACTTTTGCCGCCATATATTCTGGCACTGGTGTACGGTAAAAAGCTGATTACGCGCTGTTTCTGGCCATTAAGGCTACTTTCCCCAACAACGTTTATTTAAAAAACCACGCACACACATTGAATACGGTTTGAATACTACTGAGAGACTCCTGCACCTATTTTCTATGTTTCTATTTTCTATTACACTTAAATAAATCGATGCTGGCCTACTCCTATCCGCCACGGTTTTTACGAGCAAATAACTGCAGTTTAAAAAGGATTCAGCTGAAATAAAACTTACTTTTAAGGCTCCTCCTTGGTTGAGAAAACTGCAGGAAGGCAAATTAAACACAAATCTTCCCCACTCGCCTTTTCCCTCGAAGTTCCAACTGGATACAAAAATTGCCAAAGATACTCCAAGGTCAAAAATGCAGAGTAACCTTCTTCTAACAAACGGCAGGCAAAATCACCACATCAACAGGAGGCATACTTCAGCCAACACCCAGGGCAGCCTTTTCCTTAGCAGATAAACTCTTCAACGCAGCCGACTCGACCCACTGCTATCCTTGGCCCTTGGTCTTCCACGTTCGCAGCCTGCTGCTATCTCAGGCCGAAGGTCCTCCATGCAAGACAGTGCAAGATACTCCAGGCACAATGGAAAGGATCGGTGAATTATAATAAAGACTGGACATTTAATTTTCTTTTTAAATAAGCCCCCTTAAATTTTCAATGTTTTAATACAGTATTGCAATGCTTAGGTGGACCTGAATGAACAACAATAAATTTGAAGGGATATTTAATTCGCGTAAAAGTGTTTTTATCCACTAGAATAGTGTCTGATCAACCTCATAAGTACGTTTAGCACTTTGTATTGAAGCCTACCTCCAGTCTTGTCTTAGCCCATTGCTGAAACCATAATGTGTGCCTTTTTTTCATGTTCCGACTCAACTATTGCAATGTTCCTCCACCTTCCTTAAACTTAAGCTTATCCAAAACCCTGCTGCATATATCCAATCCCACATCAAGTCCCACTGACCCATCACCCCTGTACTCGCTGACCTACATTGGCTGCTCGTTCACCAACGCCTCCAATTTAAAATTCTCAGCCTGTGTTTAAATTCCTTCATGACCTCCGCCGCCCTAATACTCTAACCTCCTCCAGTCCTAAAATTCCCCCCAGAACTCTACATTCTTCTCTCCCCTTGCCCCACCATTGGCAGCCGTGCCTCAACTGTCTAGCACATGCGCAGAGGTTGTTTTTGTTTTAATTTACGCGCATGCGCAGTGCATTTTAGGTGCACACTGTAAGTTTTGGGGAGACCAGCGGGGTTATTTTTCGGCGCTGACGGTGGTGAGAAAAACATGCATACAGGTAAGTGGATGCCAGAAATCTTCATTGGGGAAAATAGGGGCCATTAACTGGTCATTTATCTCATTGCTGTTTTGGGGACTTTTGCTGTGTTTGTCTAAAAAAACAACAGTGAATACAATTCATGTTTATAAAGCACTGTGGAACATCGTGAAAGATGCTACATTACTGCAAGTTATTTCTTGGACACAATGTCCCAGGGTGTCCTAGGATGCATCTTCTGTTGCAGATGGGAACAGCCAACTGGAACCTGGTTTTGAGAAATTCTCTAAAGTTCACCCATTTTGTGGTGAGAGTGACAAGATATCGTACCTCATCAGCAGGTCTTTGCGGCCAGTGGAAATGGACTGTTGGAGAATCTCTCACTGACTGCCACAGTGCCAGAGAGAATTAGGCACTGTCGGTGCTTAAGGCCTCTAAATTCGGTACGGGGGCGGTGACATTTGCAAGGCATGAGACTTTGTCGCAGGTGCAGAAGTCTCACCTCTCGTGATAAATTGGGGTTACCGCTCCCGATAGGAACTGGAGCACTGCCACATATGAGGGGCTCTTCCCTGAATTAAAGGGAACGGCCCAAGCTGTATACTCTGCATATTGGGACAATACTTGCCTGGACCACCGGGGAGTGGGGGGTGCCAGCACTCGAGCAGAGTGCCAGGCTGAGCGATCGCAGCACCGACCCCACGTCCAAAGCGACACTGGAGCGGAAAATAAAACAGGCAATTTTTTTTCAGGGGCAGCCACCCACCTCCCATTTTGCCCCTGTAGCGGCTGGCCGCTCGTTATGTGTCGCCTGAAGCAGTCGCTGTTATCGCCCGACGCAATTTCAGGGGACGAAACCCAATTTTAGGTGTCGGGATACTAACGGGGTGAAGAGTACGGCAATGATGTCACAATCTCTGGGCGCAGAGGATCGGGGCGCAATGGCATAGCGCCGTCGCTAAACTCACGCCGAATTTAGCGGGAATCCTTAGTTATCGCCACGCCTCATCGCAATGTCATTTGCATCCCGTTAGTTCCCCCACCACCCCCCCCCCGGTGCCGCTAATGGGAGGCTAAATTATCACAATTTCTCCCCCTAAATGATTCAAGAGTTAAAAGGCTAGAATTCCATACTAATTGTCACATGAGTATATTCTGATTATACTACAGAGACATTCCTATATTACATCAGTGATACATTTAGTGGCTGTAAAGCACTTTGGGACATCCTGGGGTCGTGAAATGTGCTATATAAATGCAAGTCTTTCAAGTCTTTCTTTGTAATTCGAGGATTCCATTCATGGCTTGTCCTAGTTCTATGACAGAGAGTACACTGAATTGGACAACAAGATGGATAAAAACTGGACCATACAACACTCTCAGGAATGGAGACGAGATGCATAGCCACTGGACCAAGACCAAGCTCTGACAAGCCCGTGTGGTGGCTGGTGTGCAACGGCCAACACACCTTAAAAAATCCACCCACAGGCATCTTTCACCCTTCAAGATTTAGTTCGGGATCTGGAATTTTGGGTCCTTCATTGAAACATCTGTGAACCTTTTGATGTGGAAGCAAGTCATCCTCGAATCAAGGGACTGCCTATGATGATGATGATGGATCTAATTGAATGGTGGAACAGGCTGGAGGAGCCAAATGGCCTACTCCTGTTCCTATGTCGGAAGTAAATAGACTGATAGCATATTCTTCTTGCATTCAAATGTATTTACTTAATACAGTCAAGTCTATAAGAGCAACTGTTAACTTAGTAATGTAGCAACTGTTAACTTAGTAATGTATTTTGTTTGAAAATGTATAATTTGAGTATCATGTTGTGCCACAGATTATACACACATTGCTTCACGTTGTCAATACGGACTGTTCATGACACTGTTTGACAAGTGCCACATGCTGTGGATGTCCTTTGCATAATCCTTGCAGCTTGCGTTCTTAATTTTTTTTGCCTTAAAAGGAAGGAAAGCATTTTCAACAACAATGATTCCTCTCCCTATTCCCACTCTGTGGGCTTCATCAATTAAAAGGATTGCCACATGCCTTATTTTAAAAGGAGAAGCAAGATGAGCTTATATTGGATTTTGCTTCATGAGAGAACGACTACCATAACAACAAACCGAGTAACCAAGTATGTTTCAGTTCATAGGTTTATGTATTTTATTATAAAGTTTGGCTGAAACTAACTGTCAGCAATCTTTGTGTGTAAATATGAGCAAAGAATAAATTGCCTACGTCTAGAAAAAGTTCTGTAAAATCCCTAAAACCAATGATTTCATTCTACTATACCAATAGAATAGTAGATTTGTTCAGGCCCATTGTGCCTATGCTAGCTACCTAATAGAGCTGTCCAATTAGTCGTTGGTGGTATTTCTCCAGCTACTTGAGGTGTCTACTGTACATGGTCCATGTTTCTGAGTCATACAGGAGGGTGGGTATTACTACAGCCCTGTAGACCATGAGCTTGGTGGCAGTTTTGAGGGCCTGGCCTCCAAACACTCTTTTCCTCAGGCAGCCGAAGGCGGTGTTGGATCTCCTTGTCAATGCCTGCTCTTGTTGATAGGAGGCCCCCGAGATATGGGAAGTGGTCCACGTTGTCCAGGCCCGCGCCATGGATCTTGATGACTGAGGGACAGTGCTGAGCGGCGAGGACAGGCTGGTGGAGGACCTTTGTCTTACTGATGTTTAGCGTAAGGCCCATGCTTTTGTATGTCTCAGGAAATATGTAGTTCAGCCTCTGCATGTGCGTAGACGCAGGAGTCGTCCGCATACTGTAGCTCGATGAAAGAGGTTGGGGTGGTCTTGGACCTGGCCTGGAGATGGCAAAGGTTGAATAGGTTCTCACTGGTTCTGTAGTTCCACTCCAGCGGGGAGCTTGTCGACTGTGAGGTGGAGCATGGCAGCGAGGAATATTGAGCAGGAGTACCAACGTTAGCGCCCTTGTCCAGGCCAACATCCTAAGCATTGAAGCACTGACCACACTTGATCAGCTCCGCTGGGCAGGCCACATAGTCCGCATGCCAGACACGAGACTCCAAAAGCAGGCGTTCTACTCGGAACTCCTTCGCGGCAAACGAGCCAAAAGTGGGCAGCGGAAACGTTACAAGGACACCCTCAAAGCCTCCCTGATAAAGTGCGACATCCCCACTGACACCTGGGAGTCCCTGGCCAAAGACCGCCCTAAGTGGAAGAAATACATCCGGGAGGGCGCTGAGCACCTCGAGTCTCGTCGTCGAGAGCATGCAGAAATCAAGCACAGGCAGCGGAAGGAGCATGCGGCAAACCTGTCCCACCCATCCCTTCCCTCAACGACTATCTGTCCAACCTGTGACAGGGACTGTGGTTCTCGTATTGGACTGCACAGCCACCTAAGAACTCATGCTAAGAGTGGAAGCAAGTCTTCCTTGATTCCGAGGGACTGCCTATGACATGATGACCAATTAGTCGCATTTCCCTGGCCTTTCCCCGTCTTCCAGGTCAGGTACTGAGAACAAAACCTCAGGAATCGTCCGTGTAGCTAGATGGGGAAAGCATCACAGGTGTCTCTGGAAGGATGAGCCTGGTGGAACAAGAGCCTCTCTCATCTGTTTGTGATACCAAAGGTAAGCTGTGTGTAATTTAGGTTGCCCCTTTAAGGCACAAGGTGTAATTGCCATATCTTCCTGAGTCAGTTCGAGGCTAATCATTCTTTGGCAAATCCCTGGGTCAATCAGAGGTTAAAGTAAAATGTGCCTGCTGAAGTGAAGTAAAATATTCTGTGTTGATGGGAATGTTTTTCTGAACATTGGCAATGGTTGCCTTTCTTTCCCTTCAAGCTTTTTAACGATCTTACAGAAATTTGCATAGGTGGCAATGTGACACGCAAAGTGTGACAAACATGTCTCTGGAGTTTTAACTGTACTAGTAGATCTTCCATGACATTGCTTCCATGAATTACAAATTACGCCAATGTTGGGTGCAGAAGTGGAGAATGGATGGGGAGACCACCTCCACTGAAATAACTTTGGAAAGAGGTCTCCCCAAGCAAATCTTTTTTCACTGGTTCTTGGAAAATAAATAGCAGGTAAAATTGGATTGTGTTGTGCTCGTTTTCTGGGCCGTTCAAGAAGAAGGTCCATCACTACTTTCTGAGAGAAATTCAGAATAGGCTATAAATGCTGGCTTAAAGGTGGTACCTTGTTAGATCATCAGAAAAGTCATCTCAAGAAGCTGGAAATTGAAGGAGAACATGCATGTTAACTTGAGTGTCAATAATCACGTATTATGCAGTTAGGTTGGTCTACAATAACTTGGTGTTATGCGAGTGTGGCAAGATTTAGAATTCTACAGTGCATCTTGAAGGGGTGCCCTCCTCACCTATGGGAATGCATGTGATTCAAAGACTAAGCTGTAAGGTTGTATGAGGGATTAGCATGGGTGAAGAGTATATGTGCAAGAGGCTACACCATGCAGGAATTATAGAATGGTTACAGCACAGAAAGAGGCCATTCAGCCCGACGAACCCATGCTGGCTCTCTACAAGAGCAATTGAGCTACTTCCACTCACCCGCCCTAGACCCGTAACCCTGCAATTTTTGTTTTCCCTTCAGTTACTTATCCAATTCACTTTTGAAAGCCTAGATTGAATCTGCCTCCACCACCCTTTCAGGCAGTGCATTCCAGATCATAACCACTCACCGCATAACATTTTTTTTTTTCTCATGTCACCTTTGGTTCTTCAGTCAATCACTTAACTCTGTGGTTCCCGACCCTTCCACCAGTGGAAAAGGTTTCTCTATCTTTCTCTATCTACACCTCATGATTTTGAACATCTCTATCAACTCCTCTCTAACTCTTCTCTGATTTAAGGAGAATGATCCCAGCTTCTCCAGTCTATCCACATCTAAAACACTGGTTCGGCCTCAACTGGAGTATTGTGTCCGATTCTGGGCACCGCACATTAGGAAGAATGTGAAGGCCTTGGAGAGGGTGCAGAAAAGATTTACGAGAATGGTTCCAGGGATGAGAAGCTCCCACCCCGTTTCAATGGGTTTTTACCACAGCTGCGGTTCAGGTTGACTCTTTTTCGTGAAATGGCGCTCTTTGGGTTTTTTTTTGTTTCGATCCGGAAGTGGCTTATAATGGGGGTTGCTGACGACACCCGAGGGGCAAAAATGCAGCGGGTGACAGCAACTGAGGGGCGGAAGTTGGGGGCGGGTACCGAGTGACCACCGCGATGATGTCATCACGGCGCCACGTCACCATGGCTCTCGCCTTCACTTAAAGGGGAGCGATCCGCACTTTTAAAACTTCAGGCCACTGGGCCACCAGGGAAGGTTTCAGCCGGCTGCCTGTTGGTGGCCCGGCCGAACCCAGGGGAATATTTGTCGGGCCGACCTGGGATTCGGCCGACAAAAATAAAACATGGCGGTAGTGGCAGTAGGCCCTCCCATTTACGGGAAGTCGCACGGCCACTGCGAAAAGGTCACAGCCTCACCGGACCACCGGGTGAAAGCTTGTTTTGGCACCGCCGGGCGGGCCGAAGGTTTTCGGAGGGGAATGTCGCAATCGGGGGGGGTTAGATCGGCGGTGCGCGCGGTGATGACGCGCACACCGCGGATCGGCAGCAGCAGAGCAGTACGGGAGGTATCGGGGCACCGCCGGGAGGGAAATTGGGCCATCAGTGGCTATTCCACCAAAAGTAGGCGGCCACTCCACTCCGCAGTGTGGCTGCCGATTTGCCGTGGTAACAGGCCTTAAGGAAAGGAGCAATTTCAGCCCCAATATGTCTGAGTGCTGTTTCCTTGCCCATTTTCCATTGCATGCATAAGAACATAAGAACATAAGAATTAGGAACAGGAGTAGGCTATCTAGCCCCTCGAGCCTGCTCTGCCATTCAACATGATCATGGCACACAGGCCCCTCAGGTAGAGGCTGCTGAGCCCTATTGCTTGGAATGGTGCCCCGGAGTGCTTTGAAAAGCCAAATTGGACAAGCATTCTTGCGCCAAGCTCATGCAGCTGTATTTCCATTTAACCGTTCCTCAAACAGAGGATCGGATGTTGCATCACTCCTTCACTTGCCCACAGAATGTGTTTTGGGCCTGTACGCTGGATTTCCTTTACATTTCATTTATGCCCAACATTTCTCTCCACCCCGTCCACCTCAAGCCTTGACCAAGGTGAAGGAATGTTTGAAATTAATTTTGAAGCTTAATAAAAGCTGAAAGAAATATTGTGGGCACTTACCTTTAAGCGTGCGTACCGTTTTAATTTAAATAGGCTGACTAGAAATTCTGTTTGCATTTGCAGCTGCACATATTTATTCATATGAGCTGGAGCAGGAGGTTTTGTGTTCCATCTCTGCTACGATTGTATAAGCTCCAATGAAGCAAATCTTTTGCATCTTTGTGGAAGGTTATAGAATCTTACAGTACAGATGGAGGTCATTCAGCCCATTGTGCCAGTGCCGGGTCTTTGAAAGAGCTATACAACTACTCGCACTCCCCATAATCCTGTAAATGTTTCCTTTCCAAGTATCTTCTATTATAATAATAATAGCCAGTTTTTGTTTGTCCTGGGGTGGGGGCAGGGCCGGGGGCTGGGAGCACCTGGTCCAGACAGAATGACACTTGCACTGACCAATGGACGATCAGGGCCCGCCCAACCTCGCAACCAATCAGGGCGGGGAGCGATGGAGGTGGCAGTGGATACGGCGGGGCCAGAGGGCATGGGCACATGGGGGGCAGGCACAGGGAACAGAGCCTCCCTGGGGGTTGCTGCAGTGCGAAGAGGAGCACTTGGCGAGTGCGACAGGTGAGAGAGAGAAGCAGAAAGAGAGAGAGGGCAGGGGAGAGAGAGAGCGGGAGGGAGGGAGGGAGAGAGAGAGAGAGAGAGAGGGAGGGAGGGAGAGAGAGAGAGAGAGAGAGAGAGAGAGAGAGAGAGAGGGAGAGGGAGGGAGGGAGAGGGAGGGGGAGGTAGAGAAAGAGGGAAGGAGGAAAGGGGAGAGAGGGTGGGAGGGTGGGAGGGAGGGTGAGGGAGAGAGAGGATGTGAAGGAGAGGAATGGTGGGAGGGAGGGTGAGGGTGGGAGAGGGAGGGAGAGAGAGGATGGGAAGGAGAGGAATGGTGGGAGGGAAGGTGAGGGTGAGAGAGGGTGGGAGGGAGGGAGGGGGAGGTAGAGAAAGAGGGAGGGAGGAAGGTGGATAGAGTGTGGGAGGGTGAGGATGAGAGATGGAGGGAGAGGGTGGGAGGGAGGAAGAGGGTGGGAGGGAGAGGGAGGGAGAGTGAGAGAGAGAGAGAATGAAGGGAGAGGGGAGGGAGAGGGATGGTGGGAGGAGAAGGCAGAGGGAGGGAGAGGGTGGGAGGGGGAGGTAGAGGTAGGGTGGGAGGGAGAGTGAGAGAGAGAGAGAGAGAGAGAGAATAGAGGGAAAGAGAGGGAGGGAGAGGATAGTAGGAGGGGGGATGGAAAAGGAGGATGGGAGAGGGAGGGTGGGAAGGGGAGGGAGAGGGAGCGAGAGTGAGAGAGAGCTGGAAGGACGGAGAGTGAGAGAAAGATGGAGGAAGGGAGAGGGTGGGAAGGAGAGAGGGGATGGGGGAGGGAGGGGGAGGGAGAAAGGGAGGGGAGGAAGGTGGAGAGAGAAAGGGAGTGAGAACGAGAGGGAGGGAGAGAGGGGAGGGAGAGAGGGGAAGGAGAGAGTGGAGGGAGAGAGGGGAGGGAGAGAGGGTGGGAGGACATCAGCATTGATTCTATAGAGGAAGGTAATGAAAACTGTTGCAATAAAGATACTAATTTGACAGCAAATGTTTTGCAGGTCTCTGCTCGTACATTCAATTCTCTTTTTAAGTACATTCCAGATCACAAGAGCTTGTTGTTTAAGATTGGGACAAAACTAATCTTTTCTTTATCAATTTTTCCTTTTGCAGAATACAGATAATTTTCCGACTTTGTGCTTCCAACGGGGGGAGTCTTGCCCAATGGGAGCATACATCAGGAACCCGGGCACGGGCCAGGAGCACCAAGGCAGAAAATGATCCCTGACATTCCAACATTTGAACATTCGACAATTTGGCGAGAAGGTATTGCCAGATCTGGTTATAAGTAATCAGACAGATGAGGTAGCTGAGCTAAATGTGGACGAGTGCCTTGGGAGTTGTGATCATAATATGGTAACGTTTATAATCCTACTAGAAAGAGGGAAATGTCAGTCCAAAAACTAGAATACCAGATTGGATTAGGGTAGATTTTAGAAAGATGAGGAGCGAGTGAGCTGAGGTAAATTGCTGAGCTGAAAAAATGGCACACAGGAATATATAGTGGTATGTATATAAAAAAACATCGTGAAGGTACAGAATAAGTATATTCCATTAAAAATGAAGAATAGCTTTAGGATGCTGTGCATAGATAAAGAGGCTTAGAACCTACTGACAATGAAAGAAGAGGGCCTGTGAGGATTCTTAAGTATAATAATAATGAAAATCGAAAGGAGAAAATAAGAAAAGAAAATGGGGCAGAAATTCCGGCCTCCTGGGTCTGTACTGAGTGTGTACGGACACAGGAAGCGCTCAATGCGCATACGTTGAAAACCGGCTTTTCCGATCTGTCAGATCTCTCCTTCCCACCCTCTCCCTCCCCCCCGCCCCTCTCTCTCCATCTCTCCCTCCCTCTCCCTCCCCTTCCCACCCTCCATCTCCCTCCTCCTCCCATCCTCCCTCTCCCTCCTCCTCCTCCTCCCACCCTCTCTCTCCCTCCTCCTCCTCCTCCCACCCTCTCTCTCCCTCCTCGTCCTCCATTCTCTCTCTCTCGGACAGATCTTCTGTATCTCAGCAGCCAGGACATTCGCAATGGGCAAGATTGCGGTATTTACCCAGATCTTGCCCAGCAAATGTCCTGAAAACTCTTTCGCCTGACAGCCTACATTTGCAGGCATGAGTTTGAAAACACACTTAAAACATCAAAAATTAAATTTAAAAAACACATTTTATTTTTAAAAACACTGCCCACTAGGTTAAATTTATTTTAAAGCACAATTAAAAAAACTTTTTTAAAAAAACGGAAAATTATATTTTTTATTAATACATAAATAACTTTAATTTAAATTAATGTTAAATATGTAGTGTATTTTTTCTATTTTTTTTATCAATGTTTTGTGTGTTTTGGGGGGGTTTCTCATTCATATTAATGGGAAGTTCCCATTATTATGAATGAGAACATACTTTACCTGATTGGCTGCCCAGAGCCATGTGACTCCAGCTCCAGCCCTGCGCACGTCCTGATGTGCACGCGATGCGACGCACAGTCAGTGGAGGCCTCAGGACTGGGAAATCGCGTGGATGCAGCAGGTTCTGGTAAGTGCGCTTCTTTTTAAAGTTTTTTTTACCCGATCGCCCGTGGGAAGCAGCCAACCGGGATTTCTGGGCCGCTAAGAGTGGAATAAGGAAAGTTAAGAGGGAATATGAAGGAAAAATAATCAAAAACCACAAAAGGAACATTGAGGCATGTTTCAAATATTTCAGTAAAAAGAGAAATGTTAAGTGTGAGATGGGACCCCTGAGAGGAGAAAACTGTCAATTTGAGGAGAATAAACAAAAAATAGCAGAGGTATTTAATAAGTACTTCACATCATTCTTTATTAAAGAGAAGAATATCAGAGAGGAAGTGCATCCTGAAATGGCTCAGAGTGAGATGAGCGAAATTGTGATAGAAAATGTTAGATAAGTTAGTTAAAACATAGAAACATCGAAAATAGGTGCAGGAGTAGGCCATTCGGCCCTTCATTCACCACCATTCAATAAGATCATGGCTGATCATTCACCTCAGTACCCCTTTCCTGCTTTCTCTACATACCCCTTGATCCCTTTAGCCGTAAGGGTTACATCTAACTCCCTCTTGAATATATCTAACGAATATATCCAATGAACGGGCCTCAACAACTCTCTGTGGTAGAGAATTCCACAGGTTAACAACATAGAAACGTTTAAAATTCTGACGGGTTTGGACAGGTTGGATGCAGGAAGAATGTTCCCAATGTTGGGGAAGTCCAGAACCAGGGGTCACAGTCTAAGGATAAGGGGTAAGCCATTTAGGACCGAGATAAGGAGAAACTTCTTCACCCAGAGAGTGGTGAACCTGTGGAATTCTCTACCACAGAAAGTAGTTGAGGCCAATTCACTAAATATATTCAAAAGGGAGTTAGATGAAGTCCTTACTACTCGGGGGATCAAGGGGTATGGCGTGAAAGCAGGAAGGGGGTACTGAAGTTTCATGTTCAGCCATGAACTCATTGAATGGCGGTGCAGGCTAGAAGGGCTGAATGGCCTGCTCCTGCACCTATTTTCTATGTTTCTATGTTTCTATGTTTCTCTGAGTGAAGAAGTTTCTCCTCATCTGAGTCCTAAATGGCTTACCCCTTACCCTTAGACTGTGACCCCTGGTTCTGGACTTCCCCAACATCGGGATCATTCTTCCTGCATCTAACCTGTCCAATCCAGTCAGAATTTTATATGTTTCTATGAGATCCCCTCTCACCCTTCTAAACTCCAGTGAATACAGTGAATAAGCTAAAGGAATACAAAGCCAGATGAGCGATATTGTAATGGAAAATGTTAGATAAGTTAGATAAGCTAAGGGAAGCTCCAGGACCTGAGGGGATACATCCACAGATCCTGAAGGAGTTGAGGGAGTGAACTGCAGAGGCCTTGAAATTATAGGCTCAATTTTAACCCTGCCCAGCCAGCAGAACCGGAGAGAACGGGTGGTTAAAGTGTCAGTCGGGCGATTCCCACTGCGTTCCTCCCGATCACTATTTTAACCTCGTCAATTCCAATTGTGGGGGAGGTGGCCTGCCACAGGCGGATGGGTGTCTCATCAATATTTAAATGTCGGGGTCTGATGACTTCATTTGGACTCTGATGCAGTTTTAACTGCCAATCACAATGTCGGAGACGCGAGTTAAAGCTATCGGCAAACAGGATCGTGCCCAGGAGAGGCCCAGGTAAGTTGAAATTTTCTATTGTTATCATTCTTGGAATGTGGACATCACTGGCAAGTTCAGCATGTATTACTCGTCTCTAGTTGCCCTCACAAAGGTGATGCAACTGAATTGCTTGCTAGGTCACTTCAGCGAGCATTTAAGGCCACATTGGCGTGGGTCTGAAATCACATGAAGGCCAGACCGGGTAAGCATGGAAAGTTCTCTTCTCGAAAGGACATCAGTGACCCGGTTGGGCTTTTATGACAATCCAACAGCTTCATGGTCACTTTTACTGATAACAGCTTTTTATTTCCAGATTTTATTTTCGAGAAATGTAAGCTGCAGGTAGCTTGTGATTCGCCAAGTAACTTGGCTGTATCCAGAGGAGCTGTGTAGTCAGCCAACATGAAGTCATTACATAAAAGCCTTTGGCAATTATCTTTTGCTTTGTTTCAGTCCAAAGAGATTTATTATTATGACAGTGGACCTGACATCTACTTGTCAATCATGATATTTCTGGCCAAGACCAACAGCAGTCACAATACCTCATCTACGTTATGGGATGATTATCAAGACATCAGAAAAACAACTTCAACATTCAACCATTACATGGAAGAAGTGCACTTTTAAAAAGAACCTAACCAATAATTGCAGAAACTGACTTAGCGATGGGTTCCGATGGACCTGTTGGGTGAGATAATGAGCATCATTTCCAGGATAGCCCAGCAACATCTCAAGAGGTGGGGGCAGGGGAGGAAAATTCACCCACTCTCGCCCCACACACCAACAAAATTTAAGGTAGTACATGCACAGGGCAGAATACTGTCCCAAGTTCCAGGCCCAATCAAAATGACCATCTACTCTCTACCCTGACACCTGATCAGAATTTCAGGGCCGAAGACTGGACGTGAATCATCCATGTATTGTGCACATGTTTAAGCTGCAACCTCAACTTAAGCGGCTCCAACAGTGTCACACAGGTTCACTGCGGTCCTCGTTGCTATAATTCAATTCATTCACTCTGTCAGCAGAAGTAAACAGTAATCAGCTAGAGCTGCGATTTGGATTTGTGAGTACCAAGATATATTTTACATGAACAGGCGATAACAGGATTTGTAACCCCTGGCATTGTTTACTTTTAACAAAGCCTATACAAAATATAGGATTACATAGGATAGACGACACAGAATCAGGCCATTTGGCCCAACCAGTCCATGCCAGCATTTATGCTCCACTCAAGCCTCCTCCCGTCTTTCCTCATCTAAATCTAAATCTATCAACATAACAAATAGTTCAATAGTATAGAATCTAGACAATACAAAGCTATATGTGTATTTGAATAACAGGAAACCTAAGGACCAGACCCCGTGGCTTCACGTTTGGGAGACACACACCCTACTTCCTGTATCACTCGGTGGTTCATTCTTTTTTTGTGGATGTCCCATTTACCCTTTGCGTGGGTTCTAAAAATTCTTCAAATCCCCCAGAAGTCAGTGGCATGTGCAAGCAATATGGTCAATGGTTACATTAGGTCAATGAGAAAATATATCTATTTTTTGCAGAAACTCTGCCAAAGCTCTTTTATTAACGGGTACATTGTACAAGGTCCCGATCTGTGGCTGGGGTTTGAAAATCATGCACTGAACCCCATGTGTGCTGTGGGAGATCCTGAAGTTGCGAAAAGTGCTATAGAAATGCAAGCCTTTCTTTTTATTGACAGGTATTGTTGAACTTGAAGGTTTTAGCCCCTCTTATAACTGTCCTCCCTGTTTAATTCTTGCAGCCAATGGGAAAACCCATCGCCCCAACTTAGTAAGCTGTAAATATCATGAAGCCATAACTGCAGGAAGGCTTCAGCAAAAGTGCAGAAACCCAGAGAGAAAACAAGCTGTGTACGATGTTGACTGCGGTAGTATATGAGTATTCGCTGCCGAAAATAACTGCAGGTCATCTCCAACTCAAACAACAGCAACTTTGCTTTAAGCATTAGGCTGGGTGAGCACTGAAGCATTTCAATAAAAATTGTGAAACTCAGCGTGTCACCTTATAATAATAATAATAATAGCTCCATTTAAATCAGAGTTTCACTGCCTCATATTGTGCCAATCCAAATCATACCTTGAGAGAACTAGCCTACTACGAATTGGGTGTCTGCTACCAGAAAGGCTCTGTGCCACTAGCGGAGCCTGGCATCAGCAAGGCCATAGTGCTCAAAGGTTGAGCTTTAAAATCTTCTGAGTGCCAGAGTCCTGCTCCCGCCTGCTGTCTGACTAACTGAACACTTTCTTTTTGACATGGAGTGGTTGAGGCAAAGAGCATACAGTGGATGCCTTTAAGGGGTAGTTAGATAAGTACACGAGGGAGAAAGGAATAGAAGGTTATGTAGATAGGGCTAGATGAAGTTGAGGAGGCTCGTGTGGAGATAGACACCAGCGCAGACCAGTAGGGCCAAATGGCCTGTTTCTGTGTTGTAAATTCTATGTAACATGTAATTCCACGTAACTTTGTACGCAGAGTGTCCAATGGCCTCGGCTTGTTAGCAAACTGTCAAGCTGACATGTAACAGAGTGCAGACCTGTCGTCAAAAAACAGACAGTGCACTTTGATTTGTTAGCAGTTATATGTCCTTATTAGTATAAAACATCAAACCTGGAGCTATTCTTGTGACTAGGTTACATACATTCTTAACAGAAAAAGGAGTATGAATTGCAACATTACATACCCATCATTCTTCAAGTAATTACTCCCATGAAAGTTTATTCAGTTCACTACAGTAAGTACTGTCATTTAAAGATTTAGAGTAAATGGATTGACACTGAGACACATCCTTCCCAGCTGCACATCATCCATTGTGTTGAACTGTTTTAAATAGAGCTGGAAAATCTGCACTCCCAGTGTTAGTTTGAGACTTGTTTGAAGTCTTTGATAGTGACTAATATAAAAATAGCAACGTTCTCATGATGAATGAGAATGGAGAGATTAGAGAAGCTGGGATAGTTCTATTTTCAGCAGAAATGGTCACGGGGAGATTTAAATGAGACCTTCAAAATGATGAGGGGTTCTGATATAGTAAATAAGGAGAAACCATTTCCACTGGTGAGGGACGGCAACCCAAAGATACAGATTTAAGGTCATTAGCATAAGAACCAGGGTCAACATGAGGAGAATTTTTATATGCAGCAAGTTGTTATGATCTGGAGTGCATCATCATCATAGGCAGTCCCTCGGAATCGAGGAAGACTTGCTTCCACTCTTAGCATGAGTTCTTAGGTGGCTGTACAGTCCAATACAAGAACCATAGTCTCTGTCACAGGTCGGACAGATAGTCGTTGAGGGAAAGGGTGGGCAGGGAGCCTGGTTTGCCGCACGCTCCTTCCGCTGCCTGTGCTTGATTCCTGCATGCTCTCGGCGACGATACTCGAGGAGCTCAGCACCCTCCCGAATGCACTTCCTCCACTTAGGGCGGTCTATGGCCAAGGACTCCCAGGTGTCAGTGGGGATGTCGCACTTTATCAGGGAGGCTTTGAGAGTGTCCTTGTAACGTTTCCACTGCCCGCCTTTGGCTCGTTTGCCGTGGACGAGTTCCGAGTAGAGCGCTTGCTTTGGGAGTCTCGTGTCTGGCATGTGACCCACGTGGCCTGCCCAACGGAGCTGATCAAGTGTGGTCAGTGCTTCAATGCTGGGGATGTTGGCCTGGTTGAGGACGCTAATGTTGGTGTGTCTGTCCTCCCAGGGGAATTGAAGGATCCTACGGAGACATCGCTGGTGGTATTTCTCCAGCGACTTGAGGTGTCTACAGTACATGGTCCACGTTTCTGAGCCGTACAGGAGGGCAGGTATTACTAAGGCCCTGTAGACCATGAGCTTGGTGACAGTTTTGAGAGACTGATCTTCAAACACTCTTTTCCTCAGGCGGCCAAAGGCTGCATTGGTGCACTGGAGGCAGTGTTGGGTCTCATCATCAATGCCTGCTCTTGTTGATAGGAGGCTCCCGAGATAGGGGAAGTGGTCCACGTTGTCCAGGGCCACGCCGTGGATCTTGATGTTTGGGGGGCAGTGCTGTGCGGCGAGGACAGGCTGGTGGAGGACCTTTGTCTGACTAATGTTTATCCAAGATAGGGGATGGTGGAAGCAGATTCAATAATAAATTTGAAAGGGAAATTGGATACATAATTGAAAAGGAAAAATTTGCAAGACTACAGGGAAAGAGCAGGGAAATAGGACGAATTGGATAGGTCTTTCAAAGAGCCAGCACAGGCAAGCTGGCCAAATGTTTCTACGTGTCTATGTTGCAAGAATTTGCCACTCTCCAACGTCATTGATGATTGTGAATCAAATGTGATCTTCCTCATAATTTTACTTTTGAAGCATTTAGATAGTGGAGCTTCACTGTTCAGTTTCTGTCTTACAGTTGGATTTAAAATCTACTATAAAAGGCAGTTTATTGCAGTATTTTGTGTGTCTGTCCTATATGTCGAGCCTGTTGTCTATGTTCTGACACATGACTGTGTGTCCAGTTTATTTTTCCACATGGGTTCAATATGTATGTTTTCCTACATTTTAATCAGTTATATTCTTCTTCTGTTAGTAACCAATCATGCTACAATAAACATTCTCCCTATTTCAATTTTTTGTTCAGTTACATTCTGTCCCAAAACATTCTACTCACTCACACTCCGAAAGGAAAAATTGAAGAGGGAGAAATTGGGTGCATTTACGCCTCCCGTTAAAACGGAGCACAAATGTGTTTGCGACTGGGCGCGGTGCCGCTAATGACTCCCGGTAAATTCGGCGGGAGGTTCGCGGCGACGATACGGCGTTGCACCTTCTCTGTGCACCTGGCGATGCTGATGTCGTCGGCGTGCACAGCACCCCGGCCCCTAAAGTGGACTTCGCCCCCTGAAGCAGCGTGGGCTATAACAGCGACCGCTTCAGGTGGCACGTACTGGGCGGCTGGTCACGACCGTGGTGCAAATTAAAGGGGAGGTGGCTGGCTGATGGGAGGAAAAAATATGCCATTGGCGTTGCCGCTCGGATCGCGGTTTGTCGGCGGGGTCAGTGCCGCGATCACTCAGCCTGGAACTCTGCTTGAGTGCAGGGCTGATTGCACGGGACGCCCGCTTCCCCGGTGGTCCAAGTGGGTGGCTTCATCTTTGGCAGAGTATGCCGCTTGAGCCCTTCCATTTAATAGAGGGAGGGGCCCCTTGTACGCAGCAGCGCTATGCGGCCCAGTGCGTAGCGCTGCTGAGGCTTTGCACCCCGTTACCACCCGAGGAAGGAAGTGGAACGCTTGATTTAGCATTCCACTTCCTTCTGGGGGCAGTGACCCAAATTTAGCGAGCATGGTGAGGCTTCTGTGCCTGGCGCAAAGGTTCCCGCCATTCGGATGTTACTGCCGCCAAACGGGGCGATAATGAATTTCTAGCCCATATGTAGTCATATTACATAGAAACATAGAGAATAGGTGCAGGAGTAGGCCATTCGGCCCTTCGAGCCTGCACCACCATTCAATATGATCATAGCTGAACATGCAACTTCAGTACCCCACTCCTGCTTTCTCTCCATACCCCTTAGTCCCTTTAGCCGAAAGGGCCACATCTAACTCCCTTTTGAATATGTCTAACGAACTGGCCTCAACAACTTTCTGTGGTAGAGAATTCCACAGGTTCACAATCCTCTGAGTGAAGAAGTTTCTCCTCATAGAAACATAGAGACGTAGAAACATAGAAAATAGGTGCAGGAGTAGGCAATTCGGCCCTTCGAGCCTGCACCGCCATTCAATGAGTTCATGGCTGAACATACAACTTCAGTACGCCATTCCTGCTTTCTTGCCATACCCCTTGATCCCCCTAGTAGTAAGGACTACATCTAACTCGTTTTTGAATATATTTAGTGAATTGGCCTCAACAATTTTCTGTGGTAGAGAATTCCACAGGTTCACCACTCTCTGGGTGAAGAAGTTTCCCCTCATTTCGGTCCTAAATGGCTTACCCCTTATCCTTAGACTGTGACCCCAGGTTCTGGACTTCCCTAACATTGGGAACATTCTTCCTGCATCTAACCTGTCTAAACCCGTCAGAATTTTAAACGTTTCTATGAGATCCCCTCTTATTCTTCTGAACTCCAGTGAATACATAAGAATTAGGATCAGGAGTAGGCCATCTATCCCCTCGAGCCTGCTCCGCCATTCAACAAGATCATGGCTGATCAACAAGCCCAGTTGATCCAGTCTTTCTTGATATGTCAGTCCCACCATCCCGGGAATCAGTCTGGTGAACCTTCGCTGCACTCCCTCAATAGCAAGAATGTCCTTCCTCAAGTTAGGAGACCAAAACTGTACACAATACTCCAGGTGTGGCCTCACCAAGGCCCTGTACAATTGTAGGTAGCAACACCTCCCTGCCTCTATACTCAAATCCCCTCACTATGAAGGCCAACATGCCATTTGCTTTCTTAACTGCCTGCTGTACCTGCATGCCAGCCTTCAATGACTGATGCACCATGACACTCAGGTCTCATTGCACCTCCCCTTTTCCTAATCTGTCACCATTCAGATAATAGTCTGTCTCTCTGTTTTTACCACCAAAGTGGGTAACCTCACATTTATCCACATTATACTTCATCTGCCATGCATTTGCCCACTCACCTAACCTATCCAAGTCACTCTGCAGCCTCATAGCATCCTCCTTGCAGCTCACACTGTCACCCAACTTAGTGTCATCTGCAAATTTGGAGATACTACATTTAATCCCCTCGTCTAAATCATTAATGTACAATGTAAACAGCTGGGGCCCCAGCACAGAACCTTGCGGTACCCCACTAGTCACTGCCTGCCATTCTGAAAAGTACCCATTTACTCCTACTCTTTGCTTCCTGTCTGCCAACCAGTTCTCAATCAACGTCAGCACACTACCCCCAATCCCATGTGCTTTAACTTTGCACATTAATCTCTTGTGTGGGACCTTGTCGAAAGCCTTCTGAAAGTCCAAATACACCACATCAACTGGTTCTCCCTTGTCCACTCTACTGGAAACATCCTCAAAAAATTCCAGAAGATTTGTCAAGCATGATTTCCCTTTCACAAATCCATGCTGACTTGGACCTATCATGTCACTTCTTTCCAAATGCGCTGCTATGACATCCTTAATAATTGATTCCATCATTTTACCCACCACCAATGTCAGGCTGACCAGTCTATAATTCCCTGTTTTCTCTCTCCCTCCTTTTTTAAAAAGTGGGGTTACATTGGCTGCCCTCCACTCCATAGGAACTGATCCAGAGTCTATGGAATGTTGGAAAATGACTCTCAATGCATCCACCTCCTTAAGTACTCTGGGATGCAGACCATCAGGCCCTGGGGATTTATCGGCCTTCAATCCCATCAATTTCCCCAACACAATTTCCTGACTAATAAGGATTTCCCTCAGTTCCTCCTCCTTACTAGACCTTCCGACCCCTTTTATAACCGGAAGGTTGTTTGTGTCCTCCTTAGTGAATACCGAACCAAAGTACTTGTTCAATTGGTCTGCCATTTCTTTGTTCCCCTTTATGGCTTCCCCTGATTCTGACTGCAGGGGACCTACGTTTGTCTAAGAATAAGGGGTAAGCCATTTAGGACCTACTCATGTCGATCCTAAATGGCTTACCTCTGATCCTTGGACTGTGACCCCTGGTTCTGGACTTCCCCAACATCGGGAATATTCTTCCTGCATCTAACCTGTCCAATCCCGTCAGAATTTTATATGATTCTATGAGATCCCCTCTCATTCTTCGAAATTCCAGTGAATATAAGCCTAGTCGATCCAGTCTTTCTTCATATGTCTGTCCTGCCACCCCGGGAATCAGTCTGGTGAACCTTCACTGCACTCCCTCAATAGCAAGAATGTCCTTCCTCAGATTAGGAGACCAAAACTGTACACATATTCAAGCTGTGGCCTCACCAAGGCCCTGTACAACTGCAATTCAACCAAAAACTCTTAGGTTGTGGCCACTGGACAATTCCTTATCCAAGTCATTGTGTATCCTTAAAAGAAAACTTGTCACATAACAGAAAAAAATTCACAAAGTTAATGGCAAGTTTATCTATAATCCGAGCTCCAGCAATTTCCTGCACCCTTCCAAAAACAGCACAGTCTATTCCCACAGGCCTTTGGACATCCTAGAATCTGGATGCATTGTCCCCATAATACTTCTCAATCCGCACCTGGCCAGCTGACTCCCCAGCTGCTGAGGCCCGAGATACTTATCCCTGCTGTACACAGAAGATCAGACACAGGATTCCATCCCCAATATAAAAGATTCGTGCCGAGCAATGGTTGGTGTCGATCAGGCTAAATGAATGCTTAATATGTTCACGTCAAATTCCACTGCTATTTCAAGTTGTGTGTTTCAAATCAGTTAACACCTCCGCTAAAATATCGGTCAATGGAATGTCATGCAAATGTGTTGTTGGGCATTTGTTCACTGTTACCACAACAGAAATCTCTAGATTTATATTTCCAAATAGTTACTGTGCACCAAGAGCTTCAGGGGCCGAAATGTTCCCTTTCGATAAGGCCCGTGGCCTCCTGACAGCGACGGCCATGGTTCAGTGCGGACTGGCTGCCAAGAAACCACGGAGGGGCTGACATTTTAAAAATTGCCCTTCCTCAGGTTTGGAGCGGTGTAGGGGACTGCCTCGCCTATTTTTCTGCCACGGCATGCACACACCGACCCCTTACCGACCAGGGGCGACCCCTTCCCAAAATTGCCCCGCGGGAAATTGTCCCTTTCAGGAACTGCCACGCAGGAGCGGCGTCACTGCCAGCTTTTCCTGTTGGTACCCTTTCTCTACGGCTTGGTGGTGCGGCCACCCTTAAAGGGGAGGTGGCGCTGCCAGCGACGTCATGTAATTTATTTTATCGGCCAACAAATGGGTCATTTTCCGGTTGGCAAACAGTGACTAGTGGGGTGCCGCAGGGATCAGTGCTGGGTCCTCAACTATTTACAACCTATATCAATGATTTGGATGAAGGGACCGAGTGTAATGTCGCCAAGTTTGCTGATGACACAAAGATGGGTGGGAAAGCAAATTGTGAGGAGGACACACAAAATCTGCAAAGGGATATAGAGAGGCTAAATGAGTGGGCAAAAATTTGGCAGATGGAGTATAATGTGGGAAAATGTGAGGTCGTCCACTTTGGCAGAATAAATAGAAAAGCAAATTATAATTTAAATGGAGAAACATTGCAAAGTGCTGCAGTACAGAGGGACCTGGGGGTCCTTGTGCATGAAACACAAAAAGTTAGTATGCAGGTGCAGCACATAATCAGGAAGGCAAATGGAATGTTGGCCTTTATTGCAAGGGGGATAGAGTATAAAAGCAGAGTTAGTCCTGCTACAACTGTACAGGGTATTGGTGAGGCCAAACCTCGAGTACTGTATACAGTATTTAAGGAAGGATATACTTGCATTGGAGGCTGTTCAGAGAAGGTTCACTCGGTTGATTCTGGAGATGAGGGGGTTGACTTATGAAGATAGGTTGAGTAGGTTGGGCCTATACTCATTGCAGTTCAGAAGAATGAGAGGTGAGCTTATCAAAAGATACAAAATAATAAGGGGGCTCGACAAGGTGGATGCAGAGAAGATATTTCCACTCATAGGGGAAACTAAAACTAGGGGACATAGTCTCAGAATAAGGGGCCGCCTATTTAAAACTGAGAGGAGGATGAATTTCTTATCTCAGAGACTTGTAAATCTGTGGAATTCTCTGCCCCAGGAAGCTGTGTAGGCTGGATATATTTAAAATGGAGATAGGCAGATTTTTGAGCGATAAGGAAATAAAGGGTTATGGGGAGTGGGCAGAGAAGTGGAACTAAATTCATGATCAGATCAGCCATGATCTTATTAAATGGCAGAGCAGACTCGAGGGGCCAGGTGGCCTACTCGTGCTCCTATTTCTTATGTTCTTATGACCGCCAGGTCGTGCCGACACTTATGGCCGCAGGTTCGGCCGGGCCGCCAACAGGCATCCTGGTACCCACTCTTGGGTGCCAGGCTGCTGGCCCAGCCGAATCCCTCCCTGGTGGCCCAGTGTTTGCCACTAAAGTGGTTGCAGAGTTCACAGCGGCCCTCCCCTTTAACTGATGGATGGGACATTGTGACCAGCCAGCGCGATGACATTAGCGCGGTGCTGATGACTTGCAGCTTCGGCCATTCCGCCCCATCCTACCTCTGCCCCACTAGTGACGGCTCCTCCGACCCACCCCCACTTCCGCCCCAATGGTGAGGCCACTTCTGCCCCACGAAGTGCTGAATTTCCCCCCCGATTGGCCGCCCCATGCACTGGGGCAGACAGAACACATCGGAAACGGTAGGGTGCGACTCGATTCGGGCGGTGTCCAGTTTCCGCTCCTCAATGTATGTGCAAAATATTGCACTTCTTTCTTCATACTAGGCGGAAAGAACTTGCTCTAGTAAAATTAAAATAGCACCGATCATGCCTTCAGGACATCCCCTAGTGATTCACAGCCAATGAAGTACTTCTTCATTGAAAGGAGGTGATATTGTGTGGGTTTTACAGAGCTACATAAGCAAGTAAAGGGAAAACGTAGCAGGCCTCTTTCAGGAATTGACCGCCGGAGGTCAAAGATCAGCAGGAGCGTGATTAGATAGGCCTGTTACAAGGAAAGTGCATCCCCATGAGAAATATTTGTCCCACTGGTCTTTCTTTCAGTCCCCATTTGTAACACTGTTCAGACTTTCCCCTTGTTAAATGTTATTGAAGGTCTGAATGAGCCTTGTGAACTATTGTTGTACAGGCTCCTACCACAACCAGATGTACTGGGATGCAATTAGCTCACCAGGCTGGAGGAGGCCCCAGGCCTCCATGTCCAATAATGGAGCACTGGCAGCCAAACATTGTGATACTTTGGGTGGCTGACCTCGCGTTTTCAAACCCAAAATATGTTTGTCAAATTTTATGCTTGCCAAAAAATTTAGACTGATCTTAAAATCACCTTTTGACAAATTCAAAGAGTAAAGTTTCCGTTTTATGAAAATTAACAAGCTGTTTACTTAGCATGGTAAGGAAAATAATTTGTTCCTCTGCTTCAGTAATCCAATGGGTCTGATGGCCACACAGAATTGTATACACTGTGCTATGTTTGATTAAAGAGAATTAGAAACAATTCACAAATATAAGCATAGCATCGCGAATGTTTGCCAATCAGTTGATGTATTGAAGTAGTCACAAAACAGAAACAGTGGTATTGCCTGCGAACACAAATACTTATAAGTAAATGGTCATGCTGTTACGCTCTTTGTAAGATTCATATGCAAACTGAAAAACATACATCCAGAATTAAAATTAGATTGAAGTTTTGTGACGTGCTTGATTTAGTTACAATGGACTCAATTTTGCCCAACCCTTTTTTGCGGCGACTTTGTGCGCTGGAAACGGCGTCGGAAAAAAGTCGCCCCATCTTGGCCACTCTTCCAAGGCCCTGGAGTCCCAGAGTGGCGTGCATTGTGAAGTGGGGGGCGGAGCAACAGGCCAGCACCGAAAACAGTGCTGGCACCTGCGCGCATGCGCAGTGAAGTCTGCGCGCATGCTCCTGGCCTCCCAGCATGTCCTGTGGGCTGTGAGCAGGACCCGATGCTCGCAGCCCCTAACCCCGGCCGAAGGGACGCCCTGATCTCGCCGCACCCTATCCCCGGCCGAGTGGCCTCCCGCACCGGCCGGCCGCGTGGCCTCCCACACCGGCCGGCCAGCCCGCTGAGTTCCCGGGCCGAGGTAGGACTTCAGTTTTATTTTTTATTCATTGATGGTTGTGCTTGAGAGTTTTGATTGGTGGGGAGGAACGTTTTGGAGGCCGGCGGGGAGAGAAAGAGTGTTGGGTGGGGGGGGGGTGAACTTTAAAAAAAAACTTGATTCTGGCATAAAGATAGGACTTCTATTTTTTATTTGTTATTGATTGATTGCTTATTCCTTTTTGTGGTTTGTTTAGTGCTTTGTAAGTCTTGGTGCAGGTCCTCAGCTTCCTTCTATTTTTTATTTGTTATTGAATGCTTATTTTTGTGCTTTGTTTAGTTCTTTGTAAAGTTTTGGTGCTTTAAATGTACTAACCTGTGCCGATTTCTTAACTGCCCGCAAGGTTTTTCAGAGCTGGCCACATACGCCGATCTAAGTCTGTTATATGTGTATACTTATATTTACTCTGTACAGCCACGAGAGGGCTCATCCCCTGGAGTCCCAAGGGATCCCATAATCCCTTGGGAGCACAGGTATTTAAGGAAGCTTCACAGGTTGGAGAGGCACTCTGGAGACCTGCAATAAAAGACTAAGGTCACACTTTACTTTGAGCTCACAGTGTTCAGTCTGACTCTTTCTTTATACACAACAAAGTCGATTTGGAGTAAGTTTTTGCTGGCCAAAGTGGCATAAATGGCCAAAACTGGCGTAAGTGTCTGGGAACGCCCCCTTTTGAAAAAAAAGGGAACTAAAAAAATTCGTACCTAACTGACTTACTCTAGAGCAAATTTGGGGGGGGAAATGGCATTTTTTAACTTACACCAGAAAAAAACAATTTACTCCAAAACAATTGATGCAAGTCATGGCCAAAATTGGGCCCAATACATCCAATACTTTGCTATGCATCATATTCAGAAAAAGTCAATACAGTTGAAGTAAAAATATAACATGCTTTCTTGCACTTTTTATTAGCTTGAAGCCATGTTTAACTGTCCTTTGCTGCCCTTTGATATTAAATGAAATCAAGTCATTGCTTGGCAAAAAATGGTTGTCACAGGCTGGATTGGTGATACCCTCCTGATCACTACCATAAGCACTAAGCTTCCAGGTGTTGTAATTTGCCAGCAGCTGGTGCCGAGAATTACTTATTAAAAACATAAGAAATAGGAGCAAGAGTAGGCAATTAGGCCCCTCAAGCCTGCTCCACAATTCATTAAGATCATGGCTGATTTGATCATGGACATGCTCCACTTCCCTGCCTGCTCCCTATTACACTTTATTCCCTTATCGCTCAAAAATCTGTCTATCTCTGCCTTAAATATAGTCAATGACCCAGCCTCCACAGCTCTCTGGGGCAGAGAATTCCACAGATTTACAACCCTCTGAGAAGAAATTTCTCCTCATCTCAGTTTTAAATGGGCGGCCCCTTTATTCTGAGACTATGTCCCCTAGCTTTAGTTTCCTCCATGAGTGGAAATATCCTCTCTGCATCCACCTTGTTGAGCCCCTCATTATCTTGTAAGTTTCAATAAGATCACCTCTCATTCTTTTGAACTCCAACGTGTATAGGCCCAACCTACTCAACCTATCCTCATAAGTCAAACCCCTCATCTCCGGAATCAACCGAGTGAACCTTTCTGATCAGCCTCCAATGCAAGTATATCCTTCCTTAAATACGGAGACCAAAACTGTATGCCGTACTACAGGTGTGGCCTCACCAATAGCCTGTACAGTCATTAGCATGCCAGATACGAGACTTCCAAAGCAAGCGCTCTACTTGGAACTCCTTCACGAGTCAAACGAGCCAAAGGTCGGCAGAGGAAACGTTACAAGGACGCCCTCAAAGCCTCCCTGATAAAGTACAACATCCCCACTGACACCTGGGAGTCCCTGGCCAAAGACCGCCCTAAGTGGAGGAAGTGCATCCGGGAGGGCGCAGAGCACCTCGAGTCTCGTTGTCGAGCGCATGCAGAAATCAAGCGCAGACAGCGGAAAGAGCGTGCGGCAAACCAGTCCCACCCATCCCTTCCCTCAAGGACTATCTGTCCCACCTGTGACAGGGACCGTGGTTCTCGTATTGGACTGTACAGCCACCTAAGAACTCATGTTAAGAGTGGAAGCAAGTCTTCCTCGATTCCAAGGGACTGCCTATGATATGATGATGATGTACAGTTGTAGCATAACTTCTCTGCTTTTATACTCTATCCCCCTTGCAATAAAGGCCAGCATTCCATTTGCCTTCCTGATTACGTGCTATACCTGCTTACTAACTTTTTGTGTTTCATGCACAAGGACCCCCAGGTCTCTCTGTACTGCAGCACTTTGCAATTTTTTTCCATTTAAATTATAATTTGCTTGTCTATTATTTCTGCCAAAGTGGATAACCTCACATTTTCCCACATTATACTCCATCTGCCAAATTTTTGCTGATTCACTTAGCCTGTCTAGGTCCTTTACAGACAGCAATGGGAGAATTTGTAATGGGGAACAAGGAAATGGCAGAACAATTAAATAAATACTTCGGTTCTGTCTTCACAAATAACATCCCAGAAATGCTAGGGAACCAAGCGTCTAGTGAGCAAGAGGAATTAAAGGACATGATTATCAGTAAGAAAATAGTGCTGGAGAAACTAATGGGACTGAAGGCAGATAAATCCCCAGGGCCTGATGATCTGCATCCTAGAATACTTAAAGAGGTAGCCATGGAAATAGTGGATGCATTGGTGGTCATCATCCAAAATTCTATAGATTATGGAACAGTTCCTGCAGATTGGAGGGTGGAAAATGTAACTCCACTATTTAAAAAAGGAGGGAGAGAGAAAACAGGGAACTACAGACCGGTTAGCCTAACATCAGTAGTAGGAAAAATGCTGGAGTCTATTATAAAAGATACGATAATGGCACACTTAGATAATATCAACGGATTAAACAAAGTCAACATGAATTTATGAAAGGAAAATCATTGTTTGACAAATCTACTGGAATTTTTTGAGGATGTAACTGATAGAATAGATAAGGGAGAATCAGTGGATGTAATGTATTTGGATTTTCGAAGGCCTTTGATAAAGTCCCACATAAGAGGTTAGTGTGCAAAATTAAAGCACATAGGATTGGGGGTAATGTATTGGCATGGATTGAAAATTGGTTAACTGACAGGAAACAGAGAGTAGGAATAAACGGGTCTTTTTCGGGGTGGCAGGCAATGACTAATGGGGTACCACAGGGATCAGTGCTTGGGCCCCAGCTATTCACAATATATATAAATGATTTGGATGAGGGAACCAAATGTAATATTTCTAAGTTTGCTGATGACACAAAACTAGGTGGGATTGTAAGTTATGAGGAGGATGCAAAGATACTGCAAGGCGATTTAGATAGGTTGAGTGAGTGGGCAAACACATGGCAGATGCAGTATAACGTGGATAAATGTGAAGTTATCCACTTTGGTAGGAAAAACATAAGGACAAGGTATTATTTAAATGGTGATGGCTTGGGAAATGTCGATGTACAGAGGGACCGAGGTGTCCTTGTACATCAGTCATTGAAAGCAAACATGCAGGTGCAGCAAACAGTTAGGAAGGGAAATGGTATGTTGGCCTTCATTGCAAGAAGATTTGAGTACTGGAGCAAGGATGTTATACAGGGCCTTGGTGAGACCGCACCTGGAGTATTGTGTGCAGTTTTGGTCTCCTTACCGAAAAAAGGATATACTTGCCATAGAGGGAGTGCAGCAAAGGTTCACCAGACTGATTCCTGGGATGGCAGGACAGTCATATGAGGAGCGATTGGGTCGACTGGGCCTGCATTCACTAGAGTTTAGAAGAATGAGAGGGGATCTCATTGAAACATATAAACTTCTGGCTGGGTTGGATAGACTGGATGCAGGGAGAATGTTTCCTCTGGCTGGGAAGTCTAGAACAAGGGGTCACAGTCTCAGGATACGGGGTAGGAAATTTAGGACCGAGATGAGGAGAAATGTTTTTACTCAGAGGGTGGTGAACCTGTGGGATTCTCTGCCACAGAAGGCTGTGGAGGCCAAGATAGATTTCTAGAAAGAAAAGACATCAAGAGGTATGGGGAAAAAGCGGGAATATGGTGCTGAGATAGAGGATCAGCCAAGATCCTATTGAATGCTGGTGCAGACTCAAAGGCCCGAATGGCCTACTACTGCTCCTATTTTCTATGTTTCTTTGTTTCATAGAAACATAGAAAATAGGTGTAGGAGTAGGCCATTCGGCCCTTCAAGCCTGCACCAGCATTCAATATGATCATGGCTGATCATTGTTGCAACTTTAGTACCCCATTCCTGCTTTCTCTCCATACCCCTTGATCCCTTTAGCCCTAAGGGCCACATCTAACTCCCTTTTGAATATATCTAAGGAACTGGACTCAACAATTTTCTGTGGTAGAGAATTCCACAGGTTCACAATTCTCTGAGTGAAGAGGTTTCTCCTCATCTCGGTCCAATATGGCTTACCCCTTACCCTGAGACTGTGACATCTGGTTCTGGACTTCCCCAACATCGGGAATATTCTTCCGGCATCTAACCTGTCCAATCCCATCAGAATTGGATTGGTTTCTACGAGATCCCCTCTCATTCTTCTAAATTTCAGTGAATATAAGCCTAGTCAATCCAGCCTTTCTTCATATGTCAGTCCTGCCATCCCGGGAATCAGTCTGGTGAACCTTCGCTGCACTCCCTCAATAGAAAGAATGTCCTTCCTCAGATTAGGAGACCAAAACTATACACAATATTCAAGGTGTGGCCTCACCAAGGCCCTGTACAACTGCAGTAAGACCTCCCTGCTCCTATACTCAAATCCTCTCGGTATGAAGGCCAATATGCCATTTGCCTTCTTAACCGCCTGCTGTAATTGCATGCCAACTTTCAATGACTGATGTACCATGACACCCAGGTCTCATTGCACCTCCCCTTTTCCTAATCTGTCACCATTCAGATAATATTCTGCCTTCCTGTTTTTGCCACCAAAGTGGATAACCTCACATTTATCGACATTATACTGCATCTGCCATGCATTTGCTCACTCACATAACCTGTCCAAGTCACCCTGCAGCCTCTTAGCATCCTCCTCACAGCTCACACTGCCACCCAGCTTAGTGTCATCTGCAAACTTGGAGATATTACATTCAATTCCTTCGTCTAAATCATTAATGTATATTGTAAATAGCTGGGGTCCCAGCACTGAACCTTGCAGTACCCCACTAGTTACTGCCTGCCATTCTGAAAATGATCCATTCATTCCTACTCTTTGCTTCCTGTCTGCCAACTGGTTCTCTATCCACGTCAATACATTACCCCCAATACCATGTGCTTTAATTTTGCACACTAATCTCTTGTGTAGGACCTTGTCAAAAGCCTTTTGAAAGTCCACTGGTTCTCCCTTATCCACTCTACTAGTTACATCCTCAAAAAATTCCAGAATATTTGTCAAGCATGATTTCCCTTTCATAAATCCATGCTGACTTGGACCGATCCTGTCGCAGCTTTCCAAATGCGCTGCTATTCATCTTTAATAAATGATTCCAGCATTTTCCCCACTACCGATGTCAGGCTAACTGGGCTATAATTCCTTGTTTTCTCTCTCCCTCATTTTTTAAAAAGTGGGGTTACATTAGCTATCCTCCAGTCCATAGGAACTGATCCAGAGTCTATAGAATGTTGGAAAATGACCACCAATGCATCCACTATATCTAGAGCCATTTCCTTAAGTACTCTGGGATGCAGACTATCAGGCCCTGGGGATTTATCGGCCTTCAGTCCCAACAATTTCCCCAACACAATTTCCTGACTAATAAGGATTTCCTTTAGTTCCTCCTTCTCGCTAGACCCTCGGTCCCCTAGTATTTCCGGAAGGTTATTTATGTCTTCCTTAGTGAAGACCGAAGCAAAGTATCTGTTCAATTGGTCTGCCATTTTTTTGTTCCCCATTATGAATTCACCTGATTCTGACTGCAAGGAACCTACATTTGTCTTCACTAATCTTTTTCTCTTCGCATATCTATAGAAGCTTTTGCAGTCAATTTTTATGTTCCCTGCAAGCTTACTCTCATACTCTATTTTCCCCCTCCTAATTAAACCCTTTGTCCTCCTCTGCTGAATTCTAAATTTCTCCCAGTCCTCAGATTTGCTGCTTTTTCTGGTCAATTTATATGCCTCTTCCTTGATTTAACACTATCCCTAATTTCCCTTGTTAGCCACGGTTGAGCCACCTTCCCGGTTTTATTTTTACGACAGACAGGGATGTACATTATTGAAGTTCATTCATGTGATCTTTAAATGTCTACCATTGCCTATCCATCATCAACCCTTTAACTATCATTCGCCAGTCTATCCTAGCCAATTCATGTCTCATACCATCGAAGTTATCTTTCTTTAAGTTCAGGACCCTAGTCTCTGAATTAACTGTGTCACTCTCATCTTAATGAAGAATTCTACCATATTATGGTCACTCTTCCCCAAGGGGCCTCGCACAACAAGATTGCTAATTAATCCTCTCTCATTACAGAAGTCCCAGTCTAGGATGGCCAGCTCTCTAGTTTCTATCCCTTTGCAGATTATTTTGTGTCCTCCTCACAATTTGCTTTCCCACCCATCTTTGTATTATCAGCAAACTTGTCTACATTACACTCGGTCCCTTCATCCAAGTCATTAATGTAGATTGTAAATAGTTGAGGACCCAGCACCGATCCCTGCGGCAGCCCACTAGTCACTGTTTGTCAATTACCCCCTTTGGAAAATTACCCTTTTATCCCGACTCTCTGTTTTCTGTTAGTTAGCCAATCATCTATCCATGCTAATATATTACCCCCAACCCCGTGAGCTTTTATCTTGTGCAGAAATCTCTTATGTGGCACATTACCGAATGTCTTCTGGAAATCCAAATACACCACATCCACTGGTTCCCCTTTATCCACCCTGCTCATTACATCCTCAAAGAACTCCAGCAAATTTGTCAAACGTAAATCCCCTTTCATAAAACCATTCTGACTCTGCTTGATTGAATCATGCTTTTCCAAATGTCCTGCTACTGCTTCCTTAATAATGGAAGCATTTTCACAACGACAAATGTTCGGCTAACTGGTCTATAGTTTCCTGCTTTTTGGCTGCCTCCTTTTTTAAATAGGGGCGTTATATTTGCGGTTTTCCAATCTGCTGGGACTGCCTCAGAATCCAGGGAATTTTGGTAGATTACAACCACTATCTCTGCAGCTACTTCTCTTCAGTCCCGAGGATGTAAGGCATCACGTCCCATTATTTTACCTTGTACTACTTCATTAGTGATCATGATTGTATTAAGTTCCTCCCTCCCCATAGCCCCTTGATTATCCACTAGTGGGATGTTTTTAGTGTCTTCTACCATGAAGACCGATGTAAAATATTTGTTCAATATCTCTGCCATTTCCCTGTTCTCCATTATTAATTCCCCAGTCTCATCCTCTAGGGGACCAACATTTACTTTAGCCACTCTTTTCCTTTTTACGTACCTGCGGAAACTCTTATAACTATGAATTAATGAAACAGATAGTAAGTGTAGTTTAAAAAGTAAGAGATGTATTCGGAGAAATTGGATCTTTCTCGTTTCGTGGTATGCAATTAGCCCGCGCTCATTCATTGCGTTGCATGCTGAACGTTAAATTGCTGCTGCCTGCTGTTTTAAATGATTGCTGCCTGCAGCCAGCACTACCCATGCTGTCTAGCACCACAGCATTTTTTTCATTTCATTTTTCTGCTAATAACTGTGCTTGCAAACTGCTCCAAGGTGGCTAACACAGACTTGCCCATTTTTTTATGTCCCAAAATGCTTTGCAATAGTCAAGTGACCTTTTTTTTTAATTAACTTTTGAGAGATCTCACAGCTGCAAAGAGACATTTTTCACAGGCAGTAAGAGACGTCCTTGAGTTGTCGATGAACTGTGAAGAAACCTACAACTACGGCACTGAAGAAAGAGAAGATCTATTCATGGAAAGGATTCCTCTAAGAATATTCCAATGTTTTAAACTGAGCAATTGCATACACACGTTGGGCAAACATCCAGAAAAGCAGTATAAAATAGCTGTAACATATGAGATAGGGAACTGCGGCAGTCAAGAGAACTGGCAACCTGGTTAGTGGCTAAGAGAATCGGGGATTAAGTCTTACAATCGCTGACCATGGTCTGGTGTGAGTGTCTTTGTTTCTTTTAATCACTTAGGGGACAGGCGATTTTAACCGTTATAAGGAATTTAATGGGATAGATTGGTGTAAGCTAATAATTAAGGAATTATTGTGCATTTGATGCTATCGTAAATTGCTTGTATTTCCTTTAATTATTTTAAGTAAAGATAACCCTCTGGATAAGTATAAGAAAAAGAAACATCCCGTGTCTGCATTGTTTTGTCTCACAAGTTCGAACTCTGAAAGTGTAGAGTAAAATCATAAATAAGTCTTGACTCTCTTTCGTGAAAAGAACAAGACAAAATTTTACAGGATAAAACCTGTTCTTATAAAGATAAGTCTTACAGTTGTTCATTGACTGCATGCATCAGCAGGGAGCCTGATATTGTGGGTGGCTAGCGATACTTAATGGCAGCCTGCACCTCTTAAAGGGGAGGTGCATCATGGCTGCAAGAAGTGATGGGAATCATTTGAGAACGGAATGGCCTGGATTTTGCGGTCAGTGGCGAAGGAACGGTGCTTGCCGTTCACCATGAAATAAGCTGCCCAGTAAGTTTTAGTGCAGACTTCCTCTTTTCTGAAGTCAGTTTGAATTTGACAGTGGATCTGTGGTGTCCAACAACAGGGAAAGCAGCAAGCAGGCTGATCAACCAATCAGATTGAAGAATCCTCACAGACGGCAAAGCAGGAAGTAAAAAACATGAAATATAAATTACATTTAAATCATTGTACAGAAAGCAAAATAAAGATTTAAACATACACATGGGATTAAGGGAGAAACTTAAATAGAAAAACACAAACTTAAAAAATATATATTAAAAAAAAATCTGCAGCAATTCATTTTCTTTTGTAAAATTAATTTTTCAGAGCCAGAGAGGTTGTTCAGCACCAATTATCACTTACTATGCCATTAAAAATGCAGTCACTCCTGATTGAACAAGGCTTAAATTTTTCATCAGTCTTTAGTGCAATAATAGTGGGTAATTAGTTTAAGTTCACGGGCCCGAAATTCAGTACCGCTAGAAAGCTGGTGTTCCCCCCACCTTTTCGGAGCCATTAGTGCTGAAATGTTTTCGTGGCTGGGCCACCCCATATTCAGCTCCAAAAGTGAACAAATGGGTTCCAGCGCTAATGAACCCTTCCAAAGTGGAATTTTCAGTGGTGTGGCTGTCCTAATTTGAGCGTTATCACCACTGAAAAATTCAGCATGCAGGTAAGGGTTTCTAACGAGCCCAACTGCTCAGGGCTTGCAGCAAGACTCCGAGGCGGGGGAAGGAGATTGGAAGGAGGGCTGGTGTAAGAGGTGCAAGGAGAGCTGACAGGTTCACTGATATGGAGTTGGAGGTGCGGAGGACAGAAGAAGAATACTGTTTCCTGACGTGGGGAGACCTGGCAGACTGCCAGTACATAATGCATGGAGCGAGATCGCAGGGGAGGTGTCAGACACCTCCATATATGTGACAACGCACCCTCCCAGGAGGGTGCTGGCCAGTCTGCACCCGGCCCTTCCAGGGTGGCGATGGGTCGATGCTTCCTAGCTCTGGGACGACAGGGATCCTCCTCCTCCTCCTCCTCAGGTGGTACTGTTGGCTCGACCTCCCCTCATGATGGCCAGCTTGTGCAGCATGCAGCAGACCATGATAATTATGAAGACCCATTGCGGAGAGTACTGCAAGGTGCAGAGCGGTCCAGGCACTGGAATCTTTGCTTAAGGATGCCTATGCACTGCTCGATGATGCGCCTGGTGGCACAATGAGCGTCAGTGTCTGCATGCTCAGGTGTTGTCCTGAGGTTTTGCAGTAGAGTGAGCAGACAAGTGGACAAGGGATATCCCTTGCCCCCAAGCAGCCAACCGCAATCCTGATTCGGGTCGGTGAAGACGGCAGGCACATTGGTCTGGCGCAGAATGAACGAATTATGGCTGCTGCCTCCCTTGCCCGCTGCCTCTCTGCACGGTGCTGATGGCAACGCCTTCTCCTGCTTGCCACCATGTTTCTGAGCAGGTGTACCAGGTGTCTCCCTCCCAACACCCCTCCCATCCTCAGGGTGAACCCTGCCAAGCAGGTCTCTGCAGCCCACACGCCTCCACTAAAGAGTCAGACCTGAAAGTTGTACAATAGTATGTGCAAACTGCTGAGCAGCACTCAGCAGGTTTAATGGAGACAAAACAACTAATAAAACTGTATGAAAAGCTAAATACTGCAGATGATAGAATATGAATTAATAACACTAAAATAAATAAAATTATATGAAACGCTCAATGCTGCAGAGGATTGAATATGATATAAAAACACTAAAATTACTAAAACTATTTCCCTACCAAAGGGCCTCGATCGCGGCAAAAGTCCAGTGGTGTCATGTTCGAGTACCGACTCGAATACCTCGTGGGGACACTGTCTGAAGAAGTCCTACCTTTATGTCGGTAAATTTCTGCCTTGGCCATTTTTCAGCGAACCACACAGTGCAGAGCTCACCGCAGAAAATCTTCCTTTATAGTGGCTTCAACCCGCTGTTTCCAGCAGAAGTGCGCACCACTCAAACCCCCTGAGCTGAATATGGCTCAGGGAGGGAAAATCACCCAACCGCGGCGGCCGATCGATTTTTTCCGATTGGCCACCCAAACCCCGCGGTAGCCGTCTCTTCGGGGGATGGTGAATTCGGTCCCCACATCTTAACTGTGATTTCTGTGCTGATTTCATCGGTGAACCTGTGGAGGAGTAGGTTGTCACTGACTTCTGGATTTAACTGCGCATGTGCGGATGCCACAAGTTGCTGTCAGTATTAGGCGGGAATAAAAGCGCGCGCTGACAGCCTCGCTATTATTAGTACCACAAATATCAGGCCAACCTGCGCTCCGATATTTTTGAACACTGGCTGAACAAACGAGAGAGCATGAATCAAGATTTTGAGAAACTGCATTGGGGGTCATGGTTTAAGAGGTGGAAAGGAAGAGAGATGTTCTGTATCCGCAGGGAGGGGGGGAGGGTGTGCGGGGGCAAGAGGCCCTCCAGATAATGCTCAGGAGGCAGTGGGAAGAGGTAGCTGCAGTGGTCAATGCCAGTATTGCTCCAAGAACCTGGATCCAATGCAGGAAGAAATTTAACAATGTCTCATCACTGCTCAATTCACTACACGCCATCACCCACCTACCAACAACTCTATCAATCAGTACTCAACCCTAAAATTCGTGTGCATTACCTCACCCTCACACACTTAACACCGTTGCAAGCCTCACACCCACAACTCACAGCTTGTACGCACTTGCAGCTATTCAACCACAACAACCACATCATCCAATCATATTGAACGACACTCACTTCCCTCTTTCTAGCAGGAGGAGGTGATGCATAAGTGTGCAGGCAGCAGCAAAGAACTGGAGGAGCACAAGCGCTCCGGCATGTTTTAATCCCCATGAGAAAGGGCATAACTGAGGCCGTGGCCATTGGCGGGGCTGAAGCAACTGATGACAAGGATATCCACATAACTAATCCTCCTTCTCTCATTCCACATCTCCCTCAATCTATTCTGACTTAGAAGCCACAGATGGTGTCAGCATAACCACCACAACCCAACCCTTGTCCATTTTTAATTTCAGATACACAAGAGCTAGAGACTTTCTGGTCAGTGGAGAAAGCGGAAGAAGACAGTGAAGATGAAGAGTCCCTGTAACTCAATCTTGCACTCGCAGCCACCAGCTCAGTTGCTGACGCAGCGCATGTTGAAGAGACTGGGATAGAGGAGGGATCTGCACATGGTGAGCCATCCGACACAAGTGTGCAGGAGTCAGGCTGGGGGGAAAGGATAGGGGAAAGACTAGTTCTGCTGCAGAGGACTCAGATAAGGATTTTTGACGGGCCAGGTTACAGAAGAAAGCTGAAAGGGAGAGTGGCGGTGACACCATGCAGCAAGAACCTGCTTTCCTCTCTCAGGATGACAGCATTTGTCCTCCCGCTCCTGCCATTCTGCCAGTACCCTCACTGTTGCCCGTCACCCAGCCAGCACAGACTGCTGTCGCCCATGCCAAGGTGGTGCAGTCCGATTCTGAGCCTTCTAGGCCCAGAGCTGCTTAAGGTCACCCTCCAAGATCATCTGTAGTCTTCTCAATTGGAGTCAGCAGCCTTTCACCAGCCATGCTGCAGCCACAGGGGCATACCTCATAGGAGCACCAGGAGAGGTAAAGGCACATGGAAGACAGGCATTAAGGAAATGCACAAGGGTGATTAGTTTATTTTTGTATGCATTATGTCCTGATTGAATTTATAAATTTGGAATGAAATGTGCATTTTATGGTGCTTTTTATTTTTGTGTTGTCGGAAAGAGGATGATGTCAGTGATAGAGGAAAGGTAAGGAGTGTGGGACTGTTGGTGAATGGGGAGGTGTGGCTGAGGTTACTGGCATCGCTCATGAATTATTTGATCACATCGAGCCCAGGCAGAAACGAGCTGTCTAAGTTGTATCCTCCCTTCCTGTTCCTTCACTTCCTGCTGCACTTCCTACTCCTCCACTTCCTCCTCCTCCTCCTCCTCCTCTTCCTCGTGGTCCTGCTCCTCAGCTTCTTGCCTGATAGGTGGTGGCAAGGGCTGTTCCCTCATAATGACCAGGTTGTGCAGCATGCAGCATACTACCCCAAATATTGATACCCGCTCAGCCGAGTACTGCAGGGCTCCTCCGGTGTGGTCCAGGCAGCGGAAGCATTGCTTGAAGACGCCAATGGTGTGCTCTATAATGTTCCTCTGGCAGCATGGCTCACACTGTAGGCCTGCTGTGCACGTGTGCATGGGTTCTGGACCGGAGTCATGATCAATGTCAGGAATGAATAACCCTGGTCATTCCATAGCTAATCTTTGCCTTGCTGTGGTGGTTCAATGCAGGCGGCACAGAGGACTGCCACAGAATGAACGAATCGTGACTATTGCCAGGACACCGGACATTCACCTGCATGATGCGATGCTGTGGTCACACACCAGCGGCACATTGAGGCAATGAAATCTCTTTCATTCATGAAAGTGGTGGAGTTCACATGAGGCACATGTGTGGCAATGTGCATGCAGTCAATGGCATCCTGCACCATGGGGAAGACTGCAATCTGTGCAAACCTTCATGCTCACTTCCCCTGCATGTCTCTGGCAAGAGGGAATGAGACAAAGCTGTCTCTCTGTGTGTAGAGAACCTCAATGACCTCCCTTATGCAGCAATGCCCAACAAACTGCGGGATGTTCCTTATATCTCCAGCAACAGCTTGGAAGGCTCCAGATGCATGATCACCTTGACAGACACAAACAATGTGGTCCTGTCCCTGCTTTGAGGCTGCAGTTGTGGCTGCAGCAGTTGGCAGATTTCAGTCACAACCTCTTTAGTGAAGTGAAAACGTCTCAAGCATTGGTCCTCGCTGAAAGTTGATGCAAGAGAATTGCTCCCTAAAGGCCTTCCGTGGATATGGACTCCTGCTGAGAGGCCTTCTGCGCCTCCTTCTCCCTCCCTCTTTTAGCAGCTTGTTCTGCTCTGCGTGGCCTCTCTTAATTCTCCCAGTCATGTTCAATTCCTAGAGGAAGGCCTATGAGCCCAACCCTATGGAGCCGGGTTTGATGAAAGCTAAGTCCCGCCCAAGTACTGTACAAAGGACCGCTAAGACCCTGACGGTACTTTGGGCGGAAGTCTCATGATAAAATGTGGGAAAGATCGCCCGGCAGCAAAAATGTATCTTGCACGCCAATTCTGGGCGACAGCGGGTGGTAGCTCCCATTCTAGGCGGCAAATGCAATCTTCGGCAAAGTACCGCCAAGGATTGAGTCAGGCCCAGGGAGGGGGGAACGGATAAAATAAAACATTTTCACAACAAACAAAAAAACCCCCACCAGAAATCCTTCAGGGGACCCCATGCACCCAAATCCCTGCAAAACAAATAAAGAAAAGACATGGACTCACCATTTTTTGCAGGTCTTCATACTTGTCATTGAGGTAAGACCTGCCTCCACACGACGGTCTTTTCCCGTGCTGGAGCGGAGGAACGCCTGGACCAAACTGGGGATGCAGCGGGCGGGTGGACACTTGTGGGTGTTGCTTGCACGTCGACCCACGCCAGCGGACGGTACCCAGTGGGCATCTTTCCCCACTAAACCCGCTCGGCAGGGAGAGCGCCCAGAAACCAGCGCGACCGCTGAGTAAACTCAACGGCAGCGGACGGTAAGTCCACCAATTTTCGGGCCCTATATCTGGAAGCAACCTGTCCCTGTAAACTATTGAAACTTTAGGCAACTATAGGAATGCTTCAAAAATGCGTACAATTGCATCAGCAGCCAGAAGAAATAATCCAGCAACTAACCTGTAAGTAATTTATGATCCCTTTAAACAGTACTGATGTTGGTGGTGGGGGGGGGGGGCTTCTTCATGCTGCTTAATGTCGTGTGCAGCTTTGCTAGGTTAAAATTGCGTTGGCTAGAGCATGGCATTTTGAAAATGGCTGTGCTGGCATCAAATCAGTGTTGCACACTGATTGATGTCATAGTCTGCCTGCTCTGCATGCTGCCGGCGGTCATTAAATCCACGCGCAAACCTATTGACCAAGATGGCGTCCCATCGAAACTGTGCACATGCATCTCGGAAGCCGTTTTTAAGTGCTAGGTGGCTGCATAGCGCCTGACAAATGGGCTATATATCCCCCCGTAAATCATTGGGGCCAGTGAACAGGCATAATCACCCGCCAGGGGCCTAGATTTTGGACCAGAACCTGATTCCACCAGATTTCCATCCCATTTAACCTCATTCTGGAGGCAACAAAAGGTCAATCATCCTTCATAGGGGTGTCTCTGCAAAGTTCCCAGGCTACCCTGGGAACGACATCCTTTATGCCATTCTAAGGCCTCATCTGAACCCTCAGCAGCTTAGAGCCGGCACGAGTTCCATTAAGGCCCAGGAAAAGTCCCATAAAATGACTGGAGGCAAAGATAATCAATCCCCGGGGGGATCAATTACTGGCAAACATTACATCCCCAAGGGAGCAGGAGGCAAAATTGGCTTTCCAGCCATTCCCAGACCTCTGGTCCACCACTGGGGTGCCATGGAACGTATTTCTGATGCATTGTCATGCTGACCTCATTGGACAATGCCTGCCCTGACTTTGATGAATGACCCATGCCCACAATTGAGAGCGGGGTCAACATCTTCCAACATGGGAAGCCTGGGAATCTGCTCTACTGCACTTCTGTTGGTGGAGCAGGAATCCGAGAATTTCAAGGCCTAATTCCATCAGTTTAAGTGTTGCGTTATCTAATGTTCCATAACTTATTAATGCAGCACAAGGATATTTGGCAGTAATGTGATTATTTATGTTACTACATACAGCAACATAATGTAGCAATTGTCCTAAATAATTAATTTAAAATGACCGTAGACTAGCATTGTTCACATCATAGATTGTTGTACACAGTTGCAGCCAAAGAACTAACGATCATTTCTACTGGGATGTATCCTTCCTATCAATATTTTAAATCATTTTCTCATCTATGTATTATTATTTTATTTTTCTTCTTTACTAATGGGATCCAGAAAAGTAGCTTAAAATCAAAACATTGCATACGTGTTTTGACACGATTATGCTTCGTACAAAGGGCCAGAGTTTCCTGGCAAGTTTCAGTTTAACTTCGACGTAAAGAGCTGAGCTGCGCGTTTTGAACAAGTGTAAATTTATGACCAAATTTTTAGATGCAGGGGGACCAGGAGTCACTCTTACTGGTGTTTTGTAACAATTGTTTTCTGTTTTATTTCTCCTTACTGAGTGAGACCTGCACAGTATTTTCTATATTTTGAATGCTTTTTTATGACTTCAGAATGTGTTGCATAAAAAAAGAGAAAAGCTGCCACAATTGCATTTTCTTAAACATGCTGTGCTTAATGTGCGTGAATGAACATAGAAACATAGAAACATAGAAAGTAGGTGCAGGAGCAGGCCATTCGACCCCTCGAGCCTGATCATGGCTGATCATTCAACCTCACTACCCCTTTCCTGCTTTCTCTCCATACCCCTTGATCCCTTTGGCCGTACGAACTGGCCTCAACAACTTTCTGCAGTGGAGAATTCCACAGGTTAACCACTCTCTGAGTGAAGAAGTTTCTCCTCATCTCAATCCTAAATGGCTTACCCCTTATTCTTAGACTGTAACCTCTGGTTCTGGAATTCCCTAGCAACGGGAACATTCTTCCTGCCTCTAACCTGTCCAATCCCGTCAGAATTTTATATGTTTCTATGAGATCCCCTCTCATTCTTCTAAACTCCAGTGGATACAAGCCCAGTTGATCCAGTCTCTCCTCATATGTCAGTCCTGCAATTCCGGGAATCAGTCTGGTGAACCTTCGCTGCACTCCCTCAATAGCAAGAATATCCTTCCTCAGATTAGCAGACCAAAACTGAACACAATATTCCAGGTGTGACCTCACCAAGGCTCTGTACAACTGCAGTAAGACCTCCCTGCTCCTATACTCAAATCCTCTAGCTATGAAGGTCAACATGCCATTTGCCTTCTTCACCGCCTGCTGCACCTGCATGCCAAACTTCAATGATTGATGTACAATGGCACCCAGGTCCCATTGTATCTCCCCTTTTCCTAATCTGATGGTTTGATGGCTTGAAACTTTAGTTTTCAAAACATCAATAAGATTTCCACTTGTTTTATGTTGGTTGTTTTGTGTTCTGGCATTTGCTAATAAGACTGTCAGGAAATTTCGGTGTAAGTTGCTATTGGTAAGATCAGTGTAAAATTTGGGGTCATTTCTGCAAAAGCGAGATCAAGGAAATTCTGGCCCATTTATATTTTATTGAAACTCTGATCAAGTATGTTCAACCTTGGAGGGCATGGCAGTGCAGCACTAATAGTCCTGACTTCCAACTGAGATGGCGAGGGAAGATTTTCCAAGTCCTCAATGATAGCAAGGTGCCCGGCCCATGGGCAGCGCCTGTGATAACAGATGGCAAGGTACCTCACCAGAGGAGAAGACTCAGAAAATCGAGCCAGTGATGTCCAAAACCTAACTCTGCAAGTCAAAATTTAAACAAGTTTCATTAGTTATTGCAAGGCCAGCCAGGTAGGGTGAAGAAGAAAAGAAGCACTGTTCACTTTCAATCCCAGGTAGCAGCAACTTGGAAATATTCGTGTTAGGAATGTTCCTACTGACAATAATGGTGCCTCTCACCAGACATCAGTGAAGGAAATTTGTATCTCCAAGCTTAAGAAGATTTGGGAGCTCCGTTTCACACACATAATTTCAATTATGTTCTGCTGTCACAACAGTTTCTCTTCAAGGCCATTATCGTTAATCATTCTTTCTCTAGTACAACACCAACTGCTGTTGCTCAGTTCCACTGGTTAACGTTCTCTAAAATTTTTGATACTATCTCCATGGCAACTAGCAAGATTATGAGAGATTTCCAGGAATTTGGCCTGGATACCAAGTGCCTTCAGTAACTGTCCTCATTATACTGTTTGAAAAAAATTCAGAATTTATAATGTTCTCCACTCGCACAGTAATCACACTCGGAAATGTGGCACAACTTGTTGCATTCAGATCATTTGAAATAGAACCATGCAAAGCTTGATGTGTGTCATTAGTTTGTCATTAACTTTAATCCATTAACACAGCTACCAGATTCATTATGAACTGATTTTTATATTTAAATCTAAATTGAATGCTGGAAATCTGAAATAAAAATGGAAGAAGATGCTGGAAACACTCCAGCAGGTGGAGGCAGCATCTGTGGAGAGAGAAACAAAAGTTAACGTTTCAGGTCGATGAACTTTCAAAAGGTCGTCGACTTGAACCGCTAACTGTTTCTCTCTCCACGGGTACTGCCCGACAGTGTTTCCAGCATTTCCTGCTTTTTATATCATATTTAATTATTGGTTATCAGCATATCAGCATATCCTTTTATTCCTACAAAATTCAATCGTATATCACATTCAGGACACCCAACGGTATTGGCAATTCTCCTGATATCTGCAGGAGGATGTTATTATTATGGTCAAGCAAAGTAAAGAAGGTTCTCAACTCCAAAGCTGAACAGAATAAGCTACAATTGGATTTGAATATACTTGGGAACTGCACAGACAGCTGGCAATTGAAATTTAATGGATAGAAATGCAAAGTGCATCACATGGGGACAAGACATTCCGAAAGGGACTATTACTTAAATGGAAAGAAAATAATGCACGTAGAAAATGAACGACATCTGAGGGTCCTGATTGAAAATAAATTGAAGCTATTGCAATAATGCTCAGTGGCAGTGAGTAAAGCAAAGCAGCTGTTGGGATAAAAGATCGATATTCAGCCAAAATTGTAAGGTAATCCGGCCACTTTGTAAATCATTGGCGAGACCGCACTTCGAGCACTGTGTGCAGTTCTGGTCACCACAGTACAGAAAGGATATTGCAGCTATTGAAAGGATACAGAAGAGAGCAAGCGGAATGATTGAGGGGCATGGAGTGATAGGATTGCGAGAAGCGATTATGTAAACTGGACATGTTCTCACTGGAAAAGAGAAGGTTGAGAGGTGATATGACGCAGGTTAACGGTGAAATTGATATGTCACTCGGGTCCCATATTTATTTTAGTCAAGGTTCGTGATTGTACACACACAGAAGTGTTCTCAGTGTTGCTTTCATCTGCCGAGCTGGTAAAGCAAGATTCTATCTATATTACCCAATGTTACTCTTTACCCTCCCGTCTCTGTAGAAATATCGTTTCACTGAAGACTGTAATGATTGTCATGAGAATTGACACTTATGTCCTTCAGTGAAAGGGAATCCCCTAAAGCACTGTGTTTGTTCCATCTGATAGAAAGTGCAGCCACCTCAGGAGGATCCAAGCATCTATTATCACAATGGTTTTCGTACAGAGTAAAATATCAGTGATAGCTGTTAAATACGCTTTCCTAAATAATGCCGATGGTGCATTTACACAAGTTTAGCATCAATGCAAAGTGATTTCCACTCTGCACCAATGTTAAACTTGTGTATTGTAAACCCAACTGATTTTGGATCAAAGCAGAGTGAGACTCCCTCTGCCAGGGATTTAGGCTGCACTTATATAACTAGCAACAAGACTGCAGTTGCAATATAAATATACCCCCGAAGTCCACATTTAATGGGGGTTCCACAAAGAAGCATATAGGATAGGACCACATCTAGGACAGCCGCACTTTCATTTTTTCCTGCCCAGCTTGTAGTAAAGTCCACCCCCATCTTGAACGGGATCTGCACCTGGTGCACCTGATTTCATCATCTGATAGAAAGATATTCTCCCAACTGCTACAAGTTGATCTGATAAAGGATTTTGAACAACTTTCAAGCACCTCATAAGATACAGCTATTCAGTGGCTAACAGAGCTGTTTTCTTGGGTTGTTCGCAGTACCAAAGATACCACAGGCCTGGCAAAACACCACAGGCCTTGCAAAAACACCACAGGCCTGGCAAAAGTACCACAGGCCTGGCAAAAGTACCACAGGCCTTGCAAAAAGGCACCACAGGCCTTGCAAAAAGGCACCACAGGCCTGGCAAAGGCACCACAGGCCTGGAAAAAAAGCTGCAGGCCTGGAAAAAACACCTCACGCCCTGGCAAAGACACCATAGGATTGTTAAAAACACGACAAGCCTGGCAAAAGTACCACAGGCCTGGCAAAAGTACCACAGGCCTGGCAAAGACACCACAGGCCTGGCAAATACACCGCAGGCCTGGAAAAAGTATCTTAGGCCTAGAAAAAGCACCACAGGCCTGGCAAAGACACCAGTGGCCTGGGAAAGATACCAGAGGCCTAGGAAAGGCACCATAGGCCTGGAAAAAGTACCACAGGCCTGAAAAAAATACCCCAGTCCTGGAAAAAATATCATAGGCCTGGCAAAAACACGAGACCTTGAGAAGACACCAGAGGCCTGGCTAAGGCAATACAGGCCTGGGAAAGACACTACAGGCCTGGTAAAATCAGATATAAAAATTGTGGATGTTAATTTCAGAAGTTTTGCACCAATGATAATATTTATTGTGTCGTTTTGCTCCTAAATACAACTCCACACTTTTATATTTGTTTATTCGCAGCATTTAACATTTATTTTTCTATGCTTTTTTTTTTACAATGGTCCCATCTTTATTACCTGGCTGATGCAAGGGGCAGATAAACTGTAGTGCATGTAGGCACCTTTAGTAATGATTCCACGAGGCAGGGTATGGTACTTAAACTGTGCAGACCTGCAGTCCTTTATTAGCAGTTCCTGAATGCTGACAACAAGCTGTTAATCCTTTTTATGCTGGGTTACCAGCCATGTGCAGGCAATCCCTGGGTCTCCAGCAACAGCACCCTCTAGTGTACCGATAAGGTGTGTACAGTACAAGAGTACATTCAATGTTGCATGACAATGTTACAGACATCACACAGTGAACAGGCATGCCTACACAACATAACCTGTTCACCAAACTCTAGCAACTCCATTAGCGGCCCAGAGAAGTCTTGAAAAAGCAACCGATGTGCTGATTTCCCTCCTTCTGATCAAGTATCTAGATTTCATCCAGTCCCTCCTCTGAAGGCATGGTGGAGATTAGAACATTCCAATTTTGAGACACTGTAGGTGCAAGCTCATACGCCAATAAACTGGGGCAATAGTATGCTGTGGCCCCTTGCATTGTATTTAGTTTCCAAAACTGAGATCTGTGCAACTCCAGTGTATTTGTAAGCATGTTGCCACACAAGAAAGAAGCTATCAACGCCAACAATCCTTGAGAAGCCATTTTCAAAATGCTAATCACTTGCAAACCATTCCAGGTGTTGCAAATCTGGCACAAACATAAGAAAAAATGTAGAAAGATATATATTAAACTCAAGTTAAAAATTTCCTCCTTAACAGGCAATATGAAAAGGAAAATGGGATTGGAATTTGGTTGGAATCCAGGACTGCCTTCTTTCAGGTTTAATTTTCAAGTCCCAGTTGTTGGGCCAAATGTGTCACTGCATCATAGCACAGTGTTTGGAAAATGTGAAAAATTGTAGAGCAATTTTTCAAATGAATTATATTCCTGTCGAGAGTGCACAGGAACAACTGAGCCGAAAATACTCGGGCGTTTTGATGTACTCCTACCATCATTTCAACAAAAATATGACAGAATGGTGGGAAAATTGGCCATGACCCAGATATTCTGGGTCCGGGCCTAGCGCCTAAGAATCCAGGATGGCCTTGTGGGGGTGGAGCCTCTGGCCACTCTTACAAGGCCATTGCCGTAAGGATGCGGGGCCTCCCTATGTCGTGAGTTCCCATGCCTACAGTGGGACCCAGTTAATGGTCGGCATGGCCACACTTGATGGGACCGGTAATCCCGGCCAATCAAAGGGCGGAGGTGGGAACCACTGTTTCGTTTCTTGGTTAAAGCAGCCCCTTTTATAAGGATGTAGCTGAAATGTCAGGTCCCACGGATGTGCCCCGAGTGGTACAGGTGCTGCCCAATGGTGGTAGACAACTCCCCACGAGGTGTACTGAGGTCAGCAGCAGAGTTTTAGGGCAGCCATACCTCCGTACTTACACCAAGATGTACCGGCTGACGGATTTCCGGGACCAGTGCTTTTATGAACAGGGAGAAGATCGTAGGCAATGACATTATCAAGGGGAACAACCTTCTCCGGCTATCATGTGAAATGAAATGATAAATTCATTTGTAAAGAACAGGTTTATGATGTTATCGCACACATTGCAGAGAAAATAATTCCCCAAAGACCGGAGCCTACGACTGCTGCCAAGTTAACCACTTCTGTAATCACACTGGACGACGGTGGCAATCCTGAATTGGAACTGATGCAGAAAGCAGCAAAGCTGTTGAGGAGAAATTGGACTTCTCTCCCAGGACTTGCTCACATGTCACATCTTAAAAGATCTTGCAGCCTTTTGTCATGATAACCCATGGATGGTGAGAGAGGAATGTTAATTTCCAAATATTTTTCATTTAAATCTGTTAAGCAAGTTACAGGGAAAATGGGGCAATTGGGTTTGGATTGGGACTGAACGGCAAAGAAAATATAAATCTTTGAGAAGCCACGAGAGGGTTGGTAGGTTAGCATGCTGAATGACATTACACTATAGTACTGTATTTGAATACTGTTTCATAAAATATTGTTTTCGTTTCTAACTCTTAACACTGTCATTATAGGGCCATTTTTGATATAGAACAGTTGGATACGCATCACATGTTCTGACGCCCGAGCAGGAGACATGGGGCCCAAGTGATGAGAAAATTCTTTCTCATATATAACCTAATGTAACATATGCATTAAGACAATGCTGCAAAATCAATAAGTAATTGAGAGAAACAGCTCTATTGTCTGCAGCCTCTTCACTATAACATTAGCCCCCAGTGAGCAGTCATCTAAGCACTCATAGTCAAAGCTCTTTCACCATCAACTCACTGCAAGGTGAAGCTGGCAGTATAACTAAGTTCTGTCAGCAGCACGTTGCATGGTACAGCATCGGTACCAAAATGGTGGCCTCCAAGGAGTGGTCATCACATTTCTTAATACTTTTATGTTTGTTGAATTAATAGCATGCTTTTTTTTTTGCTGTATATTAATAAAGCACACTCTGCAATGAAAATACCTTTGGGTAGCTGACATGATTTTTCAAAAGTCAGAACAAGGAGTCACTGGGAGTATGTCAATATTTCCAGGAGGTCCTCCCTCAAAAATTGCTTGAAAAGCACTGCAGTGCAGATACTGGCCTAAAATTAGTGGGGCCGAAATTCAGGTACACCAGAAAGCTGGCGCACCTATGAGTTTTTGACCGGTACTTACCACTGGAACTCCTGATATGGTAAGTAGATCTATTTTCAAGACTTTGAAATTTTTTCAAAGTCATGCAGGAAATGGATCACAATGGGGGCGGGCCTCAGATTCAAAGCCAGGCTGACTGGCTCAAGATGGGTCGGACGGGATCTCTGCCGTTGTCAATAAGCAGTGCAGTTGTGGCGACGTCACAGCGCGTGTGTGCGCCACCATGCTCTCTCCCCTCTGTTAAAGGCGAGAGATTCGATCATTTGACCACTGGGCCACCAGGGAGGGTTTCAGCCGGGCCAGCTTACCAGCTGGTGCCCGTTGGCGGCCCGACCGAACCTGGGGACAGTATTTTGCCGACCGATCCAGAGATGGTGCACCGGCAGAAAAAACCTGTCGGGGGCACCGCGTGGCGGGGGATCGACAGATGGAGCTGAATATCGATGGGTAATTTTTTTTTTTTTGCTGTTTTATTGTTATCGTTGGCGGTGCAACCACTTGGGCGGGACAGGGTCCAGGCTGAGAAATCCCAAATCTGAATTTAGCTCGGGTCGGCCTGTTGACCCCAAAGTGGCAGCCATTCGATTTTTAGGAATGGCCGCCGCAAACGGGCATTAACGGGTGTCTTTGAGATGCTGAATTTTGGCCCCAGTATCTCAAACTGTCGCCTTACAGTGACACACCAGACCCATGCAGTATTGTGGAACTCGCCACCAAAAGGGGTCGTTGCGGGGAATAGCACAGCTGCATTTTAGGGGAAGCTAGATAAACACATGAGGGGGAAAGGAATAAGGAATAGAAGGTTATGCGGATAGGGTTAGAGGTAGAAGAGTGGGAGCAGGCTCATGCAGTGCATATAAACACTAGCATGGACCAGTTGGGCCAAATGGCCTGTTTCTGTGCTGTATATTCTTTGTCATTCTGTGTAATTACTACAAGTAAATTAATGCAAGTGGCTCATTGTAAGGGGCAGAAATCATTTTACTAAGTCAATGGAAATGAAAATCAGGCGGGTTCTATAACGAGTTTACTGTCCAAGTGGTGATGGTAAAAATTACCCCCATTTATCACAATAGAATACTGCAGAATTGATTCATCCTTGCACTCTGTTAAGGCTGCCCATTTCTGATACAACCGCTCCATGGGTAATATAAAGGATTTATAAAAAATAGTTCAATACACATAGAATACTTTTCAATTAAAGTATGATCATCAAAATAACAGTATGCTATTTATTCTTAAAGTAGATTGGAAAATAAATAATTACACATTTTCATTTGTTAAAGAACATAAAAGCAATAATTGTAAGGCTGGAAGAACTGCTACAGATTTGTTGATGGTCAGTTGGTGCAATAATAAATAGAATCAGCTTAAAGAACCTACCTTCCATAACATAAACCAGGGAGCCCACATCACCCTCTTTGATGATGCAACTGTCCTTGCCATATTCCACTGGGTACATGCAGTCTACAATCTCTTGAATCTGAGACAACTCCAGATTTTTCATGAAGTCATTGTCCAGGATCGCTTCCTTAATCAGTTCCTTGGATCTAAAGTCAAAATAAATGAGTAATTGTCAACTGAGTCCCTGAACAGCAAACCATTGGCAAAGATAATTAAACCATCAAATATCTCTTGTTGTAAAGAAGTTTGAGAACTCGATCAAAATAAGAGGTAAAACAATTAATACAATACATCATGCAAGTGATTGCAGTAGTACATAGAATAATCAGACAATTACATTGAAACATAGAAAATAGGTGCAGGAGTAGGCCATTCGGCCCTTCGAGCCTGCACCACCATTCAATAAAATCATGACTGATCATTCCCTCAGTACCCCTTTCCTGCTTTCTCTCCATACCCCTTGATCCCTTTAGCCGTAAAGGCCATATCTCACCCCTTCTTGAATATATCCAATGAACTGGCATCAACAACTCTCTGCGGCAGGGAATTTCACAGGTTAACAACTCTCTGAGTGAAGAAGTTTCTCCTCATCTCAGTCCTAAATGGCCTACCCCTTATCCTTAGACTGTGACCCCTGGTTCTGGACTTCCCCAACATCGGGAACCTGTTGCAAGTATTTGTATTGGGTGCAAACCATTACCGATGCTGTGAACCGTCTTAAATGACTTAAGTTATACCGAAAACCTCAAAGAACTTGCTGGTGGACAGTGATCAAACTATATGATTCAAAGAATAGGTACAGAACCCGAAGGCATTATGTCACATATAAAGTAAGGAGCTGTGAAGTGGCTCCAAGGTCCAAATAGAAGATAGGCAATATGAACTATTTTCTAAGGAAAAATCTAGCCTGGGCTGGCCAAATCAAACAAGAATGCCATCACAAAGATCCAACAGGTTCTTGACATCTGTGGCCACCACTGCTTCTGCAATAATAGCATTACAGTTCTAATCACATGTATACATGAACAGCTATTACAACAAAAAATATCAACTTCTAGAAGGAACTTGTGATAGTCAAAATTATGCCAAGACTTAGAGGGTTAATTTCTGATGACAGATTGCACAAAACTTGACTTGTATTCCCTTGGGTATAGGAGATTGAGGGGCGATCTAATCGAAGTATTTAAAATGTCAAAAGGATTTGATAGGGTAGATACAGACAAACTATTTCTGCTGGTGCAGGAATCGAGAACAAGGGGATATAATCTCAAAATAAGAGCTAGGCCGTTCAGAAGTGAAATCAGGAAATGCTTTTTTCACACAAAGGGTATAGGAGATTATCTGGAACTTTCTTCCCAACATGCTGTGAATGCTGGGACAATTGGAGTTTTCACATTAAGAGAGATAGCTTTTTGTTGCATAGGTTATCAAGGGACAGGGGCTAGAGGTAGATAAATGAAGTTGAGGTGCAGATCAGCCATGATCTAATTGAATAGTAGAGCAGGCTTGAGGGGCTGAATGGCCTATTCCGGTTCCTCTGCTCCTACATTCCAAGATTCACATACAGTGCATTACTTCGGAGTGCAGTTGTTGTTATGCAGACTGATGTCTACTTTCAACTTTCAAGCATTTACTAAATATTTGCTTATCCCATATTAAAATGAAGATAAACCTCAATGGACATATCCTTCCATTTGTCATAGAATATTAAATGCTGAATTGTTTATCCAACTTTTGGGGAGAAAAATATACTATGGAGGATTAGTATTTCTTGCTTGAAGTCCCATTTGCGATAACAGCTTCATTACAATTGTCAATCGTTCCCGAAGAGCAGGACATACTGCTGCTGAGGAGAAGTCAGACAGTAATTAACGCTGGTCCAAAGGAAATGATATACATCTGCAATATTGAGGGTACATAACGATGATAACTTGAATTGCTTTGAAACTTTAAAACTGCATTCTAGAAAATGTTTAATGTGAGAAAGAGCTCTTACTTAACTCAACTTTACACAGTAAATTCAAATTTACCAAGTACAAAGTGATTTAGTGAGTGCTGCACAGGAAATAGTCTTCGTAGAAGAATAGGACTGGTGCCAAAGTAATGTCTGCTTTACAGTTCACCACAGTGCTTGGATATAGGGGAGGGGAGGGTCTCCTTAATCTCACACAGGCGGAGTTTCTGATTTGGACTGTGTTGTGACAGAATGGTGCAGAGTAAAAGCAAGGTATTTCCTCACAGGAAGAGAGTACAAAAACATGATAGGCAATCCAATCTAGTCATTCCCATCTCTCAGTCGGCACGTACACAGCATTGAGGTAAAGGCCTGAGAGCCTTTACATCTCCTTTCTCCAGGATGTTACATATAATAAAAAATACGCATTTACATAGCGCCTTTCACGTCCACCGGACGTCCCAAAGCACTTTACAGCCAATTAAGTATATTTTGAAATGTAGTCACTGTTGTGATGTAGGAAACGAGGCAGCCGATTTGCTCCCACAAACAGCAATGTGATATTGACGATATAATCTGTTTTAGTGATGTTGATTGAGGGATAATTATTGGCTAGGATACCGGGGAGAACTCCCCTGCTCTTCTTTGAAATCGTGCCATGAGATCTTTTATGTCCACCTGAGAGAGCAGACGGAGCCTCGGTTTAACGTCTCATCCAAAAGATGGCACCTCTGACAGGGCAGAACGCCCTCAGCACTGCACTGGAGTGTCAGCCTAGATTTTTGTGCTCAAGTCTCTGGAATTGGACTTGAATCCTCAACCTTCTGACTCAGAGGTGCGGGTGCTACCAACTGAGCCACAGATGACACTGTAGAGGCAAAAGGTAGGGAATAAATTCCTTAAAAGGATTAGCGAAAAAAGAAGCAATGCAAGTTTAACAGTGCAGAACTTATCGGAACAAGGCTATGTTTCTTCTATGCTAAACTTTAAGATTGTGATATCTTCAGCGCCATACAACACACAACCTGAAAGATGGCTGCAGATTCCGGAAACTTCGGACCTGCTGGTCAGATGACCTTCTCTTTATTAAACAGCACTAGCGGCAGTAACACAGGCATCTACAGTGTGTGGAGCTACAGACATTACGCTTCTCTCTCCTTAATGAAGAAGTTATTATAAAAAACAATCATCATACATAATTTGCATGGTCATATATACCAAAAGATAGGGACTTGTTTTGCCATATTTACAAATCAAGCTTAACCACTTGTGTTCTGTTTCGAAGCGGTTACCTTCACTCTCGAACAGAACCTTCCAAACATGGTGTCGAATTTAAACTCATTCGAGGCTGATTCCGAGAGAAGTTTTCCTCCAAGGGATGCCCTTGATTTCCATTTGAACTCTCTCTAACTTCAGACTGTTTGTTTTCCTGACTCGGACTTAAATTCTGACTTTCTTTTGGATTGGTTTCCAGTACATTGGATGTAGGATATGCTACTGGTGTATCAAAACTATCTGATGAGTCAGAAATAATTGAATCACTCCTATTCTCAACTACTTCCATGTCTGTGGGTAAAATATGATCAATGTGAACAAACCTAACCTGTCCGTTATCTTGACCAAATATGTGCGAGGACCACATATCTTCACCACTCTTCCTGGTAACCACTTTACCCATTTATGGTGACGGTTCTTCACTCTCACCTTCTGATTTAATTTCACACTTCTCTCTTTTACTCGACCTCTATCATGATTCTCTTTCTGTCTTAATTGTGTCTCTTCTACGGACTGTGCCAAGTTTGGTTTTAACAACGAGAATCTGGTTCGTGGCTGTCGTTTGAGAAACAACTCTGCTGGTGTTCTACTAGTAGTTGTGGGAGGAGAATTACGATACGTAATTAGAAAATTAGCCAATTTGTGGTCCACTGTTGGATTTGGTTGCAACATTTGTTTTAGGAGGTCATGTTTTACAATTTGTACAGTGTGCTCTGCTGCACCATTTGAAGCAGGGTGGTATGGTGGAACCTTGGTATATTTCTCACCATTTTTGCTCCTGAACTGTGCAAATTCTTCTGAACAAAATTGTGGTCCATTATCTGAAACAATTTCTTCTGGGAGGCCAAATGAAGAAAATAATCTTCGCAAAATGTCTAATGTTTTACTTGTTGTTATTTTCCATATTGGAAACACCTCGACCCACTTCGAATGGCTATCAATCACAATGAACAATTGTTGTCCTTCTAACTCAACAAAATCAATATGTAGCCTTTGCCACACTCTGGGAGGCCATTTCCATGGCTGTAATGGTACTGATGGTGGTTGCTTGCTTACCAATTGACATGTCGTACACTGACTCACGATGTACTCTATATCTTTATCAAGACCTGGCCATCATAAATAACTGCATGCAAATCTCTTGATCAAGCACATTCACAGGTGCTGGTCATGGAGGTCTCCTAATAACTTGGACCTGAATTTATTTGGTATAACCACTCTTGCACCCCACATGATACAATCTTTATCGACTGATAATTCATTCCTACGAATGAAGAATGGATGAATATCTTTGTCTGTTACCTGGTTTGGCCATCCGTGTGCAATATAATCATACACCTTTGATATAACTGGGTCACGTTTGGTTGCTCTACCAATCTCTTCAGCTGTGATTGGCAGTTCATCAATGTATGAAAAATAAAACACTTCTTCCCTATCGGGTGTAACTTGTGATGGGGAAGGCAATCTAGACATAGCATCAGCATTACTGTGATCAGATGATCGTCTGTATTCAATATCATATGTATATGCTGACAAAATCAAAGCCCATCTCTGCATTCGGGCTGCAGCTAATGTTGGAACTGGGGACTTTGGATGGAGGATTGCTGTCAGGGGCTTATGGTCCGTAATGAGAGTAAACTTATGACCATACAATAGTTGTGGAACTTCTTGACCCCAAAAATTAATGCCAAAGATTCCCTTTCGATCTGCGCATAATTACGCTCACTGGCACTGAGAGTGCATGAAGCAAAAGCAATTGGTCTCTCCTCCCCACTACATAATACATGAGAGATTACTGCCCTAGCTCAACATGGAGAGGCATCACATGCTAGCTTGATCTCCTGAGATACGTCATAGTGAACTAACATGGTGCTCTCTACCAAGTTGCTTTTACATTCCTTGAATGCTGTATCACATTCTTTTGACCACTTCAAATGGACCTGTTTTTTCAATAGGTCATTCAGTGGATGTAATACAATAGCCAAATTTGGTAGGAACTTCCCATAATAGTTCAAAAGACCCAAAAATGATCGACGTTCAGTGACATTCTTGGGAGTGGGTGCATTTCTGATTGCATCCAATTTTTCCTTGGTTGGATGCAAACCATCTTTGTCTACTCTGTATCCTAAGTATTCCACTGAGTTTTGAAATAACTCACACTTGTGAGCAGACAATCGTACTCTGTGCTTCTTTAGCCGTTTGAGGACTTCATTCAATATGTTCTTATGAATTTGCCTATTTGGTGCTGAAATTAGTATGTCATCCAAATAACATACCACCCCTTCAATACCTTGCAAAATCTGATTCATTATCCCTTGGAATATGGCAGGGGCGGATAAAATGGTAGCCTATTAAATTGATACAGGCCTAGATGGGTATTTATAGTTAAACATGACTTAGACTCCTCATCTAGTTCAAGCTGTAAGTAGACATTCGTAAGATCCAACTTTGAGAAAATCTGACCCTCTGTCAGTGTTGTGAACAAATCTTCTATATTTGGCAATGTATTGGGGACATTATCCTCTAGAACCTGGTTTACGGTTACTTTAAAATCACCATACAATCTTACCTTACCATCGGACTTAGGTACAACAACAATGGGTGTAGCCCAATTACATGGAGTTATCTTAGAAATAATGTTCTCAATCTCTAGTCTTTTGAGTTCTTGCTCAACTTTCTCCTCGAGTGCATATGGTACGGAACGTGGCTTGTAGTAAACCGATCTAGCGTCCTTCTGTACCCTGACACTTGCCATGAAGCGTTGGATCGGACTGCCCATTTCGCAGAACACTTTCGGATAATTCTTGATGATGTCATCCTTTGACGCAAATCTCGTTTCAGCACGAAAAATCTCACTCCAATTCAGCTTCAGTGATCCCAACTCATTTCTTCCTAGTAAGGCAGGCTTGTCTCCTGCCACTACTATTAGAGGCAAGCTCTGAATGTGATCCTTGTATTTTATTGGTACGGTGATACGACCTACCACCAGAATGTTCTCTCCTGAGTAGCCTCGCAGCTCTACCTTGGCTTTCTACAATGGGAAATCCCGCAATTTGTCGAGGTATAGCGACTCTGGTACTGCACTCACGGATGCACCAGTGTCGATTTCCATGGATATCTTGAAACCTGCAACATCTATGTGGATTATGATACTTTTCGAATCGGCGTCTGTTAATCTCGTGCTCCTGATAACGTTTAACTCTAACATCTCCTCGTCCTGTTGTTGTTCTTCCATGCTATGTAGTCTCTGGGGATTTCTACTTATAGCTTTGAAAGCTGGTTTACCCTTCAGTCAGCATGCCTTTGCAAGATGCACAGTTTTCCTGCAGAAGAAACACTCTGCCTTCACATATGGACAACTTTGATCAATGTGTTGTCCCAGGCACCGATAGCAGGACGTCAATGCTCTGTTACCATTTCCAGTTTCTGAGACTTTGGGACCCCACCGCCTTTTACTTTGAACCTGCAGACGATTCACCTCGGTTGTCTGATGACTGAAATTAATATGAAATTCTTTGGAATATTGGTCGGCTACGCTCATTGACCTAGCTGTCTGACAAGCTAAATCAAAAGTCAAGTTAGGCGTTGTCAATAACTTTCTTCTGATCACATCATTTTTCATCCCACAAACAAAGCGGTCTCGCGATACTCGGTTCTGAAAGTCTCCGAAATTACAGTGAATAGATAGCTTTTTTAATGCTACAATGTACTCACTGATATTTTTTTCGGCCTTCTGATTTTGTATTCCGAAACGATAACTTTCAGCAATTTCTAACGGAACGGGGCTGTAATGTTGTTCTAACTTAGTTGGAATTTGTTTCAGCGTTGTATCCTTTGGCTTGTCAGACACAAGCAAATTTATCAGTGTTTCATACAAATCGGGCCCAGACTCAGTTAAGAATATAGCTCTTATTCGTTCCAACACTGCCCAGTTATTGTCTTCATTACCGGGGACTTTTATGGCATTATTTGCAGTGAAAAACATTTCTAGCCGATCCACATACGTTCTGAAACTTTCACGGTCGCATTGAAATGCCCCCAAATGCCTTATAACTTCCATAAGGGCAGCCAATTTGACTCTGGCAGTTTAACCAAGAATGCTCTTAATTTACCTTGGATTTGTAGCTGTTACCAAAAACAGTGAAGCTCTCAAAGTCTCTTTGTCAGCTGGCTGAATCCTTCACCACCAACTATTTCAGCTTTGCATTATCCGATTACATCCCATTCTTGTTGCCAAATTTGATATATTCAGAGAGCACACAACACACAACCTGTAAGATGGCTGCAGGTTCCAGAAACTTCTGACCTGCTGATCAGGTGACCTGCTCTTTATTAAACAGCACCATCTGCAGTAACACAGGCATCCACAGTGTGGAACTACAGACATTACAAAGATCAGCAACTAATTATTAACTAGGTTATTGGATCATAATACAGCTCTAAACATATAGTTCATAAGTACCATATGTTTGCCTTCTAAAATGAAAATGAAAGCCCTATTCTGAATGGGTTTATTTACGTCTGACATATTTGTATCAATGGCATCCTATTGGATAGCAAGATATTGAATATACATATTTAAATAATTTGTAAATCACTCATTGGATGATTTAGTGACCCATGCAAACATTGAAACAGATTTTCACCTTCAGATTCCTTTTTTTTATAGCACTATAGAAATTACTTACTGTATTGTATGATCCCTTTTCAAATCTCTAATGCCGCAATGCATTGGCTTATACTGACTGCTGTATTATATTATATAAGCCCCATACACAATATGCAAGTGCAATATTGATACGGGCCAATAATTACTGTGACTCTTAAACAAGATACCACCATCAGTCATTTACCAAAGAAAGTATGAATCCCCATAAAATCAGCTGAAGCATAAAAGTGAATGACAAGCTGACAGTTACAATTGGAAATCCTAGTTTAAAGGGAATATACTGAATGTACTCCAAAGATAAGCAACTATACTGGGACAATGTTGCAGCAAACTATATTACACATCCACTTTTACTATGTAGTGACTATTGTCTTATAAACAAAACAATTTGTGTGATGATTATTTTACCATAATAATAATTGCTGTATAGTGTATCCAGAAAATGAATAAACTGTTTTGCGGCCTAATCCATCAGAATGACAGACACCGGCACTGGTGCCAATGAACTAATTACCGTTACTGAAAGAATAAGAGTAGCATTAATCACTAGAAATTTCTAATTGCAAAATTATAAATGGCAATTAGAAATAAAACACATTTTAATTATAATGCCATAGTTGTCACAAATGTTATAATAATCTTCAAATTTAATCAAACCATCTTATTCATTAAACAACAGTAGCAAATCTCTATCGAGAAACTGAAGTAGATAGCTTCTCCTCTGCACCCATATGTTAAGCTCTGACATGACCCAAGGTTCCATCCCCACACCCTCCTGTTCCTCATATATGTGTTGCACAATTATCTATAGGCAGGGGTCCAGCTTCTGTATCGCTACCAATGATGCCTAGCTTTATCCTCTTGCCTCTATCCTCTACTCTACAACGTTTTCTCTACTATTGGACTGCTATGGGCCAGACGTTGCTCCACCTAAACACTGAACCCAACCTTGACTCATGTTAGGAACCCCACACCTTGTCCCTCAATTCCATTCCGATGGTTTGCTCAGGTTCAACCCTACAGGGCATGGACTCAGTGTCCTTCCCAACCCTGAGCTGATTTTCAAACTCCGCATCCAGCCCAGTACCAAGAATTTGCTTCCAAAATATTGTCCACCTCCATCTTAATCTCACCCCTCCTATCATTGAAAGGCTCATCCATTGTCACCTTCAGATTTGATTTTTCCAAACGCCTCTTATCCAACTTACACAAACTCCAATTCATCCAGAACTTCATTTGTCACATCCTATCCCACATCAAAACTTGCTCACCCAGTGATTCTCCAACCCCCAGTGCAATAATTTCTAAAAGTGCAGCAGCTCAGAGTGGGAAAACAGAGTTGGGTAAGTGGGAGAGTCTTAAGGCTTAATCGCTGTTAAATCATTTGGAGGCTAGTGGCAATTGCTAGTAGCTTCTAAGTAAGATCAACAGATAAATATTTAGGATTCTTTCAGGCTTAAGTAGAGACAAACTAGCTAGCTCTCCAGTAGTTTGCTAAGTAGCCAGTTAGTTAAAACTAGTTAAAACCAGTCCTTTAAACAGCTGATCAGTGGTGACTCATCTGAACCACAAGCAGTTTAAAAACAGAGGATTGGGTGCTGCTCGCATGGAGTGTAGCAGCTCAGAGTGGGAAAAGAGAGTTTGGTAAGTGGGAGAGTTCAGTGAAGTGAGGGCAGGAGATGTTGCTTTGCCTTGTTGTTCCTAACTTTTCCCGCAGAGCTGCGGCGTACCTGAACGGGGGCAGACCCAGGACCGAGAGTGGGGATAAAAGCCAGAGCAGACCACAGCATGCGGCCAGTGTAATCTCCTGGACTGGTTGGGTCGGAGAGGAATTTTCCCAGATTTTGTCCCCAATTGGCCTGGTTTTTTTTCTGGGTTTTTTTGCCTCTCCCAGGAGATTGCACAGCTCTGGGTGAGGAGAACTCTGCAGTGTGACATCACAGGTAAGGCAGGTAAGTGATTAGTCGTGATTGTGGGCTCAGTTTTTCTTTTAAGTTAACATATAGCATATAACTAAATACTAAAAACTAACTGTAAAGTCGTGTCCCCGCAGTACAGATTCACACGAGGCACATACTGAAGTCAAGGTCACTCAGGACCTGCACCTTTATTACACAGCTCTCGAATGCCACACTTGCCTGAGACCTGTCCTTATATACCTGTCTGGGACAGGTATCCAGTGTCTCCTGCAAGTGCACCCCTGGTGGTAAGGTAAGCTTGTGGTTACAAGTCATCTCTGGTTACAGTCATGTATAGCATGGTAAGATACAGTTATGTACAGTAGTGTGAGATACATGACACTAACCTTTATTTGTTTAATTAATTTAATAAACTATATAGAGTAAATACTTGATTGAGACTAAACTAATTAAATAAAATAATGGGAAAACAGGAGATGTGTTGCTGCTGCAATATGTGAGAGTTTCTGAACAGTTTGGTCCAGGGTGACTACATCTTTGGTAAGTGTCTGCGGCTCAACGAACGTCGGAGACTCCAAGTTGAGGAGCTGGAGTCCGAGCTGCAGACATTGCGAGGCATCAGGGAGGGAGAAAGTTACCGGGACCTTTTGCTCTAGAAGGCAGCCACACCCTCTAGATTTAATACTTTATAATTGACACGTGGTCAGGGACAAGAGGGTGAGGCAGGTAAGGGGATCCAGGAGGTAGTATTGCGGGAGCCTCAGTCCCTGCACTTGTCCAATAGATTTGAGGTTCTTGCAACCCTTGAGGACAAGTGTGCAGACTGTGGGGTGGTCGAGCAGACTGACCAAGGCACCGTGGTGCAGAAAGCCATTCAAGTGGGGGGAGTAAAGAGGTAGGTGGTTGTCATAGGGGATAGCATAGTTAGGGGGATAGATAGGGTTCTCTGCAGCCGAGAGCGTGTGTCCTGAAAGCTGTGTTGTTTATCCAGTGCCACGGTAAAGGGCATCTCCTCCGGCTGGAGAACGTGGAGTGGGAGGTGGGGTATCCAGTTGTTGTGGTACACGTAGGTACCAATGACATAGGTAGGACTAAGAAAGAGGTTCTGCTGAGAGTTTGTGCAGCTCGGGACTAAATTGAAAAGCAGAACAACAAAGGTAATAATCTCTGCATTATTACCTGAGCCACGAGCAAATTGGCAAAGGGTCAATAGAATCAGGGAGATGAGTGCGTGGCTCAGAGGCTGGTGTGGGAGAAGTGGGTTTCGATTTGTGGGGCACTGGCACCAATACTCGGGAAAGAGAGAGCTGTTCCGTGGGGATGGAATACATCTGAACTATGCTTGGACCAGAGTTCTAGTGAATCGAATAACTAGGGAGGTAGACAGGGCTTTAAACTAAATTAGGAGGGGGGGGGAAGAGGATCACAGTGGAGAGAAATCTAGAATGCTAAAGAGAAAAGAAAAGGAAGCAATGCAGGAAAGTGATTGTGGTAAGGATAACCAGATTATGTCAGGAAGGGACAGAGCATACAAACAAAAGAGTGCACTAACAAATAGGGTCCAGGTAAGAAAAAATAGTGATAAGACAAATAGGGCTATAGTACAAAATAATGTTAAGATGTCTAATATTGTTAAAAAGACAAATCTAAAAGCATTGTATCTGAATGCATGAAGCATCTGGAATAAGGTAGATGAATTAACAGCGCAAATAGATGTAAACGGATATGATATAGTTGCAATTACGGAGACATGGTTGCAGGGTGACCAGGTTTGGGAACAGAATATCCAAGGATATTCGATATTTAGGAAGCACAGGCAAAAAGGAAAAGGGGGTGGTATGGTGTTAGTAAAGGATGAAATCAGAGCAATAGTGACTAAGGATATTGGCTCAGAAAACCAAGATGTAGAATCAGTCTGGGTGGAGCTAAAGAGCACCAAGAGGCAGAAAACATTGGTGGGAGTTGTCTACAGGCCTCCAAACAGTAGTGGTAATGTAGGGGATGGCATCAAACAGGAAATTAGAGATGCATGTAACAAGGGTACTACAGTAATCGTAGGTGACTTTAATCGACATATAGACTGGCCAAACCAAATTAGTAATAATACTGTGGAAGATGAATCCCTGGAGTGTGTATGAGATCGTTTTTTAGACCAGTATGTTGAGCCTACTAGGGAACAGGCTATCCTAGATTGGGTATTGTGCAATGAGAAGGGGTTAATTAACGGTCTTATTGTGCGGGGTCCTTTAGGGAAGAGTGACCATAACATGATTGAATTCTTCATTAAGATGGAAAGTGAAGTAGTCCAATCCAAAACTAGGGTCCTCAATCTAAACAAAGGAAACTACGAAGGTATGAGGAATGAATTGGCTATGATTGATTGGGAAGATTCATTAAAAGGCTAGGCAATGGCTAACATTTAAGGAACAAATGCATGAATTGCAACAGTTATACATTCATTTCTGGCATAAAAACACAAAAGGAAAAGTGGCCCAACCATGGCTAGCAGAAGAAATTAAGGATAGTATTAGATCCAAAGATGAGTTACACAAAGTTGCCAGAAAAGTAGCAAGCCTGAGGATTGATAGCTGTTTAGAATTCAGCAAAAAAAGGACCAAGAGATTGATTAAGAGGGGAAAAATAGAGTCTGAGAGTAAACTTGCAAGGAACATAAAAAACGACTGCAAAAGTTTCTACAAGTACGTAAAAAGAAAAAGATTAGTGAAGACAAATGTAGGTCCTTTACAGACCGAAATGAGAGAATTTATAATGGGGAACAAGGAAATGGCAGAACAATTAAATAAATACTTTGGTTCTGTCTTCACGGAAGAGGACACAAATAACGTCCCAGAAATGCTCAGGAATCAAGGGTCTAGTGAGCAAGAGGAATTAAAGAAAATGATGATTATTAGTAAGACAATAGTGCTGGAGAAACTAATGGGACTGAAGGCTGATAAATCCCCAGAGCCTGATGATCTGCATCCCAGAATACTTAAAGAGGTAGCCATGGAAATAGTGGATGCATTGTTTGTCGTCATCCAAAATTCTATAGATTATGCAACAGTTCCTGCAAATTGGAGGGTGGCAAATGCAATCCCACTATTTATTTAAAAAAGGAGGGAGAAAGAAAACAGGGAACTACAGACCGGCTAGCCTAACATCAGTAGTATTAGAGTCTATTATAAAGGATGTGATAATGGCACACTTAGATAATATCAACGGGATTAAACAAAGTCAACATAGATTTATAAAAGGAAAATCATGTTTGACAAACCTACTGGACTTTTTTGAGGATGTAACTGATAGAATAGATAAGGGAGAACCAGTGGATGTAGTGTACTTGGATTTTCAGAAGGCCTTTGATAAAGTCCCATACAAGAGGTTAGTGTGCAAAATTAAAGCACTTAGGATTGGAGGTAATGTACTTGCATGGATTGAAAATTGGTTAACTGACAGTAGGAATAGACAGGTCTTTTTTGGGGTGGCGGGCAGTGACTAGTGGGGTACCACAGGGATCAGTGCTTGGGGCCCCAGCTATTCACTATATATAAATGATTTGGATGAGGGAACCAAAGTTAATATTTAAAAGTTTGCTGACAACACAAAATTAGGTGGGATTGTGAGTTGTGAGGAGGATGCAAAGACACTACAAGGATGTCTTGCTACAGTTATACTGGCCTTGGTGAGACAGCACCTGGTGTTTTGTGTGCAGTTTTGGTCTCCTTACCTAAGAAAGGATATACTTGCAGCGAAGGTTCACCGGATTGATTCCTGGGATGGCAGGACTGTGGTACAAGGAGAGATTAGGTCGATTATGCCTGTATTCACTAGAGTTTAGAAGAATGAGAGGGGATCTCATTGAAACGTATAAATTTCTGATTGGGTTGGATAGACTGGATGCGGGGAGGATGTTTCCCCTGGCTGGGAAGTCTAGAACAAGGGGTCACAGTTTCAGGATACGGGGTAGGAAAGTTAGGACTGAGATGAGAATTTTTTTCACTCAGAGGGTGGTGAAACTGTGGAATTCTCTACCACAGAAGGCTATGGAGGCCAAGTCACCTGTTTCTATGTTTCTATGTAAATATTTTCTGTAATTTATAAATTCCTCCACAGTCCTACCTATGCAACTCTCTCTAGCCCTATATCCCAACTCATAGCTTCTGCTCCACTGTGCCTGGACTATGGTCCAATCATTGGTGACAGAGCCTTCAGGTATCATGGCTCTGCACTCTTGCACTATCTACCTAAACCTTCTTTCCAACCTATCTGCTCAACCATGCCTTTGGTCACCTCCATTAAATTCTTACACAATTTCTACTCGATGCAAGGTCAGTTCCTCTATGAAGAAGTGCTTTAAGATATTTCACAGCATTAATGGTGCCATATTCTACCTACTCTTAAACTCTGGTAATCTGAGGATACTCGGAAGCTGTGAAACAATCTTTATGCTTAATAATGAAGTGATCATCTTCCAGTGTTATCTATACTTTCCTAACAAACAATAAAAAAAGATGGCACAATAGTTTTACAAGACATACATAGCAGCAAAGCAAATTTAGCTGAGAAGATATGTGCAATGGGCTTTCAGAAAATTAAGAAAACTGGGTCAAAACTCTAATTTTCTGTTGATTTAGCAATCTGCCCAGCACATTTGGTTTACCGTCTACTTATGGCTAAGTAAGGGGATATTTACATTAGAATCACAATCATTATGAGGGAGGGCCAGATTAGGCAGCCTATTGGAGTCAATACAGATGTTTTGATATGGAATAACATCCATTGTACTCTCCATGGCTATAGACATGGATTGTCATCCATGAATGTTAATCTTCAAGTGGAACAATTTCAATTAACATGCCTGTATGTATTTTCTGAGTATGTTCATTAGTCACCAAGTTCTTCAGGTAGTGGAAGAGGCCAAACCACAGTGGGGAAATATAAATATATAAGTAATGTAATTTTTATGATAAGAAATCATAGAATTTACATCATAGGAGGCCATCCAGCCCATTGTGCCTGTACCAATGTGAGCTTTTACTAGAGCTATCAACTCTAATTCAACTTCCCTGTCCCTTCCTCTTTAATATTCTTCCTTTATAAAAACTTCTGCAGTCGCCTTTTAATGATGCTACAGTTTCTGCCACTTCATCTTCCATGTTCTGATAACTCTTTTTGTGTGAAGACATTTCTTTTAACTTCCCCTTCAGTCTTTTAATGATAATCTTGAGTCTAATCTCACTGATTCCTGATTTCCGAGTTACCAATCAGCTGAAACAATATGCCCCTTCTCAAAGGCTTTATAATTTGGACAACCTCTATTAGATCGCCATTTAACCTTCTTTATTCCAGTGTAAAAGGGGTCTTTGTTCCAAACTATAACCTTTAATTCCTGGTATTATTCCATTGAATCTTTGCTGTATGTTTTCCATGGCTCTAATATGCTTCTTATATTGGAGTGGCAAGAACTAAGTGCAATATCCATCTATCCTGACCAATGCGTTACATAAATTTAGCACCACTTCCTTGTATATTCAATGCCCCTATTTCTAAGAGGCACAGTTCCTTTTGCCTTTTTCTACCTGCGCTCCTGCCTTCAAAAATCTATATCTGCACTTCTAAATATCTCTTAGGCCACTCTGTTATGTGGCTGAAATTGCCCATCGCCCAAAACGAGGCGCACCTCCTGCTTTTTGCCGTTCATTACTGCCGCAAATTAGAGGGAAATTCAGCATTTTTGCTGGTAAAAAGGAGCAGTGCAGTATTGCTGGCGGAGTGGGCTGTTTGCAGCGGAGTGGCCGATTGGGACGTGAAATTCAACTGGTGCCGAATTACTCCAAACGAGCCAGCTGCTCCCTGGCCTTCTTAAAGGGCAGGGTTTGCAGCTAGGCCCGAGCACTGAAATCAGTTGCTTGCCAAGGTACGGCGAATCCAGGAGGTGCAAGGAGGGCCAGCAGATTCCCTGATGTGGAACTCGAGACCCTGACCGAAGCTGTGGAGGGAAGGTGGCACGCACTTTACCTGGACACAGGCAGAGCAACTTGTGCTGTGTTTGTTACTGCCTGGAGAGAGATCGCTGTGGCGGTCTCAGGGGCCTCCACTCATGACCGCACTGCCACCCAATGCCGCAAAATGCTCAACGACATAATTCGACTGATCAAAGGGAGTACATGTCCCCCCAACTCCTCACCTTCCATCTGCAAGCCTCTCCTTCACCGTCTCTTATTTCCCACCTTCACTATATAGTCACTGAAGCACCATTTGATTACTGAAGCCTATGTATATATGTATATAGGTATGTATATGTGTGCGTTCTCGCAACTGAGGCTCCATTTCATGTCACTCTTACACCTGCATGTAATGGACCCACACTTGCACTAATTGCCGAGGCCTCATGACACTGCTACTCAGCCAGCCTCATTTGCTTTGCAGGCAAAGCTTTCTCACAATTGTATTGAGCAACAGAGGACTGGTGGTCACGAGCCAGATATCCAGCAGCTCATTCACCTGGAAGAAAGGGATCAGAGGCTAGTGGGCCCACATGTTGCCTTACCTGTGGCCGCCGGTCATGTGGATCCCGCTGGGGGCAGCATCGGTAGGTGAAGGCCTTCCTTCAATGCCATCTCTTCCTGAAAGTGCCAGTGCCTACCAAGCATTTGCTTTTGATTGTGTGCATGTTGCATGGTGCAATGCCCTACCTCCCCCTCACGGGAGCCCTTGTGCCAGTTATGATTGCCGATGAGACCCCGGGTATGAGCCAAAGCTAGGACGACAGCCTTGAGACCACTGGCAGACAAAGCCAAAGAGAGACCATGAGACCACTGGGAGCCAAAGCCAGGGAGCGAACCTAGAGGTAACTGGGATCCAAAGCATGGATGACAGCCTTGAGCCCACTGGGATCCAAAGCTAGGGTGACTCCCTTGAGGCCGCTGGGAGCCAAAGCCAGAATAACATCCGAGAGCCCATTCCATCTATTGCCGGCATGTCCGATGAGGAAGAGGGGAACACCGCGTCACTGCTTCCTACACTCACACATGCCAGCTCAGATACTGGCAGTGCGCGGTCAGGATTGTTAGACATAGCAGAGGGTTCTGCACGAGGTGATGCACCGGGGTCTAGTGGGCTGCAGCATGGTGACGGGGCTCGGCAAGATCAGGTGCCATCTCTCCGGGGGGGGGGGGGGGCGAGTCCGCACCGGAGTTCGGTTGCAGAGGACTCAGACGAGCCCATCGATGGTGGGGCTTATGAAAGAAGTGTGGAGGCCATGCATTCCCAGATGTTCGGGGCACTGACAAGGGTGCCAGAGAGCTTGTCGCAAGTGGTCAGGAGCCTGGAGGAGTCCGCCTCCCGCGTTGTGGACAGCTCTGCGCGCACCATGGAGCCCACCATTGCCAGTGTGCAGGCGATGGTGGACTCCCAGAGAGACCGTGCGGATCCAGCTGTGATGCTGTGTATCGTGGGCGATACGGCAGCTGCCATTACAGCACAGGTGCAAGTGAACAAGTGTCTGTATTGGAGAGGGTGGCCACGGCCCTAGAAGCTCAGAATGCTCTCATGCACTCTGAGCAACAGGCCACGGAGCATCTTACTGCTGTCGTGCCTGGTGGCATCGAGACTGTGTCTGCTCTCATGCAGTCTCAGCTGGATGCCACATGAGAGTTGACTGTTGCCATCACAGCTGTGTCCACCACAGTCCATGGAGGACCTTCCGGTGTCGTGCCACATCATCGACCTGTGGTCCAGCAGATTGGTGGGGATGGTGAGGTGCTGCCCCGGGGAAGTGGCGCAGGCTCCTCGGACCAGAATCCCAATGTGCTCTCTTCGGATCACAGCAGTCCTGAGCCAAGACCTGTCACTCCATCATTGCTGCCAAGCATGGAATCGCCCCAGCCATTCCCGACTGAACGCACCGAGGAAGGTACGGCCCAGCAACCGGTCTTTCCAGGGCCAGACCTGGTCGAGGGCGTCGGAGCAGGACATCTGCAGCTTCTACACCTGAAACACAGCAGCCTTCCCAGACCCATGCCGCCACAGGGGAGACACTGTGGCATAGTTTGAGAATAGGTTTGCGTAAGAGGGGTTATAAGGAAATGTATAAGGGTTATAAATTACTATGTGTATGTTTATTGCACCATTATTTCTTGTGTAATAAATCTTTATGTTGTGTTTCAATATCTGTGCAGGTCTCATGTCACTGTGGGCAATGATGTGTGAAAGGGCTTATTGTGATGGCCATGGACATGCAAAGATGAAGGGTGAAGTGGGCATGAACCCATTGGAAATGAGTAGCAATGAGATGGCTCTGCACTTCCCCTGCGGGGTTTGGATGGCGATGCCACCTCCTGCGTATCCGGCGACCCGCGTCCTGGTCCTCCTCCTGTGCATTGTGCTCCTATGCCTCCTCCTCCTGGTCCTTCTCCTCAGGTGGTACTGCTGGCTCTTCCTCCAATGGCGGTGCCCTCATGATTGCCGGGTTGTGTAGCATGCAGCAGATGATCACGAATAGGGAGACCCCGCTCAGGCGAGTACTGCAAGACTCCACCAGAGCGATCCAGGCAACGGAAACTCTGTTTAAGGATCCCGATGCAGTGCTCAATCAAGCACCTCGTGGCTGAATGAGAGTCATTGTTGGCTTGCTGTGCAGCAGTCCTGGGGTTGCGAAGGGGAGTCAGCAGCCATATGCACAGAGGGGAGCCCTTTTCTCCAAGGAGCCAGCCGCAATCTTGGTTTTGACCAGCAAACATGCCGGGCACAAAGGTCTGGTGCAGGATGAAAGCATCGTGGCCACTGCCAGGATACCAGGCATCAACTGCCGTGATCTTGTGGTGGTGATCGCACACCAGCTGGACATTGAGGGAGTGGAATCCCTTGTGGTTTCTGAAGATCTCGGGATTGTTCAGTCGCGCCTTCAATGTGACATGGGTGCAGTCTATGCACCCTGGGGAAGCCCGCAATCCTGACCAATCTGCTCCGTCGCTCCAACTGCTTCTCCTTGCTCATCAGGAAGGAAATGTAGTCTCTCCTTCTCTTATAGAGAGCATCTGTCACTTGATGGATGGAGCTATGTGCGACGAACTGCGAAATGTTCGAGATGTCTGTGTAGCAGCTTGAAAAGATCCAGTCGCGTGGAAATTGAGTGCTCTGGTCACCTTGGATGTGACGGTCAGAGCTTTCCTCAACCTGTTTGAGGCTGGAGATCTGGCTACAGGAGTTTGCACAGCTCTGATGACGTCCTTCCAGAATCGGTCTCCAGAGACATGGGCCATCCATCAGGTCCATGTATGAGAGCTGCTGTCTGGACGATAGCGTCTTCTCCCCCCATGTCTATGTTTGTGTCTTCCTATGGCAGCTGCCTCATTACCTTCTCCCTCATGCTCTTGCTGTTCATCATCCTCTGTGGCGTGCTGCTGGGAAGCATCTGCCTCCTGTGCACCCTGCCTTCTTTCCATTGCGCCCACTCTCTGGTGTGGGGGATTAGCATACCCGACTCTCCTCCCATCGGCAGATACTTCCTGGACCATCTCTCTGAGTTGATGCAGGTCACCATCTCCATGGCCTTCTGCATGTTGGGCATCCATGTGTGCTGCATCCCTTGCCCGCTGCCTCTGGAGACGGTGCCGCCTTCTGCGTGCCTCCCTGCCACACACAATGTTCAGGAGGCATTCTGCTGCCAGCACTTCCCCCGTTTAGTTTGCCTCCACAAACAGGACTTCTACACTGACGGCTCTCTGTTGTCGAGATTGAAGACCCTAGGCCACTATCACTCAATCCAGCTCTGAACAAGGCAACTGGCAACATTTTTGAAAAGGCCGAAAAAAATCTCGTCACAAGAATGCGGCTACACGCAATGTGCCTTTAAAGGCCGCTGACGGTCTGAAGTAAGCACTGTGTACCGACCCAAAAAACTGTCCTTGGCACCAACAGGTGTCAGGAAGACTTTTTGAAGTGAATTTACCTTCTGGGGTGGATCTGCTCCGGTGCGCACTCTGAGACATGGTTAACGACGCATCTGCAGGACCGGAAGTGGGGGGAGCCGGGCGGATCTTCATACCACAGCAAAAACCTATGAGGGCAATGCCACGAACATCGGCCAATCTACCGTGAGTCGGTGACCATTCCACGCCACTCCGTGGCCGCCGCTTTCGAGTGGCCAGAGATCGTATCGGAAGGAGCAATTTCGGACCCACTTAGTTGCATCTTTACTGCAAGTTTAAAAGCCAGGAATCTGCCCAATGTTACAGACGTAAGCTTTAACATCCTATATGCCAATAAAATCGATGAGGCTATAAACAATAAACCTGATAAAGCAAGTAAAGATCCCAAGGGGGAGAAATTCGATAGTGACCCATTTGGGGTGTTAACTTTTGAAATATTAACGTCGGGCGCTGAGGATTCTGAACTTCTTCTAAATTGGGCTTTAACACCGCAGGAAAGGAAGCAGGGCAGTAAATCAAGTGGTAATGACCTCAGTGGGGCACTGCAGAGCTGCTATCACCAGAGTGCTACCGAATTTCAGGTGAGTTGCATTCAGCAATCATCCTTCAATCCTTTACACTGGCTCATTCCAGCTCTTAAAGGGGAGGTGGTATCAATCTGCAGCTGCACATTTTCGGCATTCCTGGAACTGAAGTTGACCGGCTACCAAGTGAAACACCTCAGCTATGACTGCTCCCAATCCAAACACCAGGGAGAGAGCTCATCGGTTCACTGATGTCGCATTGGAGGCATTGCAAGGAGCAAAGGGGGGAAGCGTTGTTCCTGGCCAGTGGAAGGAGGCCATTGCCCCAGGTCTTTAGGGCAATGTGGAGGGAAGTGGCAGAGGAGGTGTCAGCCAGTAGTGTGGTGCAACGCAGCCTGACAGTGTTGTAAAAGAATTCAACAACTAGTCGGGTGGTCAACATGAGTACATGCATAGCAATATCAAACTTTGTGCAGTGTGCACAGACAAAGAGCCACTCACCCACCATACATCTACACCTACTCAAACTCTCATCCTCATCACACGCATTGTCTACACTTATAGCTATTCAATGACAGCAGGCATATCTCTCAGACACATAGCGAGACTTTGACTCACACGTTTCTTTTGCAGGCCAAAATGGCACACAATCAGAGGGAGCAGCAGAGGACGGGTGAGGGGTGAACCTCAGCTCCAGCAGCTGTCCTACCTCGAGGAGCAAGTGTTGCAACTCATTGGGCCGCAGGTGGTGGGCGTGTGGCCGTCGGCGATGTCGACCCCGTTTGGGGCAACAATGGTATCTTCATACCCTCTCCTTTTCTCATCCCATTTCCCCCTCACACCAGAAGAATTTATCACTTTCCAGATCCTAATAGTGTCTGCATTTCTCGCTCCATTCACCCAACTCCCCCCCCCCCCCTGCCCCCGCCCTCTCCTTAACGCGAGTCTTGTGCCTTTATATTTTCAGATAATCAGCAAGCAGATGACCAAGCTGTCCCTGTGGCCCCCCCCACCCCCACCACCAAATGAGAGTGATGAAGGAGGACCCAAGCAGCGCACCACTGCATCTCTCACCCGCAGGCACCACCTCAGAGACTGGCACTATGCGATCATTAGAGGCAAGCCTAATAAAGGGCTCTGCTCTGGGTGATGCACCAGGGATGAATGGGCAGCAGCAAGGCCAAGGAGAAAAGGTAGCTCCCCGGAGGGAGAGTTCGAGCGCGAGTTCTGCTGCACAGGCCTCAGGTGAGGAGCCCGATGGAGAGGTGTTCACAACAAGCGTGACGGCCATGCACTCCGAGATGATCGCTGCAATGGCAAAGGTACCCGAGAGCCCCTCGGCAATGGTAAGGAGTGTGGACGAGTCCACCTCCAACACTGCACAGAGCTCTGCGCACACCATGGCTTCCATCATTTGCAGTCTTTACATGATGGTGGACTCCCAGAGAGACCGTGGGCACCCAGACCTCATGACTTGTGTCATGGGCGATGTGGCAGCTCCCATTGCGGCACAGACGAAAGCACCACAACGCCTTTGTGCTGTACTGCAGACAATGGTTGGCATCGAATCTCAGGCTGCTCTCATCCAGTCTCAGCTGGAAGCCACGCAAGCTCTAACTGCTGCCATCGTTGCTGGATCGACCTCAGTCCATTGGGGAATCTCACGGTTTCGTAGCAGGCCACCAATCTGTGCTCCAGCAGATTGGTGGGGATGCTGAGGTGCTGCCCCGGGGGTGTGGCAGTGGGTCTGTGGAGCAGGAACCTGCCGCCCTCTCAGGATGACCACATTCCTGATCCTAGTACTGCCACTCTGCCATTGTGCTTGTTGCTGCCTGTCATCCAGCCAGCCCAGACTGCCGCCGCCCAGCCTGAGGTGGTGTAATCTACAGCCGGGCCTTCCAGGCCCAGAACTGGTCGAGGGCGTCCTGCAAGACCATCTGTAGTCTCTGGCCCTGACACACAGCAGCCTTCCAGCAGGCCTGCTGCAGCCACTGGGGAGACATTACGTCGGAGCAGTAGAATAGGTAAAGGCAGAGTTAAGAGGGGATATAAAGTTTTGCACAGGGTCAATAGTAAATTAAGTTGTTGTTTACCTATGTGGTTAATGTTTTCGGATAAAGACCAAGATTCCATTGGCCTTCCTGATCACTTGCTGTACCTGCATACTAAGCTTTTGTGTTTCATGCACAAGGACCCCCAGGTCCCGCTGTACTGCAGCACTTTGCAATCTTTCTCCATTTAAATAATAAATTGCTGTTTGATTTTTTTCTGCCAAAGTGCATGACCTCACACTTTCCAACATTCTGCTGTCTTTCTCTGTGCCTCAGTTGCCTCCGACGGTGACATAAGAACATAAGAAATAGAAACAGGAGTAGGCCATACAGCCCCTCGAGCCTGCTCCGCCATTCAATAAGATCATGGCTGATCCGATCATGGACTCAGCTCCACTTCCCTGCCCGCTCCCCATAACTCCTTAACGTTTAGTGTGGTGGAAATATATTTTAAAAATATTTAAAAATGGGACAGGCTTATAAGGCTTAATGGTCTTTTTTCTGTAACTAACATTTGTTATGGTTGATGAATTATTTTTAAAATTATAAATGTGACAATCTTCCCGTTTCACTTTGGCCACAAGGTCGGTGCGGCAATGGCTCAGCCCGGCACTCTGCTCGAGTGTTGGGCTGATTGCACAAACCCCTCCCCCAACCCCCTACCCCCGCTCCCCGGTGGTCCAGGTAGGTGGGTTCCTCGTATGCAGAGTGGGCCCTTCCATTTAATTCAGGGAAGAGCCCCTCGTACGCAGTAGTGCTGCTGAGCCGTGCTCCTCGCTCCCACCCCAGTGACGCTGGTGCGCGAGGTCCAGTGCCAGCACACGCCCCGTGAAATGAGATAAATGTTGGACTTTCAACTCTGCCCTCAATGAAAGTCATGAATCGTTATGAGCCAGAACACTCCTTCAACTGCAAATCGCTCAAATCAGTCAAAACATTTGTCTGTCTATGTGAAACTAAGAAGGAACCATGATTGGCCAAATAAAGGTATACCGGATGCTGGCACCTTGAAATTGCGCTCCTCCAGTCCACATCTGACTGAAACCCAATTGCTGAAGCTGTCGTTGTCAGCACCAGGCATACAACTAGTGGACGATGGCTACTTCTTGGTCTGGGGTACTACCGGGTCGCTGCGCATGGTGATGATGTCAGCATCGCCGGGTGAAGCCAAGCGGGGCGCAAAGTCTTACCACTGCCGCAAAACTCCCACCGAATTTAGCAGAAGGCGCTGTTCTCGCTGCACCCAGTTGCAAAGAAGCCCAATTTCTCGTCCCAAAACTGTAGCAGTGATCTTTTTATTGTTCTATTTTGGCTTTAATAATAACAATTTGTCTAATGTAGCATGTTCTATCATTCCAAATAGATTTATATCAAATTTTAAATTGTACATCAGTGACTGCTTCATTAAACAATAAAATGCCTAACCTGGAACTACATATGGGAGCACACATTGGTTGGAGTATGTGACAAGGCAATAACACATCAACCAGATACAATGATTTCAAACTGTGAGAGTTAAAATTAATCTAGTTTATCAACATTATCTCGACCTTTAGATATACTGAATCTTTGAACACTCAACCCTATTTTGCCATACATAATTATTGCAAATAAAGATTGTGGGTCCAACCCTAGGTATGATTTTGAGAGGTAGCCTTCACAACGCAAAGAGCTTTTGCAGTGAGGTTAAAAAGTTGCAACTTATATTACACTCGTTATCTTTAGTACATGCCTTAATCTCGAGTAATCAAGGGAAAAGCTATCTGAGAACTCCATCCCACGGTAACGCAAATATATTGGTGTCCAATCTGTGCTTTTCTCGGGTTAATTTTCTTCATTGCAACAGAGATTCACACCACTGTCCTTTGGTTTGAGGATGATGCTGGAAATCATTTAAGGCCAAATTCTGCATTTTGTGGGATAAAGAGTAACACAAGGCAACTACTAGATACTTCTTAGTGCAGTGAGATGGTTCTAGTGAAGCACCAAGCTCACCCAAGGTGAAGCAGAGAGTACAATCGCCAGACCCCAATTCCTTGGGCAAGAAAAAGGCAGCAAAAATAATGCACGAAATAGGCGATTTTGAAGAAATACTACAAAAATTAGTTATTAAGATATTTTGTAAAAATTTGATCTAGGATGTGGGCCAGTATTTATTGTCCAACACTAATTGCCCTTGAGAAGGTGGTGGTGAGCCGCCTTCTTGAAACGCTGCAATCCATGTGGTGAAGGTACTCCCACAATGCAGTTAGGGGGTGAGTTCTTGGACTTTCGCCCAGCGACGATGAAGGAATGGCGATATATTTCCAAGTCAGGGTGGTGTGCAACTTGGAGGGGAACTTGCAGGTGATGGTGCTCCCATGCGCCTGCTGCCCTTGTCCTTCTGGTTGGTAGAGGTCACGGGTTTGGGAGGTGCTGCCAAAGAAGCCTTGGCGAGTTGCTGCAGTGCATCTTATAGATGGTACACACTGCAGCCACGGTGCGTCGGTGGCAGAGGGAGAGAATGTTGAAGGTGGTGGATGGTGTAAGGTTACTAATCTTCAGAAAAGTACAGAACGAGATCATGAACTGAACATTGATTAATCCAAGCTTTTGGAATTTAATCCAAGCTTTTGGAATTAAATCCAAGCTTTTGGAATTAAGCTGGACGATGCTGAGAATGACGTGAGTAGCACATGTAGCGAGTTGGTCTTAGCGCAGGTGAAGGGGCCACAGCCAGTTAGGGAATGGAAGACCAGCAGAAAGAGCAGTGCAGGGGTCCCCTGCGGTCATCCCCCTGCAAAACAGATACACTACTTTGAGTACTGTTGAGGGGGATGACTCATCAGGGGAGGGCAGCAGCAGCCAAGTTCATGGCACCGTGGCTGGCTCTGCTGCACAGGAGGGCAAGAAAAAGAGTGGGAGAGCGATAGTGATAGGGGATTCAATTGTAAGGGGAATAGATAGGCGTTTCTGCGGCCGCAACCGAGACTCCAGGATGGTATGTTGCCTCCCTGGTGCAATGGTCAAGGATGTCTCCGAGCGAGTGCAGGACATTCTGAAAAGGGAGGGAGATCAGCCAGTTGTCGTGGTGCACATTGGTACCAACGATATAGGTAAAAAAAAGGGATGAGGTCCTACGAGACGAATTTAAGGAGCTTGGAGCTAAATTAAAACGTAGGACCTCAAAAGTAGTAATCTCGGGATTGCTACCAGTGCCACGTGCTAGTTAGAGCAGGAATCGCAGGATAGCTCAGATGAATACGTGGCTTGAGTAGTGGTGCAGCAGGGAGGGATTCAAATTTCTGGGGCATTGGAACCGGTTCTGGGGAAGGTGGGAACAGTACAAACCGGACGGTCTGCACCTGGGCAGGACCGGAACCAATGTCCTAGGGGGAGTGTTTGCTAGTGCTGTTGGGGAGGATTTAAACTAATATGGCAGGGGGATGGGAACCAATGCAGGGAGAGAGAGGGAAACAAAATGGAGACAAAAGCAAAAGTCAGAAAGGATATGAGTAAAAGTGGAAGGGAGAGAAACCCAAGGCAAAAACAAAAAGAGCCACTGTACAGCAAAATCCTAAAGGATCAAAGTGTAATAAAAAGGCAAGCATGAAAGCTCGGTGCCTCAATGCAAGGAGTATTCGGAACCCAGGAGAGGGCTCTGAGCTAGTTAGAGTGGGTGAGAGCTCAGATGAACAGGACCCCAAGAAAGAATGCAAAAGGCAGGAGGCAACAGAGCAGAGTAGCACTGGGGTAAGTGTAAACCACAAGGTGACAGGAAGAGACAATATGTATGAATATAAAGAGGCTGCAGGAGGGGTCAAAACTAAAAATCATGGTTTAAAAACTAGTATTAAAACACTCTACCTAAACACACGCAGCATTCGAAATAAAGTAAATGAGTTGACCGCACAAATCATTACAAATGGGTATGATTTGGTGGCCATTACAGAAACGTGGTTGCAGGGTGGCCAAGACTGGGAATTAAACATACAGGGGTATCTGACGATTTGGAAAGATAGACAAGAAGGGAAAGTAGGTGGGGTAGCTCTGTTAATAAAGGATGATATCAGGGCAGTTGTGAGAGATGATATTGGTTCTAATGAACAAAATGTTGAATCATTGTGGGTGGAGATTAGAGATAGTAAAGGGAAAAAGTCACTGGTGGGCGTAGTTTATAGGCCCCCAAATAATAACTTCACGGTGGGGCGGGCAATAATCAAGGGAATAATGGAGGCATGTGAAAAAGGAACGGCAGTAATCATGGGGGATTTTAACCTACATATCGATTGGTCAAACCAAATCGCACGGGGTAGCCTTGAGGAGGAATTCATAGAATGCATACTGGATTGTTTCATAGAACAGTATGTTACAGAACCTACAAGGGAGCAATCTATCTTAGATCTGGTCCTGTGTAATGAGACAGGAATAATAAACGATCTCCTAGTAAAAGATTCTCTCGGAATGAGTGATCACAGTATGGTTGAATTTGTAATACAGGTTGAGTGTGAGAAAGTAGTGTCTCAAACGAGCGTACTATGCTTAAACAAAGGGGACTACAGTGGGATGAGGGCAGAGTTGGCTAAAGTAGACTGGAAACACAGACTAAACGGTGGCACAATTGAGGAACAGTGGAGGACTTTTAAGGAGCTCTTTCATAGTGCTCAACAAAAATATATTCCAGTGAAAAAGAAGGGCGGTAAGAGAAGGGATAACCAGGCGTGGATAACCAAGGAAATAAAGGAGAGTATCAAATTAAAAACCAATGCGTATAAGGTGGCCAAGGTTAGTGGGAAACTAGCAGATTGGGAAAATTTTAAACGACAGCAAAGAATGACTAAGAAAGCAATAAAGAAAGGAAACATAGATTACGAAAGTAAACTTGCGCAAAATATAAAAACAGATAGTAAAAGCTTTTACCGATATATAAAACGGAAAAGAGTGACTAAAAGTAAATGTTGGTCCCTTAGAAGATGAGAAGGGGGATTTAATAATGGGAAATGTGGAAATGGTTCAGACCTTAAACAATTATTTTGCTGGCGGAAGTTATAGCAGATGCATTCGTTATAATCTACCAAAATTCTCTGGACTCTGGGGAGGTACCAGCGGATTGGAAAGCAGCTAATGTAACGCCTCTGTTTAAAAAAGGGGGCAGACAAAAGGCAGGTAACTATAGGCCGGTTAGTTTAACATCTGTAGTGGGGAAAATGCTTGAAACTATCATTAAGGAAGAAATAGCGGGACATCTTGGATTCATGAAGGGGAAATCATGTTTAACTAATTTACTGGAATTCGTTGAGGATATAACGAGCATGATGGATAGAGGTGTACCAATGGATGTGGTGTATTTAGATTTCCAAAAGGCATTCGATAAGGTGCCACACAAAAGGTTACTGCAGAAGATAAACATAGAAACATAGAAACATAGAAACATAGAAAATAGGTGCAGGAGCAGGCCATTCAGCCCTTCTAGCCTGCACCGCCATTCAATGAGTTCATGGCTGAACATTCAACTTCAGTACCCCATTCCTGCTTTCTCGCCATACCCCTTGATCCCCCTAGTAGTAAGGACCTCATCTAACTCCTTTTTGAATATATTTAGTGAATTGGCCTCAACAACTTTCTGTGGTAGAGAATTCCACAGGTTCACCACTCTCTGGGTGAAGAAGTTTCTCCTCATCTCGGTCCTAAATGGCTTACCCCTTATCCTCAGACTGTGACCTCTGGTTCTGGACTTCCCCAACATTGGGAACATTCTTCCTGCATCTAACCTGTCTAACCCCGTCAGAATTTTAAATGTTTCTACGAGGTCCCCTCTCATTCTTCTGAACTCCAGTTGATCCAGTCTTTCTTGATAGGTCAGTCCCGCCATCCCGGGAATCAGTCTGGTGAACCTTCGCTGCACTCCCTCAATAGCAAGAATGTCCTTCCTCAGGTTATGAGACCAAAACTGTACACAATACTCCAGGTGTGGCCTCACTAATGCCCTGTACAACTGTAGCAACACCTCCCTGCCCCTGTACTCAAATCCCCTTGCTATGAAGGCCAACATGCCATTTGCTTTCTTAACCGCCTGCTGCACCTGCATGCCAACCTTCAATGACTGATGTACCATGACACCCAGGTCTCTTTGCACCTCCCCTTTTCCTAATCTGTCACCATTCAGATAATAGTCTGTCTCTCTGTTTTTAACCACCAAAGTGGATAACCTCACATTTATCCACATTATACTTCATCTGCCATGCATTTGCCCACTCACCTAACCTATCCAAGTCACTCTGCAGCCTCACAGCATCCTCCTCGCAGCTCACACTGCCACCCAACTTAGTGTCATCCGCAAATTTGGAGATACTACATTTAATCCCCTCATCTAAATCATTAATGTACAGTGTAAACAGCTGGGGCCCCAGCACAGAACCTTGCGGTACCCCACTAGTCACTGCCTGCCATTCTGAAAAGTACCCATTTACTCCTACTCTTTGCTTCCTGTCTGACAACCAGTTCTCAATCCATGTCAGTACACTACCCCCAATCCCATGTGCTCTAACGTTGCACATCAATCTCTTGTGTGGGACCTTTTCGAACGCCTTCTGAAAGTCCAAATATACCACATCAACTGGTTCTCCCTTATCCACTCTACGGAAACATCCTCAAAAAATTCCAGAAGATTTGTCAAGCATGATTTCCCTTTCACAAATCCATGCTGACTTGGACCTATCATGTCACCTCTTTTCAAATGCACTGCTATGACATCCTTAATAATTGATTCCATCATTTTACCCACTACCGATGTCAGGCTGACCGGTCTATAATTCCCTGTTTTCTCTCTCCCTCCTTTTTTAAAAAGTGGGGTTACATTGGCTACATCCACTCCATAGGAACTGATCCAGAGTCAATGGAATGTTGGAAAATGACTGTCAACGCATCCGCTATTTCCAAGGCCACCTCCTTAAGTACTCTGGGATGCAGTCCATCAGCCCTGGGGATTTATCGGCCTTCAATCCCATCAATTTCCCCAACACAATTTCCCGGCTAATAAGGATCTCCCTCAGTTCCTCCTCCTTACTAGACCCCCCGACCCCTTTTATAACCGGAAGGTTGCTCGTGTCCTCCTTCGTGAATACCGAACCAAAGTACTTGTTCAATTGGTCCGCCATTTCTTTGTTCCCCGTTATGACTTCCCCTGATTCTGACTGCAGGGGACCTACGTTTGTCTTTACTAACCTTTTTCTCTTTACATATCTATAGAAACTTTTGCAATCCGTCTTAATGTTCCCTGCAAGCTTCTTCTCATACTCCATTTTCCCTGCCCTAATCAAACCCTTTGTCCTCCTCTGCTGAGTTCTAAATTTCTCCCAGTCCCCAGGTTCGCTGCTATTTCTGGCCAATTTGTATGCCACTTCCTTGGCTTTAATACTATCCCTGATTTCCCTTGATAGCCACGGTTGAGCCACCTTCCCTTTTTTATTTCTATGCCAGACAGGAATGTACAATTGTTGTAGTTCATCCATGCGGTCTCTAAATGTCTGCCATTGCCCATCCACAGTCAACCCCTTAAGTATCATTCGCCAATCCATCCCAGCCAATTCACGCCTCATACCTTCAAAGTTAGCCTTCTTTAAGTTCTGGACCATGGTCTCTGAATTAACTGTTTCATTCTCCATCCCAATGCAGAATTCCACCATATTATGGTCACTCTTCCCCAAGGGGCCTCGCACAATGAGATTGCTAATTAATCCTCTCTCATTACATAACACCCAGTCTAAGATGGCCTCCCCCCTAGTTGGTTCCTCGACATATTGGTCTAAAAAACCATCCCTTATGCACTCCAGAAAATCCTCCTCCACCGTATTGCTTCCAGTTTGGTTAGCCCAATCTATGTGCATATTAAAGTCACCCATTATAACTGCTGCACCTTTATTGCACGCACCCCTAATTTCCTGTTTGATGCCCTCCCCAACATCACTACTACTGTTTGGAGGTCTGTACACAACTCCCACTAACGTTTTTTGCCCTTTGGTGTTCTGCAGCTCTACCCATATAGATTCCACATCATCCAAGCTAATATCCTTCCTAACTATTGCCTTAATCTCCTCCTTAACCAGCAATGCTACCCCACCTCTTTTTCCTTTTATTCTATCCTTCCTGAATGTTGAATACCCCTGGATGTTGAGTTCCCAGCCCTGCTCATCCTGGAGCCACGTCTCCGTAATCCCAATCACATCATATTTGTTAACATCTATTTGCACAGTTAATTCATCCACCTTATTGCGGATACTCCTTGCATTAAGACACAAAGCCTTCAGGCTTGTTTTTTTAAAGGTATGCGGAGTCACAGGAAATGTATTAGCATGGATAGAGAATTGGCTGGCTAACAGAAGGCAGAGAGTCGGGATAAATGGGTCCTTTTCGGGTTGGAAATCGGTGGTTAGTGGTTTGCCACAGGGATCGGTGCTGGGACCACAACTGTTTACAATATACATAGATGACCTGGAAGAGGGGACAGAGTGTAGTGCAACAAAATTTGCAGATGACACAAAGATTAGTGGGAAATCGGGTTGTGTAGAGGACACAGAGAGGCTGCAAAGAGATTTAGATAGGTTAAGCGAATGGGCTAAGGTTTGGCAGATGGAATACAATGTTGGAAAATGTGAGGTCATCCACCTTGGGAAAAAAAACAGTAAAAGGGAATATTATTTGAATGGGGAGAAATTACAACATGCTGCGTTGCAGAGGGACCTGGGCGTCCTTGTGCATGAATCCCAAAATGTTAGTTTGCAGGTGCAGCAGGTAATCAGGAAGGCGAATGGATTGTTGGCCTTCATTGTGAGAGGGATGGAGTACAAAAGCAGGGAGGTCCTGTGCAACTGTATAGGGTATTGGTGAGGCCGCACCTGGAGTACTGCATGCAGTTTTGGTCACCTTACTTAAGGAAGGATGTACTAGCTTTGGAGGGGGTACAGAGATGATTCACTCGGCTGATTCCGGAGATGAAGGGGTTACCTTATGATGATAGATTGAGTAGACTGGGTCTTTACTCGTTGGAGTTCAGAAGAATGAGGGGTGATCTTATAGAAACATTTAAAATAATGAAAGGGATAGACAAGATAGAGGCAGAGAGGTTGTTTCCACTGGTCGGGGAGACTAGAACTAGGGGGCACAGCCTCAAAATAGGGGGAAGCCAATTTAAAACCGAGTTGAGAAGGAATTTCTTCTCCCAGAGGGTTGTGAATCTGTGGAATTCTCTGCCCAGTTGAGGCTAGCTCATTGAATGTATTAAATCACAGATAGATAGATTTTTAACCAATAAGGGAATTAAGGGTTATGGGGAGCGGGCGGGTAAGTGGAGCTGAGTCCACGGCCAGATCAGCCATGATCTTGTTGAATGGCGGAGCAGGCTCGAGGGGCTAGATGGCCTACTCGTGTTCCTAATTCTTATGTTCTTATGTTCTTATGTTGTTAAGGACACTCTGTGGTCAGGAACCAAAACTAACTTCATGCATAACAACAGTGGAGTTTGTTACGTGAGGCCCTGAACTTGATTGACCAGGGTGGGGAAAAACAAATCCACTGGAGACACCAAATCGGTAAAAAGACCGGACAACAAAGGAACCACACCAGGTGCACATTTTTCTGGGATGAGGTGTTAAGATGAGAAATCACTTTGAGCCTTGCAGACCCAGCATGCAAATGGGGAACCAGACCAATCCATTATTGCAGTCAATCAACCAAGGGGACCACAAAACAATGCATCGATGCAAACACTTTATCAGAAACCACAGTGGTGGGAGATCAGTCAAAACCTGGATATAAATATGCGAGCTAGAAGCAGCTCAACAGAGAGAAAGAAGGACAGGAACGGGAACAGCACTGCAGAGAACGGATAGAAGAAGAATCAACCGGTTGAGGAATCAATGACCACGGACCTACAATAGCTATAGCCAGGAGTGGTGATTGTATGTCTTAAGTCAATTTCTCTCAGAAGTCTAGTCCTGTAGTTTTTGTCAGTTTTTGTTGCGTAATAAAACTGACACTGGGTTAAGCCTAATTTTGTGCCACATGTTGTCCTTTCCCACTATAAGTTACGAGGTCTAAGAATCAGAGTGGAGTGAAAAACAAACACCCTACAGCAATTGGCGACTGCGGCAGGACCTCAGTGTTGGGAATAGGATCACGGACACAAAACCAGGGCAAGAACCCCGAGGGAGGCTTGGTTAAGTCTAAGGTCAGCTAAGGTAGTTGAAAAGGAGCTTCTCAAGGGCAGCTAGGGCAACCAGGAGAGAACCAGTCTCTGACAGGCTCTCGGTCGACTCGGGTAGCCACGTAGAAAAGAAGTCACAGGTAGCCTGCGCAGGGGTCTGCGAAAGACCAAAAGTCATATTCTCAAGGGCAGCTAGGGAAGCAAGCAGAGGAAGGAAACAGTCTTGAGTAGACTGGAGTAATCCCGGGTCGACTGGAGTAGCCACCGAGAAAGCGGCAGGTAGTTTGCGAAGGGATCTCAGGGAGATCCAAGTACTCCCAAGAGTGACTAGGGTAGCCAAAGAGCTCCGGTTGATTAGGGCAGCCACCGGAAAAAGTAGTCGCAGGTAGTCTGCGAGAAATAAGAGGTCTCAGGGAGGCCAAGGCTGATCTCAAAGGTGACTAGGGGACCAGGAGAGAAACAGTCTCTGACAGGCCGAAGTTGTCTCAGGTCAAATAGGGTAGCCAAAGAGAGAAGCCTGAGTAGCAGGAGCTGCAGGTCACTGCGAGGTGGTATCAGGGGAGACCAAGGTAGTCAGGGAGAATTTCTTAGCCAGAGGCACTGGAAATGGACTCACCGCAGCAAAATGCGCAGTCGTAGAAAGTCCATGGAGGCTAAGGCAGCTGCATATATATGCAACAAATTGGACATTTCGGAGCCATGGGCATGGGAAATGCTGCACTCTGGGGATCCACAGGGAAAAGCGGCAGAGTGGACAGTCAGTAGTAACCACAAAGGGTCAAAAGAGAAGGCGATTTGGCTCATAAGCAGGGACAACTGTTAAAAGAAAGGGTAGGAAAGCTGGAGGAGGAGAATACAAAGTTAAAAGACGAGGTAGCCAGTTTCGTGAAAGAAAGGCAGGACCAGGGTATGAGGGAGGAAATGGTGCGGAATCACAGAGTATTTACAATGCCAGGTGACCGAGTGCAAGAAGCAGCAGCAGACCTACATTGAACAAAGTGAAAGGCATTTAGAGAGAGCCAAAGGGGCAGAGGAACAGCTCAGGAAAATCAAGACAGCCTATCAGGTAATGCAGAAACAGGGTTACGAGAGGGCAGATCACGGACCTTGTAAGGGAAAGATCCGGAGGTTAACGGCAGAGTTAGACGGGAGCCAAAGGGATGGTTTGTCTCATGGCACCCGGAACAGGCGAGGAAGGTTGGGAAACAGAAGGGAAAGAGTCACACAATGGGCCCAAGTGTAGTGAGCCTCGGCCAGCTCCCGGGACTCCCGAAACCGATGTGTCCTTTGAGACAGCAGTAATTCGGCCCACCCCCACCAACTGGTGGTCCGGCACCATTACAGAGCGACTGTGTGATCCCATACACGCCGCTTCAGCTGCACGAGATGCTGACGGGTGCAGTAAAGTTAAAACAAGGAGGAGATGCCTCCGTTCATTTTGCTGATATGGAGCAAACAGTGGGTATAAATAACTGCAGCGAAGAGGAGAAAATGAAGTTAACACTGCTCTCGTTGGAGGGGAAGCTTTATCAGAGCTTGTCGACAGCCACCAAGTTAGGTGGAGGAACCCCACAGGGCTTAAAGGAGGAAATCATGGCAGTGCTAGGGTACAGTCAGGGTAGTCCGTTCTGGCAGGTAGAACAGACTAGGCAGCAAGTAAACGAATCACCCGATACGTTTGCAGATAGACTGTGGCCGACTTATTTAAGGGCCACTGGAGGGAAAATGGTACGGGCAGACTTAATAGGGAACCCAGAAACCATTGGCTGAGAACCGTAATGGCTCAGAGCAAAGGTTACATAGAAACATAGAAACATAGAAAATAGGTGCAGGAGCAGGCCATTCAGCCCTTCTAGCCTGCACCGCCATTTAATGAGTTCATGGCTGAACATGAAACTTCAGTACCCCCTTCCTGCTTTCTCGCCATAACCCTTGATCCCCCGAGTAGTAAGGACTTCATCTAACTCCCTTTTGAATATATTTAGTGAATTGGCCTCAACTACTTTCTGTGGTAGAGAATTCCACAGGTTCACCACTCTCTGGGTGAAGAAGTTTCTCCTCATCTCGGTCCTAAATGGCTTACCCCTTATCCTCAGACTGTGACCCCTGGTTCTGGACTTCCCCAACATTGGGAACATTCTTTCTGCATCTAACCTGTCTAAACCCGTCAGAATTTTAAACGTTTCTATGAGGTCCCCTCTCATTCTTCTGAACTCCAGTGAATACAATCCCAATTGATCCAATCTTTCTTGATAGGTCAGTCCCGCCATCCCGGGAATCAGTCTGGTGAACCTTCGCTGCACTCCCTCAATAGCAAGAATGTCCTTCCTCAAGTTAGGAGACCAAAACTGTACACAATACTCCAGGTGTGGCCTCACCAAGGCCCTGTACAACTGTAGCAACACCTCCCTGCCCCTGTATTCAAATCCCCTCGCTATGAAGGCCAACATGCCATTTGCTTTCTTAACCGCCTGCTGTACCTGCATACCAACCTTCAATGACTGATGTACCATGACACCCAGGTCTCGTTGCACCTTCCCTTTTCCTAATCTGTCACCATTCAGATAATAGTCTGTCTCTCTGTTTTTACCACCAAAGTGGATAACCTCACATTTATCCACATTATACTTCAGGAGAGTAACTGGGGTAGAGGTGAAGCATGGTTTGACCAAGACGACCTCCAGAATACAGAGGCAAGGGTGCTGAGAAGATTAACTCTAGCTTTTAAGTCCAGGCAAGGGAAGGAGGAGAAACTTAAAAGGGAAGGTGCACGAAGTAAAAGGAGAGGTTAGGCAAAAGAAAAAATGGAGACAAGAGGGAGGTAATGCGGGTCGATCCCAAGAATGTTATAACTGTGGGAAGTTGGGACACTGGAGCAGGGATTGTAGGCACCCGAAAGGATGGAAGCCAGGTTACAAGGATGCCGAGGCAAAACAGAGCCACAGGAAGGCAGCCGACGACCCAGTACAGATTTTAGTGGCTGCATTACAGCAGGTTGTGGGCTCGGGTGGAGGAACGCTGGACACAGCAGTGGGAGAAGAGGGACCCAATGCGTCGGCACCCCTCACTGTGACGGTGCACCCAGCCAGAATATCTGTGTCCGCTCATATATGATGAGTGGGGCAGGCCATGTGTAGATGTGAAGGTGGAAACAGTTAGGGGAAGGTATTTAGTAGATACACGAGCCTCTAGCACGGTTGTCCACTCACCGAATCTGACCACTTCCCCTTGGTCGAGCAGAGTCCCATTCACACTGGCAGGTTTTACGGGTAATGAGCAGGCTGGGGCAGTGTCGAAACCCTTAACCATAGAGTTAGGACCTAACATAACGAATTGGGAGTGCATTTTAATGAAGTGGGAACAGCCCGGTTTGGGAGTTCTCGGGGCCGGCTACATGTTGGCACACCACGCCATAGTGGATATGAAAAACAATTGTCTATGGGGGGCAGTTGATGCAGATAGGATGGGGGAGATCATAGTGATTCCCAGGGACAGTACAGACAAAGGCACCACCTGCACGATGAAGCCGAAAGGGAGTTATGATTTAGAAAGATTAGTCGATAACATTCCGGCCAGGTATCAAGGGTACGTACGGGAGAATATGGATGCATTTGCAACGCACAAGCATGATTGCGGGAGAGTAACTGGGGTAGAGGTGAAGATAAACGGGAATTCGATGACACAGCCCCAGAAACAGTATAATTTTCCCCGGGAAGCAGAAATTTGGAAATTGTTATAAATTCCCTGGTGGATCAAGGTGTGTTGAGGGCCATAGCCACACACGTAAATTCACCCCTATGGCCAGTAAACAAGCCCAATAACTCATGGAGGGCCAGGGTAGATTACCGAGTCCTGAATAAAAATATTCCAGCCTGTGCACCCACGGTAGCAGTGGTAGCAGATTTGACCGGGAGTATCCCTGCAGCCGCAAGAACTCTCACTGTGCTAGACATTTAAAACGGGTTTTGGTCCATTCCCCTGAGACGGGAGGACCAGTATAAATTTGCCTTTACCTTTAAGGGTCAGCAGTATACGTAGACATGTCTTCCACAAGGGCTTCGCAATAGTCCCTCGATTTTTCACCAAAGTATGGCAGAGGCATTAAAAGGTTTTAGTCAGCCGGATCGGTTGGTCCAATGTGTGGATGACCTGTTGTTATTCTCCAAAAGTGCGGAGGACCACGGGCCATTAGTGAGTGAGTTACTGCATTTGCTGAAAGAAGCAGGTTTTAAAGTAAATCCCAAGAAGGCTCAAATAGCAAAGAGAGGGTGCAGTTTCTAGGTGTGACCATTAGGGTAGGAGAGAGAGCCATAGATGGAGCTAAGAGAAAGACAATCCAGGAACTACCTGTTCCTGAGGACGGGTCTGGAGTCAGGTCTTTCCTGGGAATAACAGGTTACTGCAGGGAATTCATAGAGGGATATGCAGCCAAGGCAGCTCCTTTGTTGACGCTTCTTAGGAAAAGAAAAAGTGGGAATGGAGTGAGAGTTGTCAAGAAAAATTCATCCGCTTAAAAGAGGTGTTACAGACAGCACCAGCGTTGGGAGCAGAAAATGGGGACCAGGACTTTAGTCTGGAGGTAGCAGCAACTGGGGACAGTTTGAGTGCCGTGTTACTCCAGGAGTAACACGGCAGGCTGAGACCGGTGGCCTTCGCTCACAGAAATAGAAAAGAGCTTTTCAAACTGCGAATGGCATCTGTTAGCAACTTTTTGGGCAGTAAAGCATTTTCGGTCGCTCACAGGGTTAGTTACAGTAACTTTGCTGACGTTCCACACCCCGACACAGATGTTACTGGATGGTAGAATGAAAGATGGGTCACTGGACATTGTTGCTTACTCAGTTAGACCTGAAGATCGAGAGGCTAGGGGAACCAAAGCTAGCCCCGAACCTGGTTTATCCGGGAGAAGCTCACGTGTGTTCAGTGGAAGAAGTGTGGGATGTAGATGTGGGACTCCAAGCAGGGGAACACCTGACGGGCAGGGACATCCATATAGACGGGTCCAGTTCAGTGACTAATGGAGAGAGAAAGACATGCTGTGGGATTTATGACCCAGAGGCAGGGATTGAACAGGCCATAAGGCTCCCCAACACTTTAAGTGCACAACAAGTCGAGCTAGCAGCGGTAGTGTATGTAGTCATACACCCTAATGAATTCCCAACTCCCTATATGATATGTTCGAACTCCATGTTCACTTGTAATTCCTGTACAGAGTATTTAGCCATATGGGCTAGGCGAGGGTTTAAGTCCTCAGACAGAAAGCCGTTTGTGTCGGCTTCTTTGTTAAAAGTCATTTTGGACGTCAAGGGTAGGGACCAGAAGGATTATGACATCCAAAAGGTCAAAGCACACTCTAAGACAGAGCCCAAGTGGAAAGAGAATGAAAAAGCAGACGCAGACTCCAAAACAGGGGCAGGAGAAGGGACACCTTGGGATCCATATTACTGTGGACAGATTATGGCTGTAACAGGCAGAGAGGGGCCCAAAGAAGTACCATTGCCGCCTGATTTAAAACAGGCTCAGCTACGGGATGCAGACCTTAGAGCAGCGATTAGGGACAAGATAGATAGGACGTCTGTAGCGGGACCTTGGGAACTGCAGACATAGCAGTAAAGCAGGGAAAGTTGTTTAAGGGAGATAGTTGGTATCATGTATGTATGCTTGGGTTTATTAGCCACCTGGTGGCGCCACTGTCAGAGGTCATTGGGCTGTGCGCACGTGTGTGCGGCCCAGATATAAAAGGCCAGCCATCTTGTAAAGTAATCCTCTCAGAATGAGTGATCACAGTACGGTTGAATTTGTAATACAGATCGAGGGTGAGGAAGTAGTGTCTCAAACGAGCGTACTATGCTTAAACAAAGGGGACTACAATGGGATGAGGGCAGAGTTGGCTAAAGTAGACTGGGAACACAGACCAAACGGTGGCACAATTGAGGAACAGTGGAGGACTTTTAAGGAGGTCTTTCATAGTGCTCAACAAAAATATATTCCAGTGAAAAAGAAGGGTGGTAAGAGAAGGGATAACCAGCTGTGGATAACCAAGGAAATAAAGGAGAGTATCAAATTAAAAACCAATGCGTATAAGGTGGCCAAGGTTAGTGGGAAACTAGAAGATTGGGAACATTTTAAACGACAGCGAAGAATGACTAAGAAAGCAATAAAGAAAGGAAAGATAGATTACGAAAGTAAACTTGCACAAAACATAAAAACAGATAGTAAAAGCCTTTACCGATATATAAAACAGAAAAGAGTGACTAAAGTAAATGCTGGTCCCTTAGAAGATGAGAAGGGGGATTTAATAATGGGAAATGTGGAAATGGTTCAGAACTTAAACGGTTAGTTTGCTTCGGTCTTCACAGTGGAAGACACAAAAACCGTGCCAAAAATTGCTGGTCACGGGAATATGGGAAGGGAGGACCTTGAGATAATCACTATCACTAGGGGGGTAGTGCTGGACAGGCTAATGGGACTCAAGGTAGACAAGTCCCCTGGTCCTGATGAAATGCATCCCAGGGTACTAAAAGAGATGGCGGAAGTTATAGCAGATGCATTCGTTATAATCTACCAGAATTCTCTGGACTCTGGGGAGGTACCATCGGATTGGAAAGCAGCTAATGTAACGCCTCTGTTTAAAAAAGGGGGCAGACAAAAGGCAGGTAACTATAGGCCAGTTAGTTTAACATCTTTAGTGGGGCAAATGCTTGAAGCTATCATTAAGGAAGAAATAGAGGGACATCTAGATAGGAATAGTGCAATCAAGCAGACGCAACATGGATTCATGAAGTGGAAATCATGTTTAACTAATTTACTGGAATTCTTTGAGGATATAACGAGCATGGTGGATAGAGGTGTACCAATGGATGTGGTGTATTTAAATTTCCAAAAGGCATTCGATAAGATGCCACACAAAAGGTTACTGCAGAAGATAGAGGTACGCGGAGTCAGAGGAAATGTATTAGCATGGATCGAGAATTGGCTGGCTAACAGAAAGCAGAGAGTCGAGATAAATGGGTTGTTTTTGGGTTGGAAATCAAGTGGTTACTGGTGTGCCACAGGGATCGGTGCTGGGACCACAACTGTTTATAATATACATAGATGACCTGGAAGAGGGGACAGAGTGTAGTGTAACAAAATTTGCAGATGACACAAAGATTAGTGGGAAAGTGGGTTGTGTAGAGGACACAGAGAGACTGCAAAGAGATTTAGATAGGTTAAGCGAATGGGCTAAGGTTTGCCAGATGGAATACAATGTTGGAAAATGTGAGGTCATCCACTTTGGGAAAAAAAACAGTAAAAGGGAATATTATTTGAATGGGGAGAAATTACAACATGCTATGGTGCAGAGGGACCTGAGGGTCCTTGTGCATGAAACTCTTTTAGAGTCTACCTGTAAAACATAAAACATTAAACCGTGCCACCCGCCCTGGATGACACAGCAGACATTTACAAGGCCCTTTTTTTCTTTTTTGTGTTTTTTTTTTGTGTTTTTCTTTTTTTTTGGTTTTTTTTTGGGGCGCTAAAATCACATTTTTTCCAGTGCCCCCTATAAAAGGGGAGGGGTCCTTGTGCATGAATCCCAAAAAGTTAGTTTGCAGGTGCAGCAGGTAATCAACAAGGCGAATGGAATGTTGGCCTTCATTGCGAGAGGGATGGAGTGCAAAAGCAGGGAGGTCCTGCTGCAACTGTACAGGGTATTGGTGAGGCCACACCTGGAGCACTGCGTGCAGTTTTGGTCACCTTACTTAAGGAAGGATATACTAGCTTTGGTGGGGGTACAGAGATGATTCACTAGGCTGATTCCGGAGATGAGGGGGTTACCTTATGATGATAGATTGAGTAGACTGGGTTTTTACTCGTTGGAGTTCAGGAGGATAAGGGGTGATCTTATAGAAACATTTAAAATAATGAAAGGGATAGACAAGATAGAGACAGAGAGGTTGTTTCCACTGGTCGAGGAGACTAGAAGTAGTGGGCACAGCCTCAAAATACGGGGGAGCCAATTTAAAACTGAGTTGAGAAGAAATTTCTTCTCCCAGAGGGTTGTGAATCTGTGGAATTCTCTGCCCAAGGAAGCAGTTGAGGCTAGCTCATTGAATGTATTCAAATCACAGATAGATAGATTTTTAAGCAATAAGGAAATTAAGGGTTACAGGGAGCGGGCGGGTAAGTGGAGCTGAGTCCACAGCCAGATCAGCCATGATCTTGTTGAATGGCGGAGCAGGCTCGAGGGGCTAGATGGCCTACTCCTGTTCCTAATTCTTATGTTCTTATGTTCTTATGTTCTTATGTTTTATCACTTTGGGCCCTAATAAAGGAGAGCCAGGTTTGTACCTGTTGGGAGTATTCAGTCTATTGAGTTATTGCATACACAACAGTTGGATCGTGCCAGGGCAGTGCAGGAAGAATTCTTGCAGCTAGCGCATGGGGGTCCAGGCGCTGGACATCCAGGGCCAGAAACAACATGGAATAAAGTAGAAGCCGTGGGATGGTGGCCCGGGCTTCGAAGTGATGTAAGGGATTACTGTCAGAATTGTTTGGTATGTGCCACAAACAATCCAGACCCCCACCAGAAAAAGGCTCCGTTGGGGCACACGAGGAGGGTAGAGGGACCATGGCAGTCTTTACAGATAGATTCCATCGGGCCACTGCCCACCTCAGGCAGAGGCAATAAATATTGCTTGGTGTCAATAGATCTTTTTACAAAATGGGTCAAAGCTTTTCCTTTTAGGGCGGCCACCATAGTAGTCAATGCAAAGATTTTGGTGCGAGAAGCATTTTCTCGATGGGCACTGCCCCTGATAGTAGAATCAGATCAAGTCATTTTACCAGAGCAGTAATGCAGGCCACCCTAAAGCTGTTAGGGATACAGGGGAAGTGGCATGTGGCATATAAGCCCCAATTGTCAGGTTCAGTAGAGGGGACAAACCGGACCTTAAAAGAGAGGCTTAGGAATGAGATAGGAGATACCCCGAAGAAACGGGTTGAGATCCTACCCCTAGTACTGATGAATCACCGAGCCAATCTCTCTAAAAGTACGGGACACTCCCCGCATGCACAGGGAGATTAACGAGGACTCCGACCCATATCCTAGCACCAGTCCTGACCGAAAAGCAGGTTAAAGAAGTCACACGGGACAGGTTTGTCAGAGATCTGTATGATACTCTGAAGGGGCTGCATTGGAAAGCAGCTAACAATATGGCCAGGCAGCACCAGCAGAATAAACTGCCACTGGAACCAGAGGTTACACAGGAATGGAAGATAGGGGATCAGGTAATGGTCAGGAATTATGCCAGAATAAGGGCATTTGAACCAGATAGCATTGTAGATAAGGCAAGCCCTATGTTGTATGCGATCCAGCTGCCAAAATGTATAGAATGGTTTCATGTAAACCACTGTAAGCTGTACAACCCCGGAGAGAAAAGTAAAATGCGGGCGAAGGCCCAAGGAACTATAACGAGTTTGATCAGTGTAAGTCTTCCACCAATGCTGTGGAATGATCATGATGGAGAAGGACGGGACGGAACAGTAAGGCGGAGTAAGTCGGGTACTGCGATCAGGGGTGCCCTGGATGCCTCCTCCATCTCCAGCCCCCGAGTCTCCATAAGCCCAAGCATCGGGATAAGAGGAGAGGGAAGCAGTGATTGTAAAAAGGTGTTATGTGCATATGTGTATAATCAAAGAAGGACCTGTGAGTGGGAGCCCCCCCACAGAGCTGTGATGGATTCACAGAGCACACACTACACACAAGGCTTTAATATGGCAGCAGCTCCCGGAACTCTCTAGAAGTCTCTGGAAGCCTGCTTCTTGTCAGGTGACCTGACTGTTTATTAAACACTCTAGTGCAGTAACACAATACGTCCACAGTGTGGAGCTACAGACATTACAAGAGCAAAATCATTTTCTTTCATTTTTGTCTTTATAGGAGCGAGTCGAGCCAGGGATACGAGATGAGGTGGACATTGTGGATGGCCCCGATTATCGCAGGATGGGGAGATCGGGGAGACACCGAGACATTCCTTACATATGGGTGTATGGGAGGAACCGGCCCCACCGTAACTCAAGGAGGAGCCATACGGAGCAACAAGGGCACAAACACCTATGCTCACACTGGGAGTTGGCCAGGGTGGTTAGGGTCAAATTCGACCAAATACTCCAGACAAACCGGAAACAAACTTGGGGAGGTGTCAGTGTCCTGCCCAGGAAGGTACGGGCGAGAAAGGGTAGACGAGTTTGTCTGGAATGTAAAGGGATTGCCCCCATGGGAGGATGGTGGTGGTTACAGAAAACTAATGCATCAACAGAATGGGAGAAACTGGGTAATAGTTCTATCAGGCGGACCAGAGGAACAAAAGAAGGGGCGAAATTGTGTTGGGAGAAATGGTGGAAGGAGGAACAGGGGATTTATGACTGTGTGGTTGGATTTAGCCACAAGTGCAGGGGAAGTGTGGGCTTGTCTTTAAATGACAATGGCAGGATTCCGGGTCGGGAATGAATTGGACGCAGGGTTTTAATTCCTGTGTGACCTTGAACCTCCAAAAACAGTCAATGCAACCGAGCTGAGCGCGAGCAGATTAAAACCTCTCCCTAAAATGCTAGAGATTCCAAACCAAGAAAGTCCATGTCCTGTCCTAATACCCAGACCGATGAACGGGTTCACGTTAATCCCAACAGGGAAAATGCTGTATCATTCTGTATATTATGAAGTAGCGTCGGTTTTTCTAAATTTAACAGAGTTACAATTATCCCGGTGGTTCCTGCCAGAAACGGAAAAGTTATAAGAAAAACTGTTAAGGGAAATGTTTAACAATTCTATCAAAAGAATTACGGGGATGAGAGTCAGGGGGAAGCGTACAAACTGAGAGGAAAAGGGGGCTAATGAGTGATGTAGCTACAGCATTTAATACTGGGACATCGCTGGTAAATAGTGTGGACAACGCGCAGTTGCAAGTCCAAGTGAACACCTGAAGGGACCAGTTAAAGAAAATACTGGAGGAGGGGAGTGACATAGAGGGTAATGAATTAGAGGAGGACCAGGCAATGACAATCCATTTGAAAGAGATGGTAGCTGAGGTGGAAAAACACGCTCAGACCACCAACGCTTTAATAAAGGAGGGTAGAAACGCGTCAGATCAAGCTGCTCAGAATGACGTGTGTGTCATGTACAGAACTTGGTTGTTAAATGAAGGACACAGTAATTTAGAGGATTTAAAACAAGGCCACGCACTGTCGTGGGTCAGTAACAAGCACCTAAAAGCATTGAGTGTCTATAACAACCTCCTGAATTCGTGCCAGCTACGGTCAGCCTCCGAAGCGTATCCAGTGTCGGTCAACTGTGGTCAGAATAAACAATCCATAATGGGGATGGTGCTTCAAATGCCGGTGATGGATCAGTCGCAATGACCCGTACCGGTATATCAGGTGGAAAACATTGGGGTAATTTGGAATGGGGTACATGTGAGGCATCATAAAACCCCGCAGTATATGGTAAAATTGGGAGACTCAATATTGTGCCCGTATCATCCGAATCCTTTCGACCGGCCGGTATGTGGGTTCAAGTACGAGGACGGGCAGCATATAAGCTGTATCATGGAAGTGATGGCTCACGACCATGTCCCACCACAGGTTGCGTACACGGAGAACGGGACATACTGTGTCACCACCAGCGAAAGTCGGTACAGAGTACACCAGGACACTTGGTGTCCAGTGACAGATTCCACCTTTTGTTTCACACCCTAGATAGAGACACTCATAGCACAAGAAAAGATAATTCCTATCTCAGACCACAAACACATAAGTATCACAGTCAGCAGTACTATACCGAACCTCCAGGAATACATATCACGTCTTGGATACGATATCCCGCCGTCACCCGAATATTTGACCAAGTTATTAAATGACATCAAGCTATTCCACAAACACTATTACACATTACACCAAACAAATGAAAAAGTAAGGGAGGAAATCGAGGAAATGATGGTCCCTCCACAATGGGATTTGGGATTCAATATTGGGATTCCTCCCTGGGTTCGAATCGTGTCACACGCACTAATCATTGTAAAGCTGGTGATAGTGGTGTACTTATTTATCTTATCCTGCAAGTTAAAACAGAAAACGAAGGAAGGGAATCTTGAAGGGTTGTTAAGATAAACCAAGGCCAAAGGTGTTTTTATTTAAACTGAAGTCAGGTCAAGGCCGAACATTTTTGTTGTAAAGAGCGTTGGTTGGTCGGGAAAAGTACTGTTTTTTGTTGTAAAAAAGGAACGTAATCTGGAGTTTTTGACTGAGACTGCATTACACCCAAAAAGAGCTCATGGAAAAAGAAATCCACAAGTGATGTATCTAGTTTTATATTAATCGAGATATTAAAGGAGTGAGTATAAGGTTACTAATCTTCAGAAAAGCACAGAAGGAGACCATGAATTAAAAATTGATAAAGCCAAGCTTTTGGAATTAAGCTGGACAATTAAGGACACTCTGTGGTCAGGAACCAAAACTGACTTCATGCATAACAACAATGGAGTTGTTACGTGAAACCCTGAACTTGATTGACCAGGGTGGGGAAAACAGCCACTGGAGACACCAAGTCTGTAAAAAGACTGGACAACAAAGGAACCACACCAGGCGCACATTTTTGGGGGAACGAGGTGTTAAGCTGAGAAATCACTTTGAGCCTTGCAGACTCAGTGTGCAAATAGGAAAACAAACAAGTCCATTATTGCAGCCAATCAACCAAGGGGTCCACAAAACAATGCATCGATGCAAACACTTTATCAGAAACCACAGTGGCGGGAGATCAGTCAAAACCTAGATATAAATACGCGAGACAGAAGGACAGGAACAGCACTGCACTGCAGAGAACGAACAGAAGAAGAATCAGCCAGTCACGGAATCAATGACCACAAACCTACAATAGCTGCAGCCAGGGGTGGTGATTGTATGTCTTGTCAATTTCTCTCAGAAGTCTAGTCCTGTAGTTTTAGTCATTTTTTGTTGCGTAATAAAACTGACACTGGGTTAAGCCTAAATTTTGTGCCACATATTGTCCTTTCCCACTATACGTTTCAAGGTCTAAGAATCAGAGTAGAGTGAACAACAAACACCCTACAATGGGGTGTCAATCAAGTGGACTGCTTTGTCCTGGATAGTGCCGAGCTTCTTGAGTGTTGTTGGAACTGCACTCATCCAGGCAAGTGGAGAGTATTACATCACACTCCTGACTTGTGCCTTGTAGATGGTGGAAAGGCTTTGGGGCAGTGAGGAGGTGAGACACCCACCGCAGAATACCCAGCCTCTGATCTGCTCTTGTTGCCACAGTGTGTATTTGATCCAGTTAAGTTTCTGGTCAATGGTGACCCCCAGGATGTTGATGGTGGGGGATTTGGCGATGGTAATGCCGTTGAATATCAAGGAGAGGTGTTTAGACTCTCGCTTGTTGGAGATGGGCATTACCTGGCACTTGTGTGGTACGAATGTTACTTGCCACTAATGCCGTCCAGGTTTTGCTGCATGCGGGTAGGGACTGCTTCATTTTCTGAGGAACAGCAAATGGCACTGAACACTGTGCAATCATCAGTGAATATCCTCACCTCTGACCTTATAATGGAGAGAAATTCATTGATGAAGCAGCTGAAGATGGTTGGGTATAGGACACTGCCCTGAGAAACTCCTGCAGCGATATCCTGGGACTGAGATGATTGACCTCCAACAACCACAACCATCTTCCTTTGTGCTAGGTCTAACTCCAGCCAGTGGAGAGTTTTCTCCCTAATTCCCACTGACTTCAATTTTACTAGGGCTCCTTAATGTAACACTGTATCAAGAGCAGTCACTCTCACCTCACCTCTGGAATTCAGCTCTTTTGTCCATATTTGGATCAAGGCTGTAATGAGATCTGGAGCCGAGTGGTCCTGGCAGAACCCAAACTGAGCATCAGTGAGCAGGTTATTGGTGAATAAGTGCCGCTTGATAGCACTGTCGATGACACCTTCCATCACTATGCTGATGGTTGAGAGTAGACTGATAGAGGGTTAATTGGGCAGATTGGATTTGTCCTGCTTTTTGTGGACAGGACATACCTGGGCAGGTTTCCACATTGTCCGATAGATGCTAGAGGTGCGGCTAGTTCTGGAGCACAAGTCTTCAGCATGACAGTCGTGATATTGTCGTGGCCCATAGCCTTTGCTGTATCCAGTGCATTCAGCCGCTTCTTGATATCACGTGGAGTGAATTGAATTGGCTGAAGACTGGCTTCTGTGATGGCGGGGACCTCAGGAGGAGGCCGATATGGATCATCCACTCTGCACTTCTGGCTGATGGTTGCAAATGCTTCAACCTTGTCTTTTACACTCATGTGCTGGGCTCTGCCATCATTGAGTATACGGATATTCATGGAGCCTCCTCCCATTAGCTGTTTAATTGTCCACTGCCGTTCATGACTGAATATGGCAGAACTACAGAGCTTTGATCTGATCCATTGATTATGGGATCGCTGAGCTTCGTTTATAGCATGCTGCTTCCGCTGCTTTGCATGAATGTAGTCCTGTTTTGCAGCTTCCCCAGGTTGGCACCATTTTTAGGTATGCCTGGTTCTGTTCCTGGCATATTCTTCTCATTGAACCAGGGTTTGTCCCCTGGCTTAATGGTAATGGTAGAGTGAGGGATATGCCGGGCCATGAGGTTACAGATTGTGGTGGAATAAAATTCTGCTGCTGTTAATGGCCCACAGCCCCTCATGGATGCCCAGTTTTGAGCGCTAGATCTGTTCTGAATCTATCCCATTTAGCACGGTGGTGGTGCCACACAACCCGATGGAGGGTGTCTTTAGTGTGAAGACAGGACTTTGTCTGCACAAGGACTGTGCGGTGATCATTGCTACCAATTCTGTCATGGACAGATGCATCTGCGACATGTAGATTGGTGAGAATGAGTTAAGTAGGTTTTTTGCTCGCCATCTGCTGCAGGCCCAGTCTGGCAGCTATGTCCTTTAGGATTTGGCCAGCTCGATCAGTAGTGGTGCTACAAAGCCGCTCTTGGTGATGGTCATTGAAGTCCCCCACATTCTGTGCCCTTCCTACCCTCAGTGCTTCTTCCAAGTGGTATTCAACATGGAGGAGTACTGATTCATCAGCTGAGACAGGGCGGTAGATGGTAATCAGAAGGCAGTTTCCTTGTCCACGCTTGACCAGAAGCCATGAGACCTCATGGGGTCCAAAGTCAATGTTGAGAACTGCCAGGGCCACTCCTCCCCGACTGTATACCACTGTGCCACCATCTCGGGTGGGTCTGTCTTGGGTAGGACAGGACAAACCCTGGGATGGTGATGGATAGGAGTCTGGGATATTGGCGGAAAGATATGATTCTGTAAGGCTATTGCTTGACCAGACTGTGGGCTAGCTTTGGCACAGGTCCCCAGATGTTAGTGAAGAGGACTTTGCAGGGTCGACTGGGCTGGGTGTGCCATTGTCATGTCCGAAACCGATGCCGAGTGGTCCTTCCAGTTTTATTCTTATTACACTTTGTTATAACTGAGTGGCCATTTCAGAGGGCAGTTAAAAGTCAACCACATTGCTGTAGGTCTAGAGTCACATATAGGCCAGACCAGGTAAGGATGGCAGATTTCCTTCCCTAAAGGACATTAGTGAACCAGATGGGTTTTTACCACAATCCAATAGTTGCATGTTCACCATTATTGATACTAGCTTTTTATTACAGATTTATTTAATTAACTGAACTTAAATTCCACAGCTGCCATGTGGGATTTGAACTCACTTCTCCAGATTATTAGTCCAGGCCTCTGTATTACTAGTCCCGTAAATTAACTACTATGCTACCATTCCCATATATAGATAATGGGCAGCCAGAGTCATAAAGGTGTCTCAGTTGGCATCTTGTATTTTTCCAGGAAATTCTCAGTAATCCTTCTTCCATCTGGTTGCTTCCAGTGGAAACCGGCCTGCTAACTGCTATCCTTCTACGGTAATAAAAAATCATTAATTATAGAAGAGGGCAGTATGTGGGAAAATGCTCGTCCTGTTAGTTAATACATTGCAACACTGGCAATAGCCATGGAGAACGTCATAACCCAAGCCATCTTCCATTTATAGCTGAAGGAAGGGAGGAAGGAATGGCATTAAAAGGTCAAAATTCACTGGCAATATAGATTGGTTTGTACTTTTTTAAATTAAGAACCTATGGCAAGAGCCAATAGGGTAAAATAACACTCAGGTTGAACACAACTTGAACGCATTACAGCAAAATTCTAAAGGGGCAAAGTGTGTTAAAAAAATCCAGCCTGAAGGCTCTGTGCCTCAATGCGAGGAGTATTCGGAATAAGGTGGAAGAATTAACTGCGCAGATAGCAGTTAACGGGTATGATGTGATTGGCATCACGGAGACATGGCTCCAGGGGGACCAAGGCTGGGAACTCAACATCCAGGGGTATTCAACATTTAGGAAGGATAGACAGAAAGGAAAAGGAGGCGGGGTGGCGTTGCTGGTTAAAGATGAAATCAATGCAATAGTAAGGAGGGACATTAGCCTGGATGATGTGGAATTGGTATGGGTGGAGCTGTGGAATACCAAAGGGCTGAAAACGCGAGTGGGTGTTGTGTCTAGACCACCAAACAGTAATAGTGAGGTTGGGGACAGCATCAAACAAGAAATAAGGGATGTGTGCAATAAAGGTACAGCAGTAATCATGGGCGACTTTAATCTACACATTGATTGGGCTAACCTAACTGATAGCAATGCGGTGGAGGAGGATTTCCTGGAGTGTATTAGGGATGGTTTTCTCGACCAATATGTCGAGGAACCAACCAGGGAGCTGGCCATCCTAGACTGGATATTGTGTAATGAGAAGGGACTAATTAGCAATCTTGTTGTGCGAGGCCCCTTGGGGAAAAGTGATTATAATATGGTAGAATTCCTTATTAAGATGGAGAGTGACAAAGTTAATTCAGAGACTAGGGTCCTGAACTTAAGGAAAGGTAACTTCGACAGTATGAGGTGTGAATTGGCTAGAATAGACTGGCAAACGATACTAAAAGTGTTGACGGTGGAAAAGCAATGGCAAACATTTAAAGGTCACATGGATGAACTTCAGCAAATGTACATCCCTGTCTGGAGTAAAAATAAAACTGGGAAGGTGGCTCAACCGTGGCTAACAAAGGAAATTAAAGATAGTGTTAAATCCAAGGAAGAGTCATATAAATTGGCTAGAAAAAGCAACAAACCTGAGGACTGGGAGAAATTTAGAATTCAACAGAGGAGAACTAAGGGTTTAATTAAGAGGGGGAAAATAGAGTACGAGAGGAAGCTTGCAGGGAATATAAAAACTGACTGCAAAAGCTTCTATAAATATGTGAAGAGAAAAAGATTAGTAAAGACAAACGTAGGTCCCTTGCAGTCGGATTCAGGTGAATTTATAATGGGGAACAAAGAAATGGCAGACCAATTGAACCAATACTTCGGTTCTGTCTTCACGAAGGAAGATACAAATAACCTTCCGAAGGTACTAGGAGACAGTGGGTCTAGTGAGAAGGAGGAACTGAAGGATATCCTTATGAGGCGGGAAATTGTGTTAGGGAAATTGATGGGATTGAAGGCCGATAAATCCCCGGGGCCTGATAGTCTGCATCCCAGAATACTTAAGGAAATGGCCCGAGAAATAGTGGATGCATTGGTGATCATTTTCCAACAGTCTATCGATTCTGGATCAGTTCCCATGGACTGGAGGGTAGCTAATGTAACACCACTTTTTAAAAAAGGAGGGAGAGAGAAAACGGGTAATTATAGACGGGCTAGCCTGACCTCAGTAGTGGGGAAAATGTTGGAATCGATCATGAAGGACGAAATAGCAGCGCATTTGGAAATCGGTGACAGGATCAGATCAAGTCAGCATGGATTTATGAAAGGGAAATCATGCTTGACGAATCTTCTGGAATTTTTTGAGGATGTAACTAGCAGAGTGGACAAGGGAGAACCAGTGGATGTGGTGTATTTGGACTTTAAGAAGGCTTTTGACAAGGTCCCGCACAAGAGATTGTTGTACAAAATCAAAGCACATGGTATTGGGGGTAATATACTGATGTGAATAGAGAACTGGTTGGCAGACAGGAAGCAGAGAGTCAGGATAAACGGGTCCTTTTCAGAATGGCAGGCAGTGACTAGTGGGGTGCCGCAGGGCTCAGTGCTGGGACCCCAGCTCTTTACAATATACATTAACGATTTGGATGAAGGAATAGAGTGTAATATCTCCAAGTTTGCAGATGACACTAAGCTGGGTGGCAGTGTGAGCTGTGAGGAGGATGCTAAGAGGCTGCAGGGTGACTTGGACAGGTTAGGTGAGTGGGCAAATGCATGGCAGATGCAGTATAATGTGGATAAATGTGAGGTTATCCATTTTGGGGGCAAAAACACGAAGGCAGAATATTATCTGAATGGTGGCAGACTAGGAAAAGGGGAGGTGCAATGAGACCTGGGTGTCATGGTTCATCAGTCACTGAAAGTGGGCATACAGATACAGCAGGCGGTGAAGAAGGCAAATGGTATGTTGGCCTTCATAGCTAGGGGATTTGAATATAGAAGCAGGGAGGTCTTACTGCAGTTGTACAGGGCCTTAGTGAGGCCTCATCTGGAATATTGTGTTCAGTTTTGGTCTCCTAGTCTGAGGAAGGACATTCTTGCTATTGAGGGAGTGCAGCGAAGGTTCACCAGACTGATTCCAAGGATGGCTGGACTGTCATATGAGGAGAGACTGGATCAACTGGGCCTTTATTCACTCGAGTTTAGAAGGATGAGAGGGGATCTCATAGAAACATATAAGATTCTGATGGGGCTGCATAGGTTAGATGCGGGAAGAATGTTCCCGATGTTGGGGAAGTCCAGAACCAGGGGACATAGTCTTAGGATAAGGGGTAGGCCATTTAGGACTGAGATGAGGAGAAACTTCTTCACTCAGAGTTGTTAACCTGTGGAATTCCCTGCCGCAGAGAGTTGTTGATGCCAGTTCACTGGATATATTCAAGAGGCAGTTAGATATGGCTCTTACAGTTAAGGGGATCAAGGGGTATGGAGAGAAAGCAGGAAAGGGGTACTGAGGGAATGATCAACCATGATCTTATTGAACGGTGGTGCAGGCTCGAAGAGCCGAATGGCCTACTCCTGCACCTATTTTTCTATGTTTCTATGTTTTCTCAGAGAGAAGAAATGGTGCATCAGAAAGTAGTGATAAACCAAACTTGGGCTTCAAAAGCCTGAAGATTGCAAGAGGAAGGAAAGTAGAAGCAAACTGAGTGGCAGACTGTGCGATGATCTCAACATAGTAGGACTGTCGGGAAGTGAAATATCATGTAAGACAGTTTCTTCAGGAGATCGAAGAAACTGGAGAGCAAAGTCTACAGGAGCACTGACCATAGTCGTATCAATAAAACCAAGGCAAGCAAGGTCGCGGTGGAGAGAAAGATTCAAGGTGAGATAGAGCGATTACCTATTCGGTGACAAGCTCTTTACTGCAGGAGTGCGAGGGGGTCTAGAAGCGTGTAACCAAATATGAGAGCAACAGACTTATCAAGAGATAAAAGTTATTTATGCCAAAACTAGTGTTTTAAATAACAGAACCCAAGGACTGATTCCAAGTAAGAGGTAATAGTCACAGAGTGTTCTCGTCAGAAAAGCACAGGTGTGTAGTCCTTAATTTTCCATTCATTTTAAATTAACAAGCATGCAAGAGCTATAAATAAATAAGTGTAGAATAAATAAGCCTTGATTTTGGAACATAGGAACAGGAGATCGGTATCTTAACTCCATCTGCCCGCCTTGGTTCTATAGCTCCTAATACCCTTGCCTAACAAAAATCTATCAGTCTCAGATTTGAAGTTTTTAATTGCCCCACCTTCAACAGTTTTGTCGGGGAGAGGGTTCCAGATTCGCACTACCCTTTGTGTGAAGAAGTGCTTCCTTACGTCACCCCTGAACAGCCTATCTTTAATTTTAATGTTATGTCTCTTTATTCAACCCCCACCAAAGGAAATAGTTTTTCTCTATCTACCCTATTAGCTCCTTTAATCATCTTAAAAAGCTCAATTCGATTATCCCTTAATCTTCTATACTCAATGGAATACAAGCCTAGTCTATTCCACTTGTCCACATAATTTAACCCTTTGGGGTTTATGGCGGTCAATCAGCAGGACCCAAATTGGAAACATGGATGCAGATTTGCTGAGACGGACATCCAACGGCTTTGTGTATCGCAGACATTTCCAGCGGCAAGAAGTGCTGGCATCGAATGCATCTGACAACACGTACTGGGAGCATCATTTAAATATTGGGCACAGCGACATCCTGCAGCCATTTCCCAGTGCTCTGCTGCGCAGGATGTTCATTCTTAATTTTGCCCATGGGAACTGGGCTACTAGAGTTGCTCGGCAGTGAAAAGTACACACCGTTCTTTTAAAGGACACAATATCAAGGTAAGCATATTCCTTGACTTATGCATGTTTGCCACTTGTATGCCCCCTACAGTTGACAAAATCTGTACTCGTACCAATGCTAATCATCTGACCTTGGGTGCGAACATCACATTCAAGTACAAAACCTTATCATTTGACTTTAAACTGTATCCATACCAGAAAATCTAAACAAGATGTGTTTGCCCCATTCAAGGGCATGGAGGAGATCAAGGTGTAGTAATTAAAACCACTACACTGAAAGACAAGTGGAGATTGTGAGCAAGGAGAAAATTACAACAAATTATGTATGCAGTGCTTACACTTCCATTTTCTTGAATTAAAAAAAGTCCAAACATTCTGACTGCAATTACGTTTGTCCCTTCAGTATCACTAACATTTCAAAGAATAGAATATCAAAGTATCTTACAGCACAGAAGGAGGCCATTTGACCCAGTGCTGGGTCTTTGTAAGAGCTGTTCAGTCAGTCCCATTCCCCTGCTCTTACCCCATAGCCCTGCAAATGTATCCTTCTCAAGTATATATCCAATTCCAATATAACTGAGGAAATTATATTAGATTTTATGTACCATGCATCAACATTACCTTGGTTTCTTAACTAATGTTCCACAGCAACTCAATTATTTGCCCCTTAAGTAATAGGAAAGTACAATCTAGAATTGCTGTGTGCTGTATTCATTCTCTCTGTAAGATATGTTACATGGACCATATCCAGTAGACACCTCAAATCACTGGAGAAATACCACCAACGATGTCTCTGCAAAATCCTGCAAATTCCCTGGGAGGACAGATGCACGAACGTTCGTGTCCTCGACCAGGCCAACATCCCCAGCATTGAAGCACTGACCACACTCGATCAGCTCCGCTGGGCAGGCCTCATTGTTCGCATGCCTGACACAAGACTCCCAAAGCAAGCGCTCTACTCGGAATTCCTTCACGGCAAACGAGCCAAAGGTGGGCAGAGGAAACGTTTCAAGGACACCCTCAAAGCTTCCTTGATAAAGTGCAACATCCCCACCGACATCTGGGAGTCCCTGGCCAAAGACCGCCCTAAGTGGAAGAAGTGCATCGGGGAGGGCGCTGAGCACCTCGAGTCTCATCGCCGAGAGCATGTGGAAATCAAGCGCAGGCAGCGAAAAGAGCGTGCGGCAAACCAGTCCCACCCACCCCTTCCCTCAACGACTATCTGTCCCACCTGTGACAGGGACTGTGGCTCTCATATTGGACTGTTCAGTCACCTAAAAACTCATTTTTAGAGTGGAAGCAAGTCTTCCTCGATTCCGAGGGACTGCCTATGATGAAGATATGTTGAAAACATGCTAAAAAATCTGAATGCTGCTCTGTATTTTATTTTCTAAGATTCTTGCTTGAGTCGGAAGGTCATGGGTTCAAGGCCTACAGCAGAAAGCAACACAAAGGTCCAGAAATTCCGGCCTCCTCGGGTCCGTACTGAATGTGTACGGATCCGGGAAGGCATCGTAAAAGCCGTTTTTCAGCGCACAATGCGGATGCGCTGAAATCCAGCTTTTCCGATTTGTCAAGCTCCAGCTTGACAGATCATCCACATCTTGGGAGCGAGGACATTTGCAAGGGCAAGATTGCAGGATTTACCCATATCTTGCCCAGAAAATGTCCTCAAAACTCTTGCACCTGATAAAAACAGGCTCATAGCCTACTTTTACAGGCGCAAAAGTTTTAAAACACTCTTAAAACATAGAAAATAACATTTTAAAAAGACATTTTATTTTTAAAAACCCTGCCCACTATGTTAAATTTATTTTAAACCATAATTAAAAACACTTTTGAAAAACTCAGTGAAAAAAAATTCTCTAAGATATTTATTAATTTTAATTTCAATTAATTTTAATTATGTGAGGTGTGTTTTTATTTTTTATTTGATGTTATTGTTTGTTTTCTGTTCTCAATTAATAGCAATGAGAACTGGTAGATACGGAGCTCCCATTGCTATTAATTGAGAATGCTTTACCTGATTGGTTGAGCAGTCACACGTGATTGCATCTTCTGCATCCGAACCTGGAGGCCTCCCCACTGGAATCTCATGGACCACCTAGGTACTTTCGGAAAACTTCTCGAAAGAAGCCTCCAACCAGAATTTCAGGGCTATAATCTCTGCTGAAACTTCAGTCAAGCACGAGCAACTGCTGCATTGTTAAACTGCCAGCTTTCAAGATCTGTCTGCCTGTTCAGGTCGGTGTGAAAGACCCCATGGCTCTATTTGAAAAGCAAGGAGTTGTCTTGGTCAATGTTCCAGCATTCATCCTTCAATCAATGCCATAAAAAAAACTATTATCTGGATGTTCATTCCCTTGCTGCCTCTGGGATTTTGCTGCTGCATATGTTTGCATAATCATAGAATCATAAACATTTGCTGCATGAAAGGAATCCATTTCGGCCCATCGTGTCCACGCCAGCCGACAAAGAGCTATCTAGCCTAATTCCACTTTCCAGCTCTTGGTCCATAGCCCTGCAGGTTACGGCATTTCAAGTGCACATCCAAGCACTTTTTAAAATGTGGAGAGAGTTTCTGCCTCTACCACCCTTTCAGGCATTGAGTTCCAGACCCCCACCACCCACTGGGTGAAGAAATTTCCCCTCATATTTCCTCTAAACCTCCCCCCAATTACTTTAAATCCATGCCCCCTGGTTGTTGACTGCTCTGCAAAGGGAAATAGGTCCTTCCTATACCTTCTATCTCGGCCCAAACACTTCAAAAGCAACTCATTGTTTGTAAACTGGTTTGGGACATCTTGAGGAGATAAAAATTGCTCTATAAAATCTCATGAAAGTAGAAAAACATCCAGAAACCAAAAATATAACAGTTAAAGTGGAATAGTCAACATAGATTTCAAAAGGGAAAATCTTGCTTGACCAACCTCATTGAATTCCTTGCAGAGGCAAGAGAGAGTAGATAAGGGTAATGCAGTAGATATCTTTAGATTTAAAAAGGCCTTTGATAAGGCACCACATAATAGCCGAATGAATAGTCAGTGAACAAGTAGCAGAATGGATAGATAACTGGCTGCAAGACAGAAAGCAGAGAGTCGGGGTAAAGGTAGCTATTCACAGTGGCAGAAGGTGGGTAGTGGTGTTTCACAAGAATCAGTGTTGGACCACTGTTCATAATTTATATTAACGATTTAGACTTTGGAATCAAAAACACAATTTCTAAATTTGCCGTCGACGCCATATTTTGAGGGATAGTCAATACTGAGGAGGACTGCAATAAATTACAAGACATTAACAAACTTGCAGAATGGGCATTTAATTGGCAAATGAATTTCAACATAGTTCATGTGAGTTATTACATTTTGGTAAGAAAAATTAGCTCACATATTACTTGCAAAATAAGAATCTAAATGGGGTAGAGGAGCAAAGGGATCTGGGAATACAAACACACAAATCACTGAAAGATGCGATGTAGGTTAACAAGTCCATAACTGTAATATAGTTCCACCTAGTGGACTACTGCTCCACCTAGTGGGTGACTGTGGTAATGCAACTAATGGTGTTTACAACAAAAATAAAAGGACTGGAGCCACCTTACAAAAGTGTGTTTGTGATGTCGTAGAGAATATACCACATTGGCGATGAAGGATAGGATTTCTGGATTCCCTAGCTAAAATTGTTGTTGGTGGATGATTCCAGCCAAACAACAGCGAGACTAGAGAGATCCTTTGTTTGCAGAACAGCTAAAAATACAAGATAAACTACAAGCACACTTGGCTGAAATGTGGAATCCTGATGGCTGCGCCTATGGGAATATTAGAGCGCTTGGCTGAATTCCATCGCGACCGTGAAACTTTCGGAGCATATGTGGAGCGGCTAGAAAGGTTTTTCACTGCCTATAATATCATCGAAGTCCCCGATGATGAAAACCGTAACCGGGTAGTGTTGGAAAGAAAACGGGCTATTTTCTTGACTGAAGCAGGCTTCGAGGTGTATGAAACCCTGAAAAATGTGCTTGTTCCAATCAAGTCAAAGGATACATCACTTACGGAGATTCTAACTAAGTTAGAACAGCACTACAGTCCCGAGCCCCTGGAAATTGCTGAAAGTTATTGTGTGGAATACGAAATCAATTACCTGACGAGAGTATCAGTGAGTACATTGTCGCATTTAAAAAAGTTATCCATTCACTGTCATTTCGGAAACTTTCAGGACTGAGCATTGCGTGACCGCTTTGTCTGTGGGATAAAAAATGAAGCAATCAGAAGAAAGTTGTTGACAACTCCTAACTTGACTTTTGATTTAGCTTGTCAGACAGCTATGTCAATGGATATGGCTGACCAATATTCCCGAGAATTTTGAGCCATTTCCAGTCGTCAGACAACTGAGGTGAATCGCCTGCAAATTAAAAGTAAAAGGCAGTGGGGCCCCAAGGTTTCAGAAACTGGCAATGGTAACAGAGCACTGAAATTCTGCTATCAGTGTCTGGGACAACACATTGCTCAAAGTTGTCCATATATGAAGGCAGAGTGTTTCTTCAGCATGAAAACTGGGCATCTTGCGAAGGCATGCCAACTGAAGAGTAAACTAACTTTCAAGGCTATAAGTAGAAATCCCCAGAGACTACATAGCATAGAAGAAAAGCAACAGGATGAAGAGATACAAGTCATCAGGAGCACGAGGGTATCTAACAGTGATTTGAAAAGTATCATCCAAGTAGATGTTGCTGGAACCAAGAAACCCATGAAAATCGACACTGGTGTATCATGAGCGTAGTACCGGAATCGCTATATCTCGACAAATTGGAGAAATCCAAGATAGAGCTGCGAGGCTACTCAGGAGAGAACATTCCTGTGGTAGGTCATATCACTGTACCGGTGAAATAAAAGGATCAATTTCAGAGCTTGCCTCTCTGAGTGGTGGCAGGAGACAAGCCTGCCTTACTAGGAAGAAATTGGTTGGGATCACTGAAGCAGGATTGGAGTGAGATTTTTCGTGTTGAAACGAGATTTGCTTCGAAGGATGATTTCATCAAGAAGTATCCAAAGATGTTCTGTGAAACAGGCAGTCCGATCAAAGGCTTCAAGGCGAGTGTCAGGGTACAGAAGGATGCTAGATCGGTTTACTGTAAGCCACGTCCCGTACCATATGCACTCAAGGAGAAAGTTGAGCAAGAACTGGAAAGACTAGAGACTGAGAACATTATCTCTAAGATGGATCTATGTAATTGGGCTACACCCATTGTTGTTGTACCTAAGTTAAATGATAAGGTAAGGTTGTGTGGTGATTATAAAGTAACCATAAATCAAGTTCAAGAGGCTAGTCTTCCCAATACATTGCCAAATGTACAAGATTTGTTCACAACACTGACAGGTGGTCAGATCTTTTCAAAGTTGGATCTTACTTACAACTTGAACTAAATGACGTCCAAGTCATGCTTGACTATAAATACTCATCTCGGCCTATATCAATTTAATAGGCTACCATTTGGAGTGTCTTCCATCCCTGCCATATTTAAAGGGGTGATGAACCAGATTTTGAAGGGGTAGTATGTTATTTAGATGACATACTAATTTCAGCACCAAATAGGCAAATTCATTATAACATATTGAATGAAGTGCTCAAATGACTAGAGAAGCACAGAGTGCGAGTGTCTGCTCGCAAGTGTGAGTTATTTAAAAACTCAGTGGAGTAATTAGGGCATAGAGTAGACAAAGATGGTTTACATCCAACCAAGGGAAAGCTGGATGCAATTAGAAATGCACCCATATGTTAGCATGGATAGAGGATTAGCTAACTAACAGAAAACAGAGAGTCGGGATAAATGGGTCATTTTCCGGTTGGCAAATAGTGACTAATGGGGTGCCGCAGGGATTGGTGCTGGGTCCTCAACTATTTACAATCTATATTAATGACTTGGATGAAAGGACCGATCTAATGTAGCCAAGTTTGCTGATGATACAAAGATGGGTGGGAAAGCAAATTGTGAGGACACAAAAAATCTGCAAAGGGATATAGACAGGCTAAGTGAGTGGGCAAAAATTTGGCAGATGGAGTATAATGTGGGAAAATGTGAGGTTATCGACTTTGGCAGAATAAATAGAAAAGCAAATTATAATTTAAATGGAGAAAAATTGCAAAGTGTTGCAGTACAGAGAGACCTGCGGGTCCTTGTGCATGAAACACAAAAAGTTAGTATGCAGGTTAGGCAAATAATCAGGAAGGCAAATGGAATGTTGGTCTTTATTGCAAGGGGGATAGAGTATAAAAGCAGAGAAGTCCTGCTACAACTGTACAAGGTATTGGTGAGGCCACACCTAGAGTACTGCGTACAGTTTTAGTCTCTGTAGTTAAGGAAGGTTCTGTTCGAGAGCTAAGGTATCTTCTTCAAAACAGAAAGCCTGTGATTAAGTTTGATTTGTAAATATGGCAAAATAAGTCTATATCTTTTGATATGTACAACCAGGTAAGTTATGTATAATGATAATTTTGTTATGATTACTTCTTCATTAAGGAGTGAGAAGTATAATATAGTTCCACCTATTGAACTACTGCTCCACCTAGTGGACGACTGTGGTAATGCAACTAATGCTATTTACAACAAGAATAAAATGAATGGAACCATCTTCTGTTGGGGAGCCATCTTGTGCTGGTGAGCCAGAGTGTGTTTGTGATGTTGTAGAGAATATACCACAATATCAAAATCAAACCAAGCACTATGGTTTATTTCTAGAGGGATAGAATTGAAAAGTAGAGAAGTTATACTAAACTTGTTTCAAACCTTGGTTAAACCACACTTAGAAGTACTGTATGCAGTTCTGGTCGCCATATTATAAAAGGGATACGGTGGCACTGGAGAGAGTGCAACAAAGATTTACAAGGATGATACCAGAAATGCGAGGATATACCTATCAGGAAAGGATGAACAGCCTGGGTCTCTTTTCTTTTGAAAAGAAAATGCTGAGAGGTGACCTAATAGAAGTCTTTAAAATTATGAAAGGTTTTAACAGAGTAGACACAGAGTGTTTCCACTTGTGGTGAAGAGCAAAATTAGAGGCAATCAATATACGATCGTCACCAAGAAAATAAATAGGGAATTCAGAAGAAACTTCTTTACCCAGAGAGTGGTGAGAATGTGGAACTCACTACCACAGGGAAAAGTTGAGGTGAATAGTATAGCTGCATTTAAGAGGAAGATAGATAAGTAGATAAGAAGGGAGAAGGGAATCGAGGGTTATGCTGAAAGAGTTAGGTGAGGAAACATAAAAATATAGAAACTTATGTATAATGATTGTTGCATTACCACAGTCGTCCACTAGGTGGAGCAGTAGTCCAATAGGTGGAACTAGATTATACTTCTCACTCCTTAATGAAGAAGTAATCATAACAAAATTATCATTATACATAACATAATAGGTGAAGGTGTAGGCCATTCAGCCCTTCGAGCCTGCACCACCATTCAATAAGATCATGGCTGATCATTCCTTCAGTACCCCTTTCCTGCTTTCTCTCCATACCCCTTGATCCCTTTAGCCATAAGGGCCATATCTAACTCCCTCTTGAATATATCCAATGAGCTGGTATCAACAACTCTCTGCGGCAGGGAATTCCACAGGTTAACAACTCTCTGAGTGAAGAAGTTTCTCCTCATCTCAATCCTAAATGGCCTGCCCCTTATCCTAAGACTGTATCCTCTGGTTCTGGACTTCCCAACATCGGGAACATTCTTCCCGCATCTAAGCTGTCCAGTCCCATCAGAATCTTATATGTTTCTGTGAGATCCCCTTTCATTCTTCTAAACTCCAGAGTATAAAGTCCCAGTTGATCCAGTTTCTCCTCATATGTCAGTCCAGCCATCCCGGGAATCAGTCTGGTGAACCTTCGCTGCACTCCCTCAATAGCAAGAACGTCCTTCCTCAGATTAGGAGACCAAAACTGAACACAATATTCCAGGTGGGTCTCACCAAGGCCCTGTACAACTGCAGTAGGGAGGCTCAAGTGGAGCATAAATGCAAGCATGGTCTTGTTCGGCTGAATGACCTGTTTCTGTGCTGTAATTCTGTGTAAATGAAAGTTCTCCTTTTTAGGTGACAAGGAGCAAAGGGATTCCTGGAAATTGGTGCTTCTACTGTTATAAGACTAGAAACTACTAGTGACAATTTTAGTAGATTAAAGAAAAGAACTTGCATTTATATAGCACCTTTCAGGATCTTAGGACATCCCGAACCACTTTAAGTACTTTTAACTTCTTTTGAAGTACTTTTGAAGTGTAGTCATTGTTGTAATGTAGGAAACTTGGCAGCCAATTTACGCACAGCAAGCTCCCACAAACAGCAATGTGATAATGACCACATATTTTTAGTGATATTTGAGGGGAAAATATTGGCCAGGACACCAGGGAGAATTTCTCAGCTCTTCTTTGAAATAATGAAGTTTTTTATATCCACCCAAGAGTCTCGGTATTAATGCCTCAACCAAAAGACAGCACCCCTGACAGTGCAATACTCCCTGTACCTCACTTGCGAGTCAGCCGAGATTTTGTGTTTTAGTCTCTGGAGTGGGGTTGAAACCCACAACCTTCTGGCTCAGTGGCATGAGTGCTACCACTGAGCCATGGTTAACACATAACTAACAATTAACACTTAACATGTTCACATGATGATCATCTAACCGACCGCAGTGAAACATGTAAATTAGGGACACCTAAGCGATTTGCATCAGGTGTCCAATTTGTTTGCAGGTTATTTTCAAAATGGTCATTGTGTGTACAGAAAACCAGAGGAGCCAAATATCTGGGGATTGGCTGTATCTCCTGCGATATTACTTCTTCTTTTCACCCTCACCTGGAATCGTGCCTAAATCAGGAGCCCCACCAGCAAGTTGTGATTTTAGTTCTTTTTCTGTTTGTCAGGTTTCCAGTTTATGACCATCCTAAGGTCCTTTTCCATTGACGGTGGGATATCCTGATCCTGAGATCTTCTATGTCATGTATTCAATTATCATTGTAACCCATGTATAAGCTGACCTAAGTTGTATACCTCGAGAACATTGACCACAAGGGGGTGAGCTTGTGGGAGACACTCCTAACCTGGACTTTCAGGTATAAAAGGGAAAGCTCCAACCACCTTCATCACTTGAGGTCTTGGTAATAAAGGTAACTGGTCACAGAGTGATCTCTCAAGTATGGGCCTCGTGTGCATTTATACTGTACAGTAAGGGCATATCATTGGCGACGAGAAACTGGGATTTAAACCATGTGAGCATGGCCACTAGCAGCACAGAAGAGAGGTACTGTGTTGGTGATGATTGGGACGACTTTATTGAGAGACTACAGCAAAGTTTTGTCACTAAGGAATGGTTGGGACAGGATTCAGCTGACAAACGCAGGGCTCATCTCCTGACGGTTTGTGGATTCAGAACGTACTCCCTGATGAAGGACCTTCTAGCGCCAGAGAAGCCAGCGGACAAGATGTTCGAAGAGCTCAGTAAGTTGACCGGGGAACACCTTAAACCGGCGAGCAGCATGCACATGGCGAGACATCGGTTTTACACGCACCGGTGGCGAGAAGGTCAAAGCGTTCCTGACTTCGTGGCAGATCTCCGGCGACTGGCAAGGCTATGTAAGTTCACAGATGAATGCAGAGCGGAGATGCTGGCGAGACATTTTTATTGAAGGCACCGGGCATGCTGGGGTTTTCAGGAAACTGATTGAGACCAAAGACTTGACCTTGGAAGCGGCGGCTCTGATAGCCCAGACATTTATCTCAGGGGAGGAAGAGACCAGAATGATGTATGACAAAAATCTTGGCTTAAATGAGGCAAATGGCCAGGGAGTCAACATTGTTAACGCAGCACACAGTTCTCTCAGCAGACAAGGGCAATTGGACATGCCCCAGCATGTAGTCGAACCCAAAGGGGCAATTCAACAGAGACAACGGCTAGCTGAACGGCGATTCATGCCATCGCAATGGACAATGCGACCAGTAATGGGGCCATCAACACCTGTTAATGATGCGCTTAAGGACAGTTATAGAGACAGTCAGAGACGATCGACTGGTAATGGATCTTTTGTTTCCAACAACGGAGCCTCCAGCTCATGCTGGAGGTGTGGAGGCAAACACCCAGCCAGAGCTTGCAGGTATCAGCAATATACCTGCAGAAACTGCAACGTCAGCGGTCATTTGGGGCGTATGTGCAGGAAGCCTGCAGCCAGGTTGATGTACGAGGAGGATGGGCCCGATGTAAGCCCTACGAGGCCAAATGAATACTGGGGGAAATCGCTGGAAGCTGAAGTTCAGCGAGTTCATGTGGAGCACATATACAGTTCATTTACCCGGATGCCACCGATAATGATGAAAATGCTTCTCAATGGCATCCCAGTATTAATGGAGCTAGACACGGGGGCCAGCCAGTCCCTGATGAGTATCAAACAGTTCGAAAGGTTGTGGGTGTCCAAGGCCAGGAGGCCAAAATTATTGCCGATTGACGCACAGCTACGGACATATACAAAGGAGATCATTCCGGTGCTAGGCAGCGCCACAGTAGTCGTGACCCATAAAGATTCGGAGAACAGGTTGCCACTCTGGATTGTCCCAGGGGATGGTCCCGCACTACTGGGGAGGAATTGGCTTGTTGTCATGAACTGGAAATGGGGCGATGTCAATGCAATTTCTTCTGTGGAGCATGCTCACAGGTCCTGGACTAATTTGACTCATTGTTTCAACCCGGCATCGGCACTTTCATGGGAATCAAGGTAGTGATTCACATAAACCCGGATGCCAGGCCAGTACACCACAAGGCCAGAGCAGTGCCGTACGTGATGCGGGAAAAGATGGAATGCGAATCGGACCGCCTGCTGAGGGAAGGCATCACCTTGCCAGTCGAATTCAGTGACTGGGTGAGCCCGATCGTGCAGGTGCTCAAGGCGGATGAGTCGGTCAGGATATGTGGCGATTACAAGGCCACCATCAATCGGGTGTCACTCCAAGACCCGCTACCGAGAGCGGAGGAACTCTTTGCGATGCTATCCGGTGGCAAACTTTTTTCAAAATTGGACCTGACCTCAGCTTATATGACCCCGGAGCTGGCGAGCGAGTCGAAGAAGCTGACCACCATCACGACACACAAAGGGATGTTTGAGTATAACAGATGTCCGTTCGGGATTCGTTCGGCCGCCGCGATCTTTCAGCGAAATATGGAAAGCCTCCTCAAGTCGATTCCAAGGGCGGTGGTTTTTCAAGACGACATCCTCATCACAGGTCGCATAAGAACATAAGAATTAGGAACAGGAGTAGGCCATCTAGCCCCTCGAGCCTGCTCTGCCATTCAACAAGATCATGGCTGATCTGGCCGTGGACTCAGCTCCACTTACCCGCCCGCTCCCTGTAACCCTTAATTCCCTTATTGGTTAAAAATCTATCTATCTGTGATTTAATACATTCAATGAGCTAGCCTCAACAGCTTCCTTGGGCAGAGAATTCCACAGATTCACAACCCTCTGGGAGAAGAAATTCCTTCTCAACTGGGTTTTAAATTGGCTCCCCCGTATTTTGAGGCTGTGCCCCCTAGTTCTAGTCTCCCCGACCAGTGGAAACAACCTCTCTGCCTCTATCTTGTCTATCCCTTTCATTATTTTAAATGTTTCTATAAGATACCCCTCATCCTTCTGAACTCCAACGAGTAAAGACCCAGTCTACTCAATCTATCATCATAAGGTAACCCCCTCATCTCCGGAATCAGCCGAGTGAATAGTCTCTGTACCCGCTCCAAAGCTAGTATACCCTTCCTTAAGTAAGGTGACCAAAACTGCACGCAGTACTCCAGGTGCGGCCTCACCAATACCCTATACAGTTGTAGCAGGACCTCCCTGCTTTTGTACTCCATCCCTCTCGCAATGAAGGCCAGCATTCCATTCACCTTCCTGATACTGAAGAACACCTCCACAACCTGGAGGAGGTGCTACACAGACTGGACCGGGTAGGGCTGCGACTGAAAAAGGCAAAGTGCGTCTTCTTAGCTCCAGAGGTAGAATTCCTGGGGAGGAGGGTAGCAGCAGATGGGATCAGACCCACTGCATCCAAAACGGAAGCGATCCAGAGAGCACCCAGACCACGTAACACGATGGAGCTGCGTTCGATCCTGGGGCTCCTGAACTATTTTGGTAACTTTCTTCCAAAATTGAGCACGCTGTTAGAGCCGCTACACGTGCTCCTATGCAAAGGTTGCAATTGGGTCTGGGGGGACAGCCAGGAAAGGGCTTTTGATAGAGCACGCAACTTGTTATGCTCCAACAAACTGTTAACGTTATATGACCCGTGTAATAAGCTTGTTCTAATGTGCGATGCGTCATCCTATGGGGTCGGGTGTGTGTTGCAGCATGTGAATGCCAATGGTCAGTTACAGCCGGTAGCCTATGCCTCCAGAAGTCTGTCCCAGGCAGAAAGTCACTACGGGATGGTAGAAAAGGAAGTGCTTGCATGTGTAAATGCAGTAAAAAAAATGCACCAGTACTTGTTTGATAGGAAATTTGAGCTGGAGACAGATCACAAACCCCTAACGTCCCTTTTGGCTGACAACAAGGCCATAAATGCGAATGCATCGGCCCGCATACAGAGGTGGGCACTTACGTTAGCCGCCTATAACTACACAATTCGGCACAGACCGGACACTGAAAACTGTGCCGATGCACTCAGCAGGCTACCACTAGCCACCACTGAGGGGCTAACGAGCATGCTGCTGAGATGGTCATGGCTGTTGGAAGCTTTCGAAAGCGAAGGCTCACCTGTGACAGTCCGTCAGATTAAAGTCTGGACAAATAAAGACCCGCTACTGTCTTTAGTTAAGAAATGTGTCCTGAATGGGGACTGGGCAGCCACGTACAGGGCATGCCCTGAGGAATTTAAACCGTTTCATAGGCACAAGGATGAACTCTCGATTCAGGCCAATTGCCTACTGTGGGGAAACCGAGTAATCATGTCCCAGATGGGCAGAGAGGTGTTTATCAGAGAACTTCACAATGAGCACCCGGGCATTGTCATGATGAAGGCAATTGCCAGGTCACATGTTTGGTGGCCAGTGATAGATGCAGTTCTGGAACTTTGTGTTCGCAGGTGCAACATGTGTGCTCAGCTGGGCAATGCACCCAGGGAAGCCCCCCTTCGCCCCTGGTCCTGGCCCGCCAAGCCATGGTCACGCACCCATGTGGACTACGCAGGTCCTTTCATGGGAAAAATGTTTTTGGTTGTAGTAGACGCCTACTCCAAATGGATTGAGTGTGCCATTTTAAATTCAAGCACATCCTCTGCCACGGTAGAAAGTCTATGGCAATGTTCGCCACCCATGGTCTACCGGATGTCTTGGTCAGCGACAATGGCCCATACTTCACAAGCACTGAATTCCAGGACTTCATGGCAGGCAATGGAATCAACCATGTCAGAACGGCACCGTTCAAGCCGGCCTCAAATGGCCAGGCGGAACGAGCAGTGCAGATAATCAAACAGGGGATGCTCAGAATCCAAGGGGGTTCCCTACAAAGCCGTTTATCACGCCTCCTGTTGGCCAATAGATCCCGACCACCCTCGTTCACAGGGGTTCCACCCGCAGAGCTGCCAATGAAAAAGATGCTCAAAACCAGGTTATCCCTTATACACCGCACCATGAAAGAAATTGTTGCGAGCAGGCGTCAGTCACAATGTGACTACCATGACAGGAATGCGAGAGCGCAATGTATTGATGTCAATGACCCTGTTTTTGTCCTTAATTATGCTGCAGGGCCCAAATGGTTCGCAGGCACTGTGATTGTCAAAGAGGGAAATAGGGTTTTGGTAGCTAAACTTACCAATGGACAAATCTGCCGCAAACACGTGGATCAAACTAAAAGGAGGTTCAGCAACCCCATAGAAGAAGCAGAGGAAGAACACGATGTAGAGTTCACTCCACCACAGGTGACCGAACACCGGAACCAAGTGGAGGAGAGCCCAGTCACTGTGGGCAGTCCGGACAGGCCTGAGGCACCGCAAACAGCAGACACTCAGGCCAGTGCCCAACAACCGGAGCCCCAACTCAGGCGCTCTACAAGGGAGCGTAAACCACCAGAGAGACTTAACCTGTGATCCCAATAAGACTTTGGGGGGGAGGTGATGTCATGTATGCAACTGTCATTGTAACCCATGTATAAGCTGACCTAAGTTGTACACCTTGAGAACATTGACCACAAGGGGGTGAACTTGTGGGAGACACTCCTAACCTGGACTTTCAGGTATAAAATGGGAAGCTCCACCCACCTTCATCACTTGAGGTCTTCGTAATAAAGGTAACTGGTCACAGAGTAACCTTCTCTCAAGTATGGGCCTCGTGTGCATTTATACTGTATAGTTAGGACATATCATTCTACATTGGCAGCCTGCACTGGGTGTGGTGGCTGCTGTAAGGTCGGGGTGCTGGAGTGCCAGGGAGATCCCAACCAAACTGGGGTGGGGGGGGGAGGGGGGCGGGGTTAATGTCCTGCAGATGCCGAGTGGGAACCCCCTCTCTCCGTATGCTGCAGCTGTTAATGTTTGAGGTGCTGGAGGGTGCGTAGGGGGCTGTTAGCAGTTCATCAGTACCAGACATACTGTTGGACTGATATGTGGTGTTGCCCAGTGCAGTTTATGGCCTTTGGCGAATGGATAGAGCCATGCCAATCTTCAATCCCAGAGATGGAGAGGTTTCTCTGCTGCTGTGGATGCTGGGTAAAGAGCTCCCCATTTCAGAAAGGCCATTTCTTTTACCTACAGCTGCCCCGCGTTGACCTGCATGTCCTGTGTTTTAAGTTTTAAATGGACTTGGTACAATTAAGGCTGTCCATAATCCATAATTTGCGAGAGTCTGTAATCTCAAGGTACATCTTGTATTTGTTACAATGCAAGTTAGTTGGTACTGTCAATAAGTGTCCATTTTTTTAAAGTGTTTCACTGTATTAAGAGAGATGGACCTAATCAAAATAAATGGGTTAACAGCTCTACTAAAATGATAACCAGAGGAACATCATGGAGAGCTGTTAAGTGTTCACCCACTAATATTCTCAACAGTCATTTCTAGCCTACAATGATCAATCTCTATACACATATTCACTGAATTTCTTTGGCTGCAGTTACACAGCAAACGTTGGTCTCAGTTTGGTAACTGTGGAGAGTGATGTCCAACAGCAGACCCAAGTTATACTGCCCACTCTGGATCTTATGGAAGTTAGTGACACAAGAGTTCTGCACATGCACACTTGAATGTATTTGCTGAGCTCTGCTCCCCGGGTAGCTAGATTTGACTGCTAAGGAAACACAGTGGAACCTTCTGTGTGTCAATCAAGTGTTAAAAATATTGAGAAGAAATTGGGAGGGTTTCACAATGTAGACTTTGGAGATCAAGCCGACACCTCGCTCCGGAGTTATGCTGTCACTTCCACATCAAAGTAAACCACGGGTGATAGTATAACTGCAATCTTAATAAGCTAAATTACTGTCAATTTCTGCTGCTGTACCTCACCCTGGATTTGCTGTTCTCATCTACTGGTTATTATATCTTCTGCTTTCAGGCTCCCATTATAACCAATAGTAAACCAGTAAAACAGCACCAAGAATATCTGCAAATCATTGATTTGTTTGGTAATAAAACTAAAAAATGTTATCCTGTGCTATTGGCCGATCGCTGCACCTTTCAGTGCATTGAGACTTGTCTAATGTAGTCACCCATAATTGGACAGAGACTAAAATTGGTAGCTAATAATGTGAAGGAAAACAGATACCTCACTGGAAGAAAGCATTAATGAAAAAGCAAATTGGTTTACATTTATCGTGAAACTTTGATCCTCATAATTTTTGAAAGTCCAAATACAGAGAATCAAAGTAGGACATCTCATCTCAAAGGAAGAGCGTTATGCCTAGTGCAGCATGTTACATGTCATTAGTGGAAGCTGGAAAGCGCGTCTGAAAAATGTCAAGAGGAGAAAGATATTTCTCAAAGACCCATGCAGGCCTTGATGCAAATATTGGTCCACTTTTCCACATGTGTTCCCACTGTGAAAACTATGCCACATTCACATCCAGTTTTACCAAACGCATTTCCAGTGGGGTTCCGCAGGGCTCAGTACTGGGTCCCTTGCTTTTTGTGGTATGTATCAATGAGTTAGATTTGAATACAGGGAGTATGATTAAGAAGTTTGCAGATGATACTAAAATTGGCTGTGTGGTTGATAATGAAGAGGAAAGTCATGGGCTGCAGGAGAATATCGATCTACTGGTCAGGTGGGCAGAGCAGTGGCAAATGGAATTTAATTCAGAGAAGTGTGAGGTGATGCACTTTAGGAGGGCTAATAAGGAAAGGGTATACACATTAAGCGGTCAGCCACTTAATAGTGTAGATGAACAAAGGGACCTTGGAGTGCTTGTCCACAGATCCCTGAAAGTAGCAGGCCAGGTGGATGTGGTGGTTAAGAAGGCATATGGAATGCTTGCCTTTATTCGCCAAGGCATAGAATATAAGAGCAGGGAGGTATGCTTAAATGCATAATACTTTGGTTAGGCCACTGCTGGAGTACTGCATGAAGTTCTGGTCACCGTATTATAGGAAGGATGTGATTGCACTAGAGAGGGTGCAGAGGAGATTTACTAGGATGCTGCCTGGAATGGAGAATCTTAGTTATGAGGACAGATTGGATAGGCTGGGTTTGTTCTCATTGGAACAGAGGAGGTTGAGAGGAGACCTCATCAAGGTGTACAAAATATTGAGGGGCCTGGACATAGTGGATAGTAAGGGTCTATTTCCATTGGTGGAGGGGGTTATTACAAGGGGGCATAGTTTTAAGGTGGTTGGTGGAAGGTTTAGAGGGGATTTGAGGGGGGGCTTCTTTACGCAGAGGGTTGTGGGGATCTGGAACTTGCTGCCTGGAAGAGTGGTGGATGCAGAAACCCTCACCACTTTTAAGAGATGATTGGATGGGCATTTAAAGTGCCGTAACCTGCAGGGTTATGGACCTAGAGTTGGTAATTGGGATTAGACTGGATGGCCTTTTGTGATCTCCTGAACTAGTTTCGATCACCTGGATGGGTCGGAGAAGAATTTTCTCAGATTTTTTCTCCCTAAATTGGCCTGGGTTTTTACCTGGTTTTTGCCTCTCCCAGGAGATCACATGGCCCCGGTTGGGGTGGAGTGTTGATGTTTTTAGTATCGGGGTGTTGCGGTGGTGTGGGACGGACTGGTTGGGCTGGGTGCTCTTTGCCTTTCCGTCGTTGTTCATGGGTTTGTATATAACCTTTTGGGGCTGCTGACAAAGGGCCGTGTGGCTCTTTGTCAACCGGTGCAGACACGATGTGCCGAAATGGCCTCCTTCTGCGCTAAATTTCTATGTTTCTATGTTTCAGTGAAGCATTCAATATGGATCAAAATCACATTACAAAATGGTGGAAGGTTATTTATCATTCTTAAAATATATGCCGATCCAGCTACTCATGTTCTGTCCATTTTCTTCAAACACTAAACTATAGGCATCGAACCGTAGGAGAAGTTCAGAATGTACATATGCGCGATTCCATTTCCCTAGATGCAATGCTTCAGAGCCAAACTGATTGTCCCAGAATTTGCTGGAGTGGCTCATCTTGTGGCGTGCCCCAGTTAGTTAAGACTTTTTATCTCACCCTTCAACTCAAAAATGTTTTAAACTGCAACTTGCTGGAAATGCAATCTAATTATGGTGTGGTAAAGGCAACAAGGCATCTGAGACCTTGGTGGACAACGGAACGAACAATGTGTCTCCCCTTAGTCGACGAGATTTAAAAATTAAGAAAGAAACTGAGGAATGACAGAAAAGGAAATAGGATGAATTCGAGTCGAACCAGGTATAGAAAGAGAAATAAAGAGAGGGAAAGAAGAACTGGATTGAAAAAGAGAGAGAAAAAAAGACACAGAAAGGAAAAGTAAAGAAAACAAATTAAAGAATTAAAGAACAATTTACTACCTGTGGGAATGTGACACAAAGCTCCCTTTCTGGGCCAGAGAGGTTGAGTGACATGGTCAGGGCCGTAAATCTCCTCATCAAAAAGGGTTCTTATGCTGTTAAGTATTAGCCCTAACTTAGTGCAATGAGGTTAATTAATAATTAATGCGCAACTGGTGCAATTCTTGAAACTCACAGGGAGGTTGACAGCGAGCTCCTGTTTTCACGAGACGTACTGCGGAATGATGCAAATCATCCAGCAATTTGCAGTCAGCTGCAATTCACGGAGTATCTCCTCCTCACTACAAGTTGCTGGGTTATTTACACATTAATAATGGGGTGCACATTAAACTCGCTGTCGTTCTCCCAACACATTCTGGTCCCGTGTATTTTGTATTTTTTCAGGTAAAGTTAGTGACTGAAATTGTTTAAGCTATGACTAAGTTAGTCAGGGCTTTTCAAATCAAGCTATTTATGTGGCATCTGGCGTAAAAATGAAAAGCTGACTGGAAGATGCTGAGGCTGTTTGAAGTCAGGGAGCTGTGATGAGCCGTCCAGTCACTCAGCACTTCTGAAATGCTGGAGGCAACTCCTCATATTTTCCACGAGTGTATGTTTGGTAAGTGGGAGAGAAGACCACGTGGAAGTATGCCAGCGGGAAAATGCTTTTTGATTCTGTGTGCATGTCAATTACCCCTTAGGCAAGTTACAACTTTAGAAAGCTGGTGAAGACTGCAAGTTCATCTCTGACTATTTTGCAACAGAAACAGATCAGAAGAAAGTTCAAACCAAATTAGCAGTATATCCACGCCCCCTAAGAATGCAGAATAGTATTAGTTTGTATGAAGAGGGAAGATGGCCAGATATCTAGAGAAATGAGCACTACTTCAATACTGTTGGCATTATATGTGGCTAGTGCCAGCAGGGAAGGCTCTTTGTCAAGTAGCAAACTTATTCACTGATGTATTGCATCAGCCTCAATACTTGGCTGCAGGAAGTACCATAGGAAGCAGATCTCCAGATTTTAAAAACATATGGGGCGAAATTGCCCTGCGCCCCGATTGGGGGCGGTAACCATTTGAGGCCAGGATTTTCTGCGCCCGGCGCAGAAGTACAGTCCCTCAAAGGGAGTGCAATCTCGGGTGCTCCACTTCCTTTGGGGGGCGGTTCCCGGGGTACTACTGGGGCGCTGACGGTAGCGCTATGCAAATGCCCCACGTTGCGTCGACGCGCTTCAATGCCCCTCCCCTTCGCTTAAAGGGGAGGGCTGCTGCGCACTCTGTAAGACCTCTGATGGCCTCCGCTAGGCCACCAGGGCAGTGTGCGACCGGGCCTGCAGCCTGGCACCCAAACGGAGTGGCGGGCTGCACGATGGCGGCTCGGACCAGGCTAGGGCCGCCGCCTTACAGCCGACCCCGAGAGTTGGCAGGCAAAAGGAGATGGCAATCCGGGGCGCTGGCTCCCTCTCTTTAAGGAGCGCCCCGAGAGTGGATATCGGGCAGTTTCGTGACCTGCGAAGTTGCCGTTAACATCCGCTCGTGCCACCCTCACAGAAATTATTGCGGGATCGGCGCGGGGCAGCGAGGGGTTGCCGCGTATGGCGTATGAAGTCCCGGGATACAAACCATGCGGCGCGGCGCTTTGCTACCGTAGCAGTGCCTCCGCAAACTTGCAGACAATTTCCCGGAAGGTGGTAGCGCCCACCCTCCCCCAGTCAAAAAGTCTCCTCCGTCCTGTTAGCGTTCCCCAAAGGTGCAAACGGGGCTATAAAAAGGGGCAATTTCACCCCCATATTTATTATCAGGATGTAGGCAATGCCAGCAAGGCCACAATTATTGCCCATCCTTAGCTGGTCAAAGGTGGGCCTTGAATTGCTGCGATCCTGGTGGCGATGATAGTGCTTCCATGATAGTGACAGGTCGAGAATTACAGGATTTTGACCAAGCAGCAATGGACCAACGGCAAATTCATTTAGAGCAGTGTTAGAAGTGAACATATTATTACATAGAAACATAGAAATATAGAAAAAAGGTGCAGGAGTAGGCCATTCGGCCCTTCGAGCCTGCAACGCCATTCAATATGATCATGGCTGATCATGCAACTTCAGTACCCCACCCCTGCCTTCTCTCCATACCCCCTGATCCCTTTAGCCGTAAGGGCCACATCTAACTCTCTTTTAAATATATCCAATGAACTGGACTCAACAACTTTCTGTGGTAGAGAATTCCACAGGTTCACAATTCACTGAGTGAAGAAGTTTCTCCTCATCTCAGTCTTATATGGCTTACCCCTTATCCTTAGACTGTGACCCCTGGTTCTGGACTTCCCCAACATCGGGAACATTCTTCCTGAATCTAACCTGTCCAATCCCATCAGAATTTTATCTGCTTTTATGAGATCCCCTCTCATTCTTCTAAATTCCAGTGAATATAAGCCTAGTCGATGCCATAATGTCTATGTAGCATTCCATATCTTGAAGTTAAATATTACAGTGTCATAATGTAATTTATTGTTCTGCTCACTACACAGCTGAATTATACCTACAAAGATGCATTTTCGATGTCACTATCATCTGATTTTTTTTTTAAACTGTGAATGTGCCAGTGTCATTTATTTAACCTGACTCTCCCTCCACCCTTAAAAACATAAGAATAAACATTAATATTTTCAACAATAGGAACATAGGAACTGCGAGATAGAAAAGTCCACGGTCCATCTAGTTCACCATCTACCATCCTGATAATCACATGATACAACGATGATGGAACTGTTGATTAATCATAGCAATTAATCTCTATCAGTAAGTCTACAACAAACCCAGACATGAGTTGAAGAAAATGATGGTGCTTCCATGATCGTGGTGGGAGAGCTTTTGGGAATCATCGGTCCAAAGTCACCTGTTCCTCCCAAGTTACTCATGCACTGCATCCTAAAAAGTTACTTTCTGAAAGAAATCTATCTGATTTACCTTTGAATGGAGCAACAGTATCTGCTTTCAATACAAACTGAATCCTAAAAGCTTTAAAAAAAATCAACAGTTCTCTTAATTACATTTCTTATGTCAACTACATTGTATTTCATTCCCAAGCAAAATGTTTTTTGATGGAAGGATTCAATTGTCAAATCTTTTGTCCCTGAATGACACATGTAGTCAGGGCCACCATGACAAGAAAATACCATCTAACAGAGCTCAACATCAAACTGTCTGGGCACTTCAATAAGTCCGTATTACTACGTCACTCAAATCAAGTGTCTCAATTGATTAATCCATCCAGTCAGCAACATCATAGCCCTGGATCAGGAGGTTTCTTCACTGGATTTAGTGCTGATCTCTGTTCACTTCTTGTATCTCGGTTATCGATTTGACCCTTTCGGAATCAATTTGTAGCAGCTGTTAAAAGATACAGAAGTGCAACGGCAAGCGAAGCCAGCAGGTTGTCTACATGTGTGTCACCCAAGGGTCCCTCAGTCTCTTTACAAGGTGGAAAGGTCTGTTCACCACACAGCTAATGAGGCAGAAAGAGTTTAGCTGGATCTCCTGTTCATGTCTCAGCTGTTGAGTTGCTCTTTCAGTGCAAGACAATTTTCACCGTGTCAAATCTATAAACTAACAATGAGCCTGCAGTCAGGAGAGCTTAGGAACTAAAAATAAAGGCCTTGGGCATGGTGCCATGTTTAATCTATCCATTTCATCATCAATTCACAGTCACCAACACTCAAGGATTGTGTTTGAATTATACATATTGGGGTGACCAAGTTCAGGAGGAAACAAATTGCTCCGGCATGATGAACATTGTGTTTATCCTTTGGGTGACTTTTGTTGCATTTACTAAGGATGAAATATGAATCAAAAATTCTGACTCAGAAATGACCCAAATTAATTTACTTTGGACTCATTCAATTGATCATGTTGGCCAATTCTTTTAAAACATGTTGCTACCTCCATACAGAAGGATAATTGTAAAATGATAATTACCGTGGCAACAAATGGTCACGAGTGAAACTCTTGGCCCCAATTTAACAACAGTTTAGTTTTCAGGTACATCAAGCCCAATGGAATAGTAACGCCTGCTGGTCTCACAGTTGCCCATGTATGTACTGTCAGTGTGCGTCCACTGTTTTCTATTACACTCCTCTCTCTCTCCTCACTGCCCCCCGACCCCAAGGCAATAAGGAATATTCCTGAGCTACAGTTCCGTGGGTCTTTGCATATGTTGAGCAAATGACAATTCTATTTACATCAGCTCAAATAATTAGTGTCCGTAAACTATATCAATATGGAGTGTATTGTAAAATCTTGTCTTTACCCAGTATCCATACACACATGGCGGTGAAGGGCGGGGGGGGGGCTCAATTTTAATCCATTACACCCATTGGGAAAAGGGTTAAAATCACCACTGAAAACATATCATTCCATTTCCGCCCACGACCGCTTTAACTGGGCCCTTTGATTTAGGTGGCCGCGGCGCCTGCCTGACTCAAACCGGAGCCTCATTAATATATGAAAATCGGGTTCCTATGAAACCATCAGGACCCCGATGACATTTTAACTGCTGACTAAGCAGGATACTCGCCGCAACTGTGTAAAGCCGGTTGGGGAAGAAGCGGAGGCTATGTTTTAAACATATCTTTGTGGGGCCAGGAGGAGCAACCGTGCTTCTCTGCGCTCCACAAAGAAAGTTTGGGCTTCTGCTGCCCTTGACAACAACCCTCACGTCCAAACCACAGGACTCTGTCCCAGCAGCCTCGCGATTTTCCTGGGACAACTTTACACCCATTTCGGGCAGGCAGCTGGCAGGATGTTAATGAAGCCCAGGTGTTAAAATAGCCTGGTTCTCAAATTGATGCCTGGGTTGGGGCAGGGGTGGGGTGGGGGGGGGGCAGTAATTGGGGGAGGATAGTTGGTGCTCACCATGTCCCCCACCAGCTCGATACCCGCTCCCAATTAAAATCCCCCCCCCCCCACCCCCATTGCAGGATAGTAACCCTAGCTGTTTTTCTCCACCTTGCTCCGACCTCACGATAGGCCACTGTAATGCCCATGACATCTGATAACTCGGGCCAGGTGACAAATCAAATCTGGGGCCTGTTAATCCGTCTAGCCTTCATGCTGCACCAGATGGCGCATTTGCTCCGCAGGCCATCGGGCAAGCCCAGTGGTCTGTTTCTTTTCACTAAAGTGAGCATTCAGACAACACAGTGATGTCAGATGTTTGTATAGTAATCCTGGCACGGAATGGTAGGGTGACGGTTTCTCCATTTTCAACTGGGTTGTCGAAAGAGGGAGTGAGTAACGCTGAAGACTTTTCCAAAGAGAGAAAGAAAGCACGGGTGGGGAGCTACTCCAGGCCAGGCTCAGGCACTTCATGGCAATTGGTGAAAGACAGCGTCATCAGAGTTTAGGAGCAAGCTGCTGGTTTCTACCCATCCTCTATGCTGAGTAATATTGTTACAATAGGGGCAACTCAAAGAAGAGGGAAAAGTGATAACATGAAGTATTTAAAAAGAAAACGCTTTCAATCCCCAGTTATATTTATATTAGCTTGTTTCCACACTAGATTGCTTTCAATCTGTTTTTTACTGTGCTAATTTATCAGCCAGCGCCACAGGTTCAGATCCATTCAACCAGCTGCCTTTCCAATTCACGACTCGACATGTGAGAGATGGTGACGTGATGCTCATCACAAACACTGACATGACTTGATGGCTTCTACCTCCAATAATCACAACTGTAAAGTCAGTAGCATTGTGGCTGTTCTCCAGGTACATTATAGTAGCTTCATTAAAAGTGGCTCTTAGGTGGTATTTGGGGTAAAGCATTCACAATGGGATCGTGATGGTAATCTGATGATGTGATGGCAACATGAGCAGCCGCACTGAAAACTGTTTGGTGTTTATATTTAATCCTGTCAGATAAATCCAATCATTTGCAGTACTTGGATGTGCAGGCATCTGAAGTATGTGCACATGCGGGCATGTGCAGTACAAGTATGTGCAGGCGTGTGCAGTACATGTATGGACGGACGTGTGCAATACTTGTATGTACAGGCACGTGGAGCACATATACATGCAACAACACCAACTTGTATTTATATAGCACCTTTAACGTAGTAAAATATCCCAAGGCGCTTCACAGGTGTGTTATAAGACAAAAAATTAATTTGACACCGAGCCAGATAAGAAGAAATTATGGCAGGTGACCAAAAGTTTGGTCAAAGGGGTAGGTTTTAAGGATCATCTTGAAGAAGGAAAGAGAGTGTTATGTATGTAAACGGGGCATCAATGTATGGCCTCATGAAAAACCTGCTCGCTCCAGCAAAACCCACAGCCAAGTCATATGATGAGTTGTGCACACTGGTTCGGGAGCATCTAAACCCGAAGGAAAGCATTCTGATGGCGAGGTATTGGTTCGACACATACAAGCGGTCTGAAGGCCAGGAAGTGGCGAGCTATGTCATTGAGTTAAGGCGCCTTGCAGGACATTGCGAATTTGAAGGACACTTGGAGCATATACTCAGGGAATTCTTTGTACTTGGCATTGGCCATGAAGTAATACTTCACAAACTTTTGACTGTAGGGACCCCAACCTTGAGTAAAGCCATAGCGATAGCCCAGGCATTTATCGCCACCAGTGACAATACCAAGCAAATTTCCCAGCACACTAGCGCTGCTGCAAGTACTGTGAACAAAGTAACGTTGTTTTCAAATCGAAATGTACATGGCAGGACTTACGCGCCTGTAGTTGCACGTCCGCAGATAACTCAGAGTGCTCCATCAAGGGTGGTGAATACAAGACCATTAACACCTTGTTGGCGCTGCAGGGGTGATCATTATTTCCATTCATATCGATTCAAAGGATACATTTGCAAGGGCTGTGGAACAATAGGACACCACCAACGCATGTGCAGGCGAGCTGCAAACCCTGCTAATCCTGCAAACCACTATGTTGCAGAAGAGGACAGATCCACGGTGGATCATGACGAACCAGAGCCTCAGACCGAGGAGGCAGAGGTATATGAGGTGCACATATTTACCACAAAGTGTCCCCCGATAATGCTGAAGGTTGAATTAAATGGACTCCTGGTGTCCATGGAGCTGGACACGGGCGCAAGCCAGTCCATAATGAGCAAAAAGACTTTCGATAAGTTGTGGTGCAACAAGGCTTCAAGGCCAATCCTGACTCCCATTCGTACCAAATTTAGAACATACAAAGGAACTGATTCCCGTAATTGACAGTGCTACTGTAAAGGTCTCCTACGATGGAGCGGTGCACGAGTTACCACGCTGGGTGGTACCGGGCGATGGCCCCACACTGTTTGCAGGAGCTGGCTGGGAAAGATAGGCTGGAACTGGGATGACGTCCAAGCGCTTTCATCTGTTGACAACACCTCATGTGCCCAGGTCCTAAGCAAGTTCCCCTTGCTGTTCGAACCAGGCATCGGGAAGTTCCAAGGAGCAAAAGTGCAAATCTATTTGATTCCGGAGGCACGACCCATCCATCACAAAGCGAGAGCGGTACCTCACATGATGAGAGAAAGAATGGAGATCAAGCTAGACAGGCTGCAACAAGAGGGCATCATTTCACTGATCGAATTCAATGAGTGGGCCAGTCCGATTGTTCCAGTCCTCAAGGGAGCGGCACCGTCAGAATCTGTGGTGATTACAAAGTAACTATCAATCGTTTCTCGCTGCAGGATCAATACCCGCTACCAAAGGCAGACGACCTATTTGCAATGCTGGCAGGAGGGAAAACGTTCACGAAGCTGGGCTTGACCTTGGCCTACATGACGCAGGAGCTGGAGGAATCTTCGAAAGGCCTCACCTGCATCAACACGCACAAAGGCCTCTTCGTTTACAACAGATGCCAGTTTGGGATTCGATCGGCCGCGGCGATATTCCAGAGGAACATGGAAAGCTTACTGAAGTCGGTCTCGCACACCGTGGTCTTCTAGGATGACATCTTAGTTACAGGTCAGGACACCGTCGAGCACCTGCAGAACTTAGAGGAGTTTCTTAGTCGGCTTAATCGTGTGGGGCTCGGGCTAAAATGCTCGAAGTGCGTTTTCCTGGTGCCTGAAGTGGAGTTCCTGGGGAGAAGAATCGCGGCAGACGGCATCAGTCCCACCGATTCGAAGACGGAGGCAATCGAGAACGCACCGAGACCACAGAATGTGACGGAGCTGCGGTCGTTTCTAGGACTCCTGAACTATTTTGGTAACTTCTTACCGGGTCTTAGCACATTGTTAGAACCCTTGCATTCTTTCTTGCATAAAGGAGATGAATGGGTATGGGGTAAAAGCCAAGAAAATGCATTTGAGAAAGCTAGGAAGCCGTTATGTTCAAACAAATTGTTTGTGTTGTACGATCCATGTAAGCGTTTGGTACTAGCATGTGATGCGTCATCGTACAGGTGTGTATTGCAACAAGCCAATGAATTCGGGAAATTGCAAACGGTTGCTTATGTATCCAGAAGTCTGTCTAAGGCTGAGAGGGCCGACAGTATGATTGAAAAAGAAGCATGAAATAAAACGTGTGTTTACGGGGTAAAGAAAATGCATCAATATCTGTTTGGGCTCAAATTTCAATTGGAAACCGACCATAAGCCGCTTATCTCCCTTTTTTCTGAAAGCAAGGGGATAAATACGAATGTATCGGCCCGCATCCAGAGATGGGCACTCATGTTTTTTTTTTTGAAATTCGTAGCCAATCGTTCCAATTCTTTGTCAAATCACAAACGCCAGAGGTCACCTTGGGCCCATTCAAGGATCACTCTGCGCCAATGCTCTTAGCCAAAAGGCCTAGAGCCACTGCACCGTTCCTGGAAGTACTGCAATACCAGGTTCGTGCCATGGAGGTGGATGGGTCAGGTCCCCCACACACCTCCGTGGAGGTGGATGGGTCAAGCCACCCCACCCACCGCTCATGTTATCCGCATACAACTACGCCATCTGCCACAGGCCAGGCACAGAAAACTGTGCCGATGCTCTCAGCAGGCTGCCATTGCCCACCACCGGGGTGGAGATGGCACAGCCTGCAGATCTAGTTATGGTAATGGAAGCATTCGAGAGTGAGCAATCACCTGTTACCGCCCAACAGATTAGAACCTGGACGAGCCAGGACTCCTTGCTGTCCTTAGTAAAAAAAACTGTGTGCTCCATGGGAGTTGGTCTAGTGTCCTGTTAGAGATGCAGAAAGAAATAAAGCCATACCAGCGACGCAAAGATGAAATAGTAGACTGCCTCCTTGGGGTAATCGGGTAGTTGTGCCAAAAACGGGCAGGGACACTTTCATTAGTGATCTCCACAGTACCCACCCAGGCATTGTAATGATGAAAGCGATAGCCAGATCCCATGTGTGGTGGCCCGGTATCAATGCAGACTTAGAGTCCTGTGTACACAAATGTAATACATGCTCCCAGTTAAGCAATGCACCCAGGGAGGCGTCACTAAGTTTATGGTCTTGGCCCTCCAAACCGTGGTCTCGGGTCCATGTCGACTATACAGGCCCATTCTTGGGAAGAATGTTTTTAGTGGTTGTCGATGCGTACTCCAAATGGATTGAATGTGTGATAATGTCGGCAAGCATGTCCGCTGCCACCATTGAAAGCCTACGGGCCATGTTTGCCATGCATGGCCTGCCTGATGTCCTTGTAAGTGACAATGGGCCGTGCTTTACCAGTGCCGAATTCAAGGAATTCATGACTCGCAATGGGGTCAAACATGTCACGTCTGCCCCGTTTAAGCCAGCATCCAATGGTCAGGCAGAGTGAGCAGTTCAAATAATCAAGCAGAGCTTGAAGAGGGTAACTGAAGGCTCACTGCAGACTCACTTATCCCGAGTCATGCTTAGTTACTGCACAAGACCCCACTCGCTCACCGGGGTCCCTCCCGCTGAACTGCTCATGAAAAGGGCACTTAAGACAAGGCTCTCGTTAGCCCACCCTGATCTACACGAACAGCTAGGGAGCAGGCGGCTTCAATAGAATACATATCATGATCGCGCAAATGTGTCACGCGAAATTGAAATAAGTGATCCTGAATTTGTGTTGAACTATGGACAAGGTCCAAAATGGATTGCTGGCACTGTTTTGGCCAAAGAGGGGAGTAGGGTGTTTGTGGTCAAACTCGCAAATGGACTCATCTGCAGAAAACACTTGGACCAAACCAAACTCAAATTTACGGACTATCCAGAACAACCCACAATAGACTCTACCTTTTTCGACCCTCCAACACACACACAAGTGGCAACCGACCCAGCGGTTGACCACGAAGAAAAACCCATCATCCGCAGCAGCCCAGCAAGACTCACCACCCCCAGCAGTCCAGCAAGGCCAGCTGCGCAGCAGCCCAGTGAGGGCCCAACAACTGACTCACCAAACCAGCATTTGCACCAAGACGATCAACCAGAGAAAGGAAGGCCCCAGATCGACTCACATTGTAAATAGTTATACTATTGACTTTGCGGGGGGAGTATTGTTATATATGTAAACCTGTAATTACCATGTCTAACCACCAGAGGGTTTATCCCCTGAAGTCCCAAGGGATCCCACAATCCCTTGGGAGCACCTGTATATAAGGAGGCCTCACAGGCCTGAGATCTGTAATAAAGGACTACGGTCACACTTACTTTGAGCTTGCAGTATCTAGTCTGACTCTTTATTCAAGACATAACAGAGAGGAAGAGAGGTAGAGAGGTTTAGGGAGGGAGTTCCAGAGCTTAGGGCCTAGGCAGCTGAAGGCACAGCCATCGATGGTTGAGCGATTATAATTGGGGATTTTCAAGAGGGCAGAATCAGAGGAGCTCAGATATCTTGGGGGGGTTGTGAGGTTGAAGGAGATTACAGAGATAGGGAGGGGCAAGGCCATGGAGGGATTTGTAAACAAGGATGAGAATTTTGAAATCGAGGCGTTACTTAACCGGGACCCAATGTCGGTCAGTGAGCACAAGGGTGATGGGTGAGCTAGACTTGGTGCGAGTTAGGACACGGGCTGCTGAGTTTTGGATGATCTCAAGTTTGCGTACGGTAGAATGTGGGAGGCCAGCCAGGAGTGCATTGGAGTAGTCAATATTAGAGATAAAAAAAAGCATAGATGAGGGTTTCAGCAGCAGATGAGCTGAGGCAGGGGTGGAGACGGGCGATGTTACGGAGGTAGAAATAGGCGGTTTTAGTTATGCTGCGGATATGTGGTCGGAAGCTCATTTCAGGCTCAAATATGACACCTAGGTTGCAAACAGTCTGGTTCGGTCTCAGACAGATGCTAGGGAGATGGATGGAGTCAGTGGGCATGGAATGGAGTTTGTGGCAGGGACCAAAGACAATGGCTTCTGTCTTCCCAATATTTAATTGGAGAAAATTTCTGCTCATCCAGAACTGGATTTCAGATAAGCAGTCTGACAATTTAGAGACCGTGGAGGCATCAAGGGAAGTGGTAGTGAGATAGAGCTGGGTGTCTTCAGCATACAGATGGAAACTGACTCCGTGTTTTTGGATGATGTCGCCAAGGGATTGCATATACCTGAGAAATTGAAGGGGGCCAAGATCCTTGGGGGACACCAGAAGTAATGATGTGGGAGTAGAAAGAGAAGCCATTGCAGGAGATTTTCTGGCTACGATTAGAGAGCTAAGAATGGAACCAGGCGAGTGCAGTCCCACCCAGTTGGACATTGGTGGAGAGGCGTTGGAGGAGGATGGAATGGTCAACCGTGTCAAAGGCTACAGACAAGTCGAGATGGACGAGAAGGGATAGTTTATCTTTGTCACAGTCACAAAGGATGTAATTTGTGACTTTGATGAGAATGGGGTCAAGGGTTCCTTTTTTTGAGGAGAGGAGTGATGACGGCAGGTTTGAAGGAGAGGGGTACAGTATCTGAGGAGAGAGAACAATTAACAATGTCAGCTAACATGGGAGCCAGAAAAGGAAGTTGGCTGGTCAGCAAGTTTAGTGGGAATAAGGTCAAGGGAGCAGGAAGTGGGTCTCATGGACAAGATGAGTGTAGAGAGGTCAAGAGGGGAGATCGGAGAGAATCTGGAGAAAGATGCAAGTTCAGGGCTAGGGCAGGGGAGAACCATAGAGGATGTTTGGCCTAGTGGGCTTGGGGAAGGAAGGGAAGTGGCAGAGGCAGCTGATCGGATGATCTTAATCTTTGAGATAAAGAAACCGATGAGCTCCTCGCACTTGTTGTTGGAGGTGAGTGTATGGAGACAGGGGAAAGGGGTTTAAGAAGACGGTTAGCAATGGGGGAATAGTAGAAGGGGGTTATCTTTGCATTCCAGAATGATCCTGGGATAGTGAGCATTTTTGACAGACACGAGTGGGACCCGTTAATGCCTTATGTAGTCCAGACAGATCTGGTGGTGAATGGCTCAACCAGTTGTCCGCCATATCTGTAGAAGTTTGCGCCCCTTGGGCTTGAGGGAGTGAAGATGAGGGCCGTACCAGGGAGAAGGGCCAAGGTGAGAGAGAGTAATGGTTTTAATCGGGAATACGGCATCAAATATGGTATTGAGGGTGTGGCTGAGCAGATCAGTGGTTGCAGAAATGTCACGGTGAATGGAGGGACAAAGGCTGGAGAGTTTTGAGTTGATAAAGGCAGTTGTAAGAGAGTCAGGAGAGACGTTTTTCCAGGGACGGACGCAGAAGGAAATAGGGTTAGGTGGGGGAGGGGGTTGTGGGTGGAGAGCGAGACGAGGAAGTGGTCAGAGATGGCCTTATCTGCAATTGACATGTGGGAGTAGCGAGGCCACGAGAGATGGCAAGGTCAAGGGGATAGCCATGAATATGGGTTGGGGAGCACACATGGAGGGAGAGATTAAGGGAGGATAGGAGGTTAGTGAACTCAGAGGAGAGAGACCATGATGAATTGAAATGGAGGTTGAAATCACCGAGGATGAGAAGTCGCTGGGTGCAGAGGCTGAGGGAGCAAAGCCTCGGTGATAACATTTTTGTCGTACTTCGGTGGATGGTCGAGAAGGAGAATTTTAAATGAGAGGTAAGAGGGGAGGAATAAGATGCGATGCTCAAAGGCGGAGCGTGCCAGAGTAGTAGGGGGACAAACCATGGTGTGATTTCGTGATGAGAGTCACACCGCCACCACGGCGGTCTGCGTGGGTGTGTGCAGTACTTGTATGCTTGGATCTATGTGGTACTTGTACATGCAAACTTGTACAGTATTGATATGTGTATGTGCATGTGTCCCAGATTTATCCATTTCATTTTTAATGCACTTAATATATATTAGATGTGCGGCAGTTCATCTTAACCACCAATGACAATAAAGATCACTGTTCTCCCTCATCGGGAAGGCCAATGGAATTTTGGCCTTTATTGCAAAAGGGATGGAGTATAAAAGCAGAGAAGTCTTGCTACAGTTGTGCTGGGTATTGGTGAGGCCACACCTGGAATACTTCGTGCAGTTTTGGTTTCCATATTTACGAAAGGATATACTTGCTTTGGACGCAGTTCAGAGAAGGTTCACAAGGTTGATTCCGGGGATGAGGGGGTTGACATGAGGAAAGGTTGAGTAGGTTGTGCCTCTACTTATTGGAATTCAGAAGAATGAGAGGTGGTCTTATAGAAACGTATAAGATTACGAGGGGGCTTGATAAGGTGGATGCAGAGAGAATGTTTCCACTGGTGGGGGAGACTAGAACTAGAGGGCATGAAGTTAGAATAAGGGGCCGCCCATTTAGAACTGAGATGAGGAAAAATTTCTTCTCTCAGAGGGTTGTGAATCTGTGGAATTCGCTGCCTCAGAGAGCTGTGGAAGCTGGGACATTAAATAAATTTAAGACAGAAATAGACAATTTCTTAAACGATAAGGCGATAAGGGGTTATGGGGAGCGGGCAGGGAAGTGGAGCTGAGTCCATGATCAGATCAGCCATGATCTTATTGAATGGCGGAGCAGGCTTGAGGGGCCTTATGGTCTACTCCTATTCCTATTTCTTATGTTCTTATGTTATGTTCTCATCCATAAACAGCACGTATTACATGATGGGCAGCTATACACCTCCTGCAAATTACTTCTGATCTGAGCTTTATATTCCTCGCTAATCAGCCTGACATTTGGATCAATTGAGGAGATAGAAAAATAATCAACTTATACAATGCCTTTAAGGTATGAAATGTCCCAAGGCACTTGACAACAGAAACACCAAGCCAGGAGGAAGAGTTTCGGAGAGGTGACTGAAGGCTTGGGTGAAAAGCTTGAGAAGGTTCTTAAAGGAAGAGGTAGGGAGATACAGAGGGGTCTCAGCAGGGCATGCTGGAGGGCAGGGCCCTGGCAGCTGAAAGCTCTACCATGGCTTTTGCAATTAACTTATGACTGAATTAAACTAGATTGCTGTGAGATATTCTTTGCCATTATTTTAATTTTTAAATCATATTTTTATAATTGCTGGAGGCAAGAATTCACAGGCATCACAAAGAGTGGATAAAATTACCCATAGGAATCCATATCAGTTTCCACTTGGTTAGAGGCAGAACTTAACATGTGTCAGAAACTAGTGGAATCAGAATAAACCACTAGCAACTAAAGAGAAAGGCGACATGATTAAAATAGATGTTTAACATCCTACAATATGATGAAGCTGCTGGTGCACATAAGGAGCCTGTTTTAAGATGACATTTACCCAAAGCAAAAGAAGAAACATGTAAGATTCTGACGGGGATTGACAGGGTAGATGCTGAGAGGTTGTTTCCCCCGGCTGGAGAATCTAGAACTAGGGAGCACAGTCTCAGGATAGGGGATCGGCCATTTAAGACCGAGATGAGGAGGAATTTCTTCACTCAGAGGGTTGTGAATCTTCTGAATTTTCTACCCCAAAGGGCTCTGGATGCTCTGTCGTTGAGTATATTCAAGGCTGAGAGCAATAGATTTTTGGACTCTAGGGGAATCAAGGGATTATGGGGATAGGACAGGAAAGTGGAGTTGAGGTAGAAGATCAGCCATGATCTTATTGAATGTCAGAGCAGGCTCAAAGAGCTGTATGCCCTACTCCTGCTCCTAATTCTTATAGAAACATAGAAATATAGGCCCCAAGTTTCCACATGATTTGCTCCTGATTTTTAGGAGCAACTGGTGTAGAACGGAGTATCTTAGAAATCGGAATTCTCGTCATTTAGTTTGCTCCAGTTCTAGTCAGTTAGAACAGTTTCACTTTGGAACAGAATTTTTTTTTTAAAAGGGGGTGTGTCCGGCCACTTATGCCTGTTTTCAAAGTTTCGTCAGTGAAAACTTACTCCAAACTAACTTAGAATGGAGTAAGTGAAGATTTTTGTACGCTCGAAAAAACCTTGTCTACACTTTAGAAAATCAGGCGTAGGTTACAAATCAGGCGTAGGGAATGGTGGTGGGGGGGGGTGTTTAAAGGGAAGTTTACAAACATTAAACACTTCAGTTTTATAAATAAAGAGCCATTATCAATAATAAATGATAAATACATCAATAAATCAACCAATAAATCAATCAAAAAAAATTAATAAGAAATAATTTTTTTTTTAAATCAATAAATAAAACATTTTCTACTTACTGACTGCTGCACCGGGAGCCCTCCAACAGCATGCTGGGATGCCCCCCTCAGTGTGTCTCTGTCAGTGTCTCTAACTCTCTGTCTGTCTGTCTGTGTGTGTCTCATTCTCTGTCTGTCAGTGTCTGTGTTTCTGACAGCGAGGGGAGGAGGAGGAGGGGGGTAGAGGGAGAGAGGGGGGAGCAGAGGGAGGGAAGGGGGAGGGAAGGGGGAGAAGGGGGAGGGATGGGGGAGAAGGGGAGGGGGAGAAGGGGGAGGGATGGGGGAGAAGGGGGAGGGGGAGAAGGGGGAGGGATGTGGGAGAAGGGGAGGGATGGGGGAGAAGGGAGAGGGATGGGGAGAAGGGGGGATGGGGAGAAGGGGGGAGGGGGGAGAAGGGGGAGGGAGGAGAAGGGAATAAAGGGGAGAAGGGGAGAAAGGAGATGGGAGGAGAAGGAGATTGGGGGGGAAGGAGATTGGGGGTGAAGGAGATTGGGGGGGGGAGGAGATTGGGGGGGAAGGAGATTGGGGGGGAAGGAGATTGGGGGGGAAGGAGATTGGGGGGGGTTGGGGGGAAGGAGAAGGGGGAGGGAGGCTGAACGGGCCGGGCCTGAGACTTCGGGCAGGGCCCGTCCCCAGCACCAGATTTACAGATAGGTGGCGTTGGATCGGGTCGTGGTGGTGGTGGGAGGGAGGTCGGTTCCGTTCGGGTCAGGGGGAGGGAGGAAGGGAGAGGGAGGTCAGGTTGGGGGGAGGGAGGTCAGGTCGGATCCAGTCCGGGGGCGGGGGGGGGCGGGAGCGGGCGTCGGGTCCAGTCCGAGGGCGGGGGGGAGGGGAGCAGGTGTCGGGTCCGGTCCGGGGGGGGCGGGGAGCGGGGGGTCGGGTCGGGTCCAGTCGGGGGGGGGGGGGGGGGGAGGGGAGCGGGTGTTGGGTCTGGTCCGGGGGCGGGGGGGAGGGAGCGGGTGTCGGGTCGGGTCCAGAGGCAGGAAGCGGGAGTCGAGTCGGGTCGGGAGGAAGCAGGAGCTGGCCGTGGGAGGAGCCTTATTCACGCAGCCCCAGTGAGGCCATTCGACCAGGGCTAGGGGCTGCGTACTTCGGGCCCCTCCCACACAGTTTTGGGCGCCTGGAGCTACTGCACTTGCGTGTCCACTGTAGCGTGCATGTGCAGAGGTCCCGGCACTGTTTTCAGCGCAGGGACCTGGCTCCGCCCCCCTACAGCTCCTGCTGCGCTGCGCCGAGGGCCAGAGGACCTGCAGGGAGGTGGAGAATCTGGAGGGTTTTTTTTAGGCGCAATTTGTGGCGCGATAAACGGGCGTCCAGGTCGGGACTGCGCCGTTCTAGGCGCGGCTTGAAACTTGGGCCCATCGAAGATAGGTGCAGGAGTAGGCCATTCGGCCCTTCGAGCCTGCACCACCATTCAATATGATCATGGCTGATCATGGCTGATCATGCAACTTCAGTACCCCACCTCTGCCTTCTCTCCATACCCCCTGATCCCTTTAGCCGTAAGGGCCACATCTAACTCCCTTTTGAATATGTCCAATAAACTGGACTCAACAACTTTCTGTGGTAGAGAACTCCATAGGTTCACAACTCTCTGGGTGAAAAAGTTTTTCCTCATCTCGGTCCTATGTGGCTTACCCCTTATCTTTAGACTGTGACCCCTGGTTCTGGACTTCCCCAACATTGGGAACATTCTTCCGGCATCTAACCTGTCCAGTCCCGTCAGAATTGTCTAAGTTTCTATGAGATCCCCTCTCATTCTTCTAAATTCCAGTGAGTATAAGCCTAGTCGATCCAGTCTTTCCTCATATGTCAGTCCTGCCATCCCGGGAATCAGTCTGGTGAACCTTCGCTTTACTCCCTAATGTTCTTAAAAGCAGCGGAGAACTGAATGACTGAAGTGAGGGAATTATAGGTTTGGGTGAGATTTGCTGCAGGAAGTATTTGTAACCAACTGTGGCATGAACGGATGACCAGCTGATACACGTACCAATATCCTGTAGCTAACATTGAAAAGATTTCCAGTATGAACTAAATGAAAAATAAAAATAAACAAATAATAAATTTACTGTCAAGTTATTTTTAGATGTCTAAAATGTCATGGCCGCAGCTAATAAATAAAGAGCAACTTGGTCTTTTGAGAATGTTTAATGTTATCCTCATAAAGACAACAATATTTGGACACAGCTGTATTAGGGTTCCCCAGGCAATGTTTCCAGTAATTCAACATTAAATGTGCTGTTCAATTATATATCCCAAAACTTGTTTTAAATTACTTTGTTTGATATTATATTGACTATCAGCTCACTTCTGAATGTATCTAGCTCCATTTCCAATTTTCAATCAAATTACTTAAAAATGTTATTCAGTGTCGGTTCTGCTTGGTGATAGCACTCTTGCCTCTCAATTAGAAAGTTGTATGTTGACATTTTGGGATTATGGGACTTCAGCACATTATTTACTTTGGTGAAGTGCTGAGCTGTATTATCGAAAGGTGTTGTTTTTCAGATGAGATATTAAAATGGGACTGAATATGCCTTTTACGGTTCACCTTGGCTTGCTGAGACTTTCAGTACATTACCAGTTGTTTTTGTTTTTTACAATATTGCTGGGCTTATTATTGCCTGGGTTGTTGGGAGTGTAGTGAAGTCTAGTTTTGTTACCAATACCTTGCATTTATATAGTGCCTTTAACATAATAAAATGTCCCAAGGAGTTTTACAGCAGCGTTATCAGAAAAAATTTGACACCGAGCCACATAAGAAGGCAGGTGACCAAAAGTTTGGTCAAACAGATAGGTTTTAAAGCGTGTCTTAAAAGAGGAGAGAGAGATTTAAGAAGAGAATTCCAGAGCTTAGGGTCTAGGCAGCTAAAATTTAAATATTTTACCAGCCTGCTACACATGTGATGTTGATTTCTATTTATATTTTTGATTGGTCTCTTGTCTCATCATCCTTCAAAATTCCAAAAATAAAATGGTTTAAAATAATTAAAAATTAAATAAATAAATGAACATGACGCCGTGACGCAGACTGAGGGGTGATCTCATTGAGGAGTTGAAAATGATTAAAGGATTTGGTAGATAGAGAGAAAGTATTTCCTCTGGTGGGGGAGTCCATAACAAGAGGGCATAACTTTAAAATTAGAGCCAGCCAGTTATGGGATGATTTCAGAAACCACATATTCACACAAAGGATAGTGGAAATCAGGAAGTCTCTCCTCTAAAAAGCTATTGATGCGAGGGGGACAATTGAAAATTTCAAAACTGAGATTTGTTAGGCAGGGGTGTTAAGAGTTATGGAACCAAGGCAGGTAGATACAGATCAGCCATGATCTAATTGAATGGCGGAACAGTCTCAAGAGGCTGAATGGCCTACTCCTGTTCCTATGTTCCTAAGGCACAATGCAAGTCGAGGTATCGCATAGCTGCAACAGGGCAAAGGATCAGATGGAACGGAAAGCAGAGAATGAACAATGATTGGAGATTGAAGAGTAAATCTGTTATATACATGGGTGTTTATTAAGTGGATTACCAAAGGTGGAACGTAACTCATCCTTGGCTGGTTGCCAACATTAGTACTACTGCATACCTTGTGTCTGCAACAGGTCTCCAGGACAAAACGGAATATAGTTCTCCACTGACTGCTGCAACAGTTTATTGCATAAGTATAAAGTGTCTGCTAACACAGTAGAAAGAATCGAGAGATAAAGCAAGAAATGGAAGGACTGAATTGGAAACAAAGGTAAAATTGAAAGGGAGAAAGAAATCAAGAAAAAGTACTGCACACTAAAACCGCGCAATTGCTGTTGGGTGGGCGATTGATTGTTTAATCGAGCGTCTTCCTTCTTCTGGAAAGGCAAACCAGAAGAAGAACGCTGCCTCCAAGGAGTTGGCTTCGCCATCAAAAGCGAGCTGGTCGACCGCCTCAGAGACTTCCCCTGTGGGATAAATGAACGTCTCATGACTCTCCGGTTCACTCTATCCCAGAACCAGTGTGCGACAGTTATCAGAGCATACGCCCCAACACTCGACGCAACAGATGGGGCCAAAGAGAAATTCTGCTTCAGCCTCGAACAATCCCTGTCCCGAGACCCAATGGACGACAAACTGATCCTCCTCAGCGACTTCAACGCCAGAGTCAGTAAGGACACAGACCTCGAGGGAGGCGCGATCGGCAGAGAAGAGTAGGGAAGACCTGCTCCTGACAAAATGCCAAGAACACGACCTTGTCATCACCAACACCTTGTTCTGCCAGAGGGACAAGTACAAGCCATCGTGGCGACACTCTCGCTCCAAGCACTGGCACCTGCTCGACTACGTTATTGTCCGAGTGAGGGACCGCAAGGACGTGCGCATCACCCGCGCCATGACAGGAGCTGACGACTGCTGGATGGATCACCGCCTAATCCGTTCCGTCATCAACATTAATATAGCCCCAAAGCAGCGACGGCAACAGAAGCAATGCCGCAGAAAAGTTGACGCCAGGGCACTCAAAGACCCAGTTAAGACAGCCAGTGTTTTACTGCCAACCTGACGAACCTCGATGAGCCCGAGATGCAGAGTGCCCACAGCACCTGGTCTGCCCTCAAGGCCTCCATAACCAGCACCTGCGAAGAGACGCTCGGTCACTCGACCAGGAAACACCAAGACTGGTTTGACGAGAATGACCAGGAGATCCAGGAGCTAATAAACCAAAAGCGCAGGCATTTCTGAACCTAAAGCAGCAACCCAATTCGGGAGCAGCAAAGCAGCTTCACAGACGGCTGAAGGCCGAGGTCCAACAAAAAACCCGCGACCTAAAGACTAGATGGTGGGTGGAGAAAGCACAGAAGATCCAGCAGCTGGCCGACAGCCAAGATGTGTGAGGATTCTTCACCGCAGAATTCCAAGCCATCGTCAACATCTTCACCGAGATGTACGAAAGCATGGGTTTACACTAAATATCTGTAAGACAAAGGTCCTCCACCAACCTGACCCTGCCACACAGCACTATCCCCCGGTCATCAAAATCCGTGGTGCGGCCTTGGACAACGTGGACCATTTTCCATACTTCGGGAGTCTACTATCAGCAAGGGCAGACATTGACAACGAGGTTCAACACAGCCTCCAGTGCACCAGCGCAGCCTTTGGTCACCTGAGGAAGAGGGTGTTTGAAGAGCAGGACCTCAAATCTGGCACCATGCTTATGGTCCACAGGGCAGTAGTGATACCCATCCTCTTATATAGCTCAGAGATGTGGACTATAAACAGTAGACACCTCAAAGCACTGGAGAAATACCACCAGCGCTGCCTCTGTAAGATCTTACAAATCCATTGGGAGGATAGATCCTATCAACATCAGTGTTCTCGATCAGACCAACATCCCCAGCATTGAAGCACTGACCACACTTGACCAGCTCCATTGGACGGGCCACATCGTCCACATGCCCGACACAAGACTCCCAAAGCAAGCGCTCTACTCGGAGCTCCTACATGGCAAGCGTGCCACAGGTGGGCAGAGGAACCATTTCAAGTACATCCTCAAAGCCTCCTTGATAAAGTGTAACATCCCCACCGGCACCTGGGAATCCCTGGCCCAAGACTGCCCTAGGTGGAGGAAGAGCATCCGGGAGGGCGCTGAGCACCTCGACTCTCGTCGCCGAGAGCATGCAGAAAGCAAGCGCAGACAGTGGAAGGAGCGTGCGGAAAACTAGATTCCCCACCCACCCTTTTCTTCAACCACTGTCTATCCCACCTGTGACAGAGACTGTAATTCCCGTATTGGACTGTTCAGTCACCTGAGAACTCACTTTTAGAGTGGAAGCAAGTTTTCCTCGATTTCGAGGAACTGTCTATGATGATGATGATGATGATGATGATGTTGATGATGATGAAGAATCGCGCGCCAGTTCAAGGTGTTCGAGGGTTACAGAGAAAGCTGCTTTGACACATAAGTTTACTAAGCTTCACTAAAACATCTCAGGAGCCCGACAGATGGTGAAGCACAAGAAGCAATAATCCGAACAGCCATCTGTGCACTGTAAGTAGGAGGCATTTCAACAACTATAACAGCACAGGGGAAGGACAGGGCGGTTATTAACTGAGTAGTAGAGTGCAAGAGCATAAGGAACATTAGGTTTATCAGCTGGGCGCTGGATGCCACATCGAAGGAAAAAATAAAATTATTTACATTTATATGGCGCCTTTCACGACCTTAGGACATCCCAAAATGCTTTACAGCCAATGGGATACTTTTGAAATGTAGTCACTTTTGTAATGTAGGAAATGCAACAGCCAGTTTGTGCACAGCAAACTCCCACAAACAGCAATGGAGATAATGACCATAGAATCTGTTTTATTGATGTTGGTTGTGGAATAAATATTGGCCAGGACACCAGTGGGAACTCCCCTGCCCGTCTTCGAAATAGTGCCGTGGGATTTTTTATGTCCACCTAAAAGGAAGATGGGGCCTCAATTTAACATCTCATCTGAAAGAAGGCAGCTCCGACAGTACAACACTCCCTTAGTATTGCACTGGAGTGTCAGCCTGGATATTGTGCAACCTCAGTACTGCAGACAGGGTTAGAGGATCATGGTGTGTAAAACCGATGAGCATCCATTGCCCAGAAGAGCCTGGTGCAGCAGATATGGGAGAACATAAGAACATAAGAAATAGGAGCAGGATTAGGCCACCTGGTTCCTCGAGCCTGCTCCACCATTTAATAAGATCATGGCCGATCTGATCATGGATTCAGCTCCATTTCCCTGCCCACTCCCCATAACCCTTTACTCCCTTATCGTTCAAAAATCTGTCTATCTCCGTCTTAAATATATTCAATGACCCAGCCTCCACAGCTCTCTGGGGCAGAGAATTTCATAGATTTACAACCCTCTGAGAGAAGAAATTCCTCCTCATCCCAGTTTTAAATGATCGGCCCCTTAATCTGAGACTATGTACCCTAGTTTTAGTTTCTCCTATGAGTGGAAATATCCTCTCTGCATCCACCTTTTCGAGCCCCCTCATTATCTTATATGTTTCGAGAAGATCACCTCTCATTCTTCTGAACTCCAATATGTAGAGGCCCAACCTACTCAACCTATCTTCATAAGTCAACCCCCTCATCTCCAGAATCAACTTAGTGAACCTTCTCTGAACAGCCTCCAATGCAAGTATATCCTTCCTTAAATACGGAGACCAAAACTGTACGCAGTACTCTAGGTGTGGCCTCACCAATATCCTGTACAGTTGTAGCAGACTTCTCTGTTTTTATACTCTATCCCTCTTGCAATAAAGGCCAACATTCCATTTGTCTTCCTGATGACTTGCTGAACCTGCATACTAACTTTTTTTATTTCATGAACAAGGATCCCCAGGTCCCTCTGTCCTGCAACACTTTGCAATTTTTCTCCATTTAAATTATAATTTCCTTTTCTATTATTTCTGCCAAAGTGGATAATCTCACATTTTCCCACATTATATCCATGTGCCAAATTTTGCCCACTCACTTAACCTTTCTATATCCCTTTGCATATTTTTTGTGTCCTCACAATTTGCTTTCCCACCCATCTTTGTATCATCAGCAAACTTGGCTACATTACACTCGGTCCCTTCATCCAAATCATTAATATAGGTTGTAAATAGTTGAGGACCGAGCACTGATCCCTGCGGCACCCCACTAGTTACTCTTTGCCAACCGGAAAATGATCCATTTATCCTGACTCTGTTTTCTGTTAGTTAGCCAATCCTCTATCCATGCTAATATATTACCCCCAACCCTGTGAGCTTTTATCTTGTGCAGTAACCTTTTATGTGGCACCTTATTGAATGCCTTCTGGAAATCCAAATACACCACATCCACTGGTTCCCCCTTATCCACCCTGCTCGTTACATCCTCAAAGAACTCCAGCAAATTTGTCAAACATGATTTCCCTTTCATAAAACCATGCTGACTCTGCTTGATTGAATTATGCTTTTCCAAATGTCCCGCGACTGCTTCTTTAATAATGGACTCCAGCATTTTCCCAACGACAGATGTTAGGCCAACTGGTCTATAGTTTCCTGCTTTTTGTCTGCCTTCTTTTTTAAATAGGGGCGTTACATTTGTGGTTTTCCAATCTCCTCGGACCTCCCCAAAATCCAGGGAATTTTGGTAATTACAACCAATGCATCCACTATCTCTGCAGCCACTTCTCTTAAGACCCTAGGATGTAAGCCATCAGGTCCAGGGGTCTTGTCCGCCTTTGGTCCCATTATTTTACCGAGTACTACTTCATTGGTGATAGTGATTGTATTAAGTTCCTCCCTTCCTATACCCCTTTGATTATCCACTAGTGGGATGTTTTTCGTGTCTTCTACCGTGAAGACCGATACAAAATATTTATTCAACGTCTCTGCCGTTTCCCAGTCTCATCTTCTAGGGGACCAACATTTACTTTAGCTATTCTTTTCCTTTTTATATACTTGTAAAAACTCTTGCTATCTTTTTTTATATTTCGTGCTAGTTTACTAGGGAGCAGATGCCAGAAAGAGTGAGCACTGTATTGCTGTCCTTGCAGTAGATGAAAACGAAATGTCAGTTCTCAAAAAAATCCTGCTAAATGACAACCACCTGCCCAAATACAGATGCAAAAGAGTCCTCGCAGCTAATGGACCAATCCTTTAATGCTGGAACAAGATGAAGTCTGCTGTCGGAGCAGGATTACCCATTAGTCAGTTGTGTCTCTGCAAAATACATTGCAAGATCGGGCAAGGAGTGCAGAGGAACATACAACCCAGATCTACTCAATCATGGGTGAATAGTTGTCTAGCTGCAATTTGCATTTGAGAGCATGACAATCTCTGAGTCACCTGCAGTGGATGATACAAGCCACACATACAATGGGAATATCTCTCATGGATGCTCACACTGCAGCTAGTAGAAGCCTTGGACTCCAATCTAAGAAATGCTCTCTTGGGCTGTTTCATTGTCAAATCAATCAATTACAGGCAGTCCTTCGGAATCGAGGAGGACTTGCTCCCACTCCCAAAGTGAGTTCTTTGATGGCTGAACAGTCTGATACGAGAGCCACAGACCCTGTTACAGGTGGGACAGACATTGGTCGGGGGAAGGGGTCGGTGGGGCTGGTTTGCCACGCGCTCCTTCCGCTGCCTGCGCTTGACCTCTTCATGCTCTTTGCGTTGAGACTCGAAGAACTCAACGCCCTCCCGGATGGACTTTCTCCACCTCGGGCGGTCTTCGGCCAGGGTCTCACAGGTATTAATGGTGATGTCGTACTTTACCAGGGAGACTTTGAGGGTGTCCTTATAACGTTTCCACTGTCCTCCTTTGGCTCGTTTACCATGAAGGAGCTCCGCATAAAGCATTTGCTTCGCGAGTCTCGTATCTGGCATGCGAACTATGTGGCCTGCCCAGCGAAGCTGATCGAGTGTGGTTAGTGCTTCAATACTGGGGATGTTAGCCTGGTCGAGGACACTGATGTTGGTGCGCCTGTCCTCCCAGGGGATTTGCAGGATCTTGTGGAGACATCGTTGGTGATATATGTGCTGGGATATCTGTTACCATCTCTGTGTCTCTCTGGGTATTCTCTGCAATGCCTTCTCAGAACTGTGTTTCCCATCCTTGGTACCTAACGTGTATGCTCACAATAACGTTAATATCCTCCCTATAATGGGTTGATTTCCTTACTTCTGTTCTCCAAATCCTCTAGCAATAAAGGCCTACATGCCATTTGCCTGCCTAATTGCTTGCTATACCTACATGTAAACTGTCTGTTTCTTGTACTAGGACACCCAAATCTCTCTGAATGCCAACATTTAATAGTTTCTCCCCATTTAAATATATTCTGTTTTTCTATTCTTTCTACCAAAGTGAATAACCTCATATTTCCCCACATTATACTCCATCTACCACTTTATTACCCACTCATTTAACCTGTCTATATCCCTTTGCAGGCTCTTTGCGTCCTCCTCAGAGCTTACTTTCCCACCTAGTTTTGTATCATCAGCAAACTTGGATACATTGCCCTCAGTTCCTTCATCTCAGTCATTAATATAGTTGTAAGTAGCTGAGGCCCAAACAGTGATCCTTGTGGCACCCCACTACTTATAGCCTGCCAATCTGAAAATGGTCCTTTTATCCCTATTCTCCCTTTGCTTTCAGTTAACCAATCCTTTAATCATGCTAACACCTTACCTCCAACCCCATATGCCCTTATCTTGCTTAACAATCTTTTACTGAATGCCTTTTGGAAATCCAAATACAATACATCCCCTTTATCTAACCCTGCTAGTTACATCCTCAAAAAACTCTATTAAATTTGTCAAACATGATTTACTTTTCATAAAACCATGTTGACTCTGCTTAATCATATGTATAAAAATGTATAAAAATTTTAATAAAACATAAACTGTCAAAAAATGCATTGCATGGTGCGCCTCCTTCAGTCAATCAGTGTAAGGCCCCATTTACTCAACGTACAGGATCCAATTTTACTTTGTTAACTCCAAAACTCTGAAGCACAACAGAGCAGAAAATGTTGCCAATACAAAGCAGCAACTGTAAAGAGAAAAGGCAAATTAACATCCATCAAGTGTAACCCTTCATCAGAACTGAAAACTGAAGGATAAACAAGTATTTTCACAGGGGGTAGGCTGGGGGTAGGCTGGGGTCAGGTGGAAGAGAAACAGCACATTCGCCAATCGCAGTTAGCAGGTCCTTCAATTCAATAGCTTCCTCTTGGTGATTGGCATTTCTGTTATTTCTCCTCGCCTTCCTTTATTCCCCAATCCTATCAAAATGCTATTAAGTGTCAGCCTTGGCTCAGTGGTAGCATTTTCACCTCTGAGTCGGAAAATTGTGGCTTCAAGTTCCATTCCAGAGACTTGAGCACAAAATGTAGTCTGATGCTCCCAATACTACATTGCCGGAGGTGCCGTCTTTTAGATGAGACATTAAATCGAGGCCTCTTCTGCCCTCTCAGGTGGACATAATAGATCCCACAGCACTATTTTTGAAGAAGTGATGGGGAGTTCTCTGTGATGTCCTGGCCAATATTTATCTGGTCACATTGCTGTTTGTGGGAGCTTGCTATAAGCAAATTGGCTGTTGAGTTTACAATAGTGATTACATTTTGAAAGTGCTTCATTGACTGTAAAGGGCTTTGGGACATCCTGAGGTCATCAAAGGTGCCTTGTTTTAATCTCATACAAAAAATGGCACCTCCGACAGTGTTGCACTCCCTCAGTACGGCACTGAAGTATCAGCCCAGATGTGGCACTCAAGTCTCGAGTGGAACTTAAACTTACAACCTTTGGGTCAAGAGTGATACCAACTGAGCCACAGCTGACACTGATAGGACCCGGATAAGCAGTCCCAATATGTATTTCAGGCCAGCGCTTGTCCATGTAATCATGATCGCTCCACTTCAAAGTAAGTCATTGTATTTGAATTACTTTTGAAACATTGCTACTGAGGTGCCAGATACATGCTTGTCTTTTCTTTTTTCCACCGAATGGCAGTTAAACTTTGAACTGTTGTCAATGGACTGTGAATAAAATGTAATTGAAGTGGTCCATAAATAATCCATTCAATGATAATCTTCTTCCATTCACTAACTTGAATAGAAAAGTAAGCAGGAATATAAAGTGAGGAATACTGCTGGGCTTGCAGCGACTTTTACACTAAAATTTGAAAACAGAAAAATATAATCCAGTGAGAAATCACAGGATTAAATGCAATACACCCAACACAAATTCTCAGAGAGCATCTTACTGTCAACCTAGAAACCTACAATTTCACCGTTATATTGTAAAAAGAAGATATCTTCCCTTCACTAAATGAAAACAATTTATATGGAAATGTATCACTTTCACAAAGATGTGGGGAGGGAAATTGAAGAATTATTGAGAATTAATAAAGGTATTCTTTCACCCACAAGCGTTGCATGTCAGAAAATATTTTCTCTCAAATGATTGTAACTATGAAATGCGACAGTTCATTTAGTCAGCGCAGTAATGTCAGAAGTGTAATTATATTCTTTCAATATTCTGTATTAATTGACAATATCGTACTTCATATGCCAATAATAATCTTCTGCAGTCTGTTCTGCATATAGATACTAGTAATCCAGTATATTATTTTAACCTCCATGTAGATACAATAAATTAAGCAATTCAAGTACTAGGACTGAGTGGCACATTAGGTTGTAACAATGGTCCTGAAAATCTATGGACTACGATCTTGGTGTAACCACGAGGGTCTTCAGTACCAACTCCGCCGGAATTTGTGGGATCGTTGGGAAAGCACCTAATTTATGTGGGGCAGGTGGGTGCAACTGCCGCTGCGGGTGCTTGTCCTCATGCCGCTGAAAATCCCGGCCCCTGCACAGGGGCGAATTAGACTCTGTAAACTTAGACTTACATAATTCATACAAAGAATGTACTGGCCCAAATCTTGCTGGAAAATTAACAGCGAGTTCATGTTGCATGCAGCTATTAATGCGCAAATCAGCCAGCAAATTCAAATGAAGAGGACATACAATGTGATTTGCGAATCGCCATAACTTGCCGGTTGATTTACAGCTGTCCGCCGGTAGCCTCGCACGAACGGTAGCTCACCCTCAACCTCCCCATTATTTTTAAGAGCTTGCTGGATTTTCAAATTAAACTCAAATTAAACCCACCACAGAAATTTAGAGCTGGTACTGAATAGTGTAACTACCCTTTTAACAATGTGATAATTGTTAATGCATTGCCAATCAACCTCTCTGACCCAGAAAGAAAACAATTTAAAATGTTGAGTCTTAATTCTTCATGTAGTAAAATCTTCTTAGAGATTTTAAATATTTTAATTTTTTTTAAAAGTCTTCCCTTTCCATCTTTTTTTCTCTTTGCTTTAATCCAATCTTTCTTTCCCTCTCTTTATTTCTCTTTTTGTATCTAATGTGACTCAAATTCACCCACTGCAGTTCACCTTCTTCACTTGATTCTTTCTCAATCCTTAATTCTCATGAATTAAGGAGACAGATTATTTGTCCCATCATTCACAAAGGTCCTAGATACCCTGTTGCCTCGCCATGCCATTATCAGCTTGCACTTCCAGCAACTTACAGGGTAAAACATTTTAGAGCTAAAAGGTGCAAGAAAAAGTCTAAGGGGGCACACTCCACTCCAGCAAGATTTGGGCCATTCTGTTTTCACTGGGGAATAAGACTGCTTATTTCCTTCTGGGGAGTATTTCACTTCTAGTTTTCTCAGAACTAAAGGGAACAGTGTCAAAATGTGCTGATCACACCAAATTGGGGCATGGCAAGTTCTGTCGAAGATTGTAAAAGACTGCTGAAGGATTTAGATTGACACGTAGGATGGGCAGATTGGTGGCAGATGCAGTGCAATGCAGAGAAATACATTTCTGAAGTAAGAATAGGGAAAGAAAATGGTTCTTAAGTAGTAAGAATATAAATAGAGTTGAGGGGTCTTGCTATAGAGATTCACAGGTCATTAAAGGTGACCACACAGGTAGATAATGCTATTAAAAAGGCAAACAGCAGCATTGGTTTTGTATCTAGAGGCATAGGACACAAAAGCATGGAGGTAATGATGTACCTCCACAAAACCTTAGCTGGGCCATGGTTGAAGAATTGTGTACAGTTTTGAGCCTCTTGTTATAGGAAGGATACTAAAACAATGGAAAAGGTGCAGCTTAGATTCACTGGGATGTTACCAGGAATGAGGGGTTACAGTTTTAAAGGTCACCTGATAGATACATCAAGATCACAAAGAGCTATGGTCAGCAATAGGGATAGATTGTTTCTACTGGTCAATGAGATGATAACGAGAGGGCACAAAAATAAAACATTGCCAAAATTATTAAGAGGAAGAAGTTAGAAAAAGATTCCAAACACAGAGGATGGTTAGAAGGTGAAATTCCCTGGCACTAAACTGTTGTAAAAACAAAGTGAATAAATTCTCTTGAAAAAGGAATAATATTAAAGGGTATGGAGATCAAGCAAGAGAGTGGTATTAAACTAGTTGAAGTTATGTGGAGGTAAAACAATGGTGCAGACTTGATGGGCTGAATAGCGTGTTTCCTTGCTGTAACATTCTTTGTCGCTGGAGAAATACCACCAGCGATGTCTCCGCAAGATCCTGCAAATCCCCTGGGAGGACAGACGCACAAACATTAACGTCCTCGTCCAGGCCAACATCCCCAGCATTGAAGCACTGACCACACTTGATCAGCTCTGCTGGGCAGGCCACAGAGTTCGCATGCCAAACACGAGACAAGTGGAGGAAGTACATTCGGGAGGGGGCTGAGCTCCTCGAGTATCGTCGCCGAAAGCATGCAGAAATTAAGCGCAGGCAGCGGAAGGAGCATGCGGCAAACCAGACTCCCCGCCCACCCTTTCCCTCAACGACTATCGGTCCCACCTGTGACAGAAACTGTGGTTACAGCCACCTAAGAACTCATGCTAAAAGTGGAAGCAAGTCTTCCTCGATCCCGAGGGACTGTCTATGATGATTCTTTGATTCAGCGAATTTAAAAGGACTTGTCTGACTTGCTTGTTTTGATTAATCTTTTGGAATCTGTTTCCACACTCATCATATTGTATTGGACTATTCAACATTTTGCCTATTCTGTTTACATCTGTACATATCTTATTCAACAATAAGCGGATTTGAGTAGCTTAGCCTGTTCTGAAAAGTGTATGGTGTGGCTAATATTATGTGTCTTTTGCAGTGAAGGAAGATGCAATCTAATTCAAAGGACTATTCACGATGATAAAGGGAAGATTGTTTACCCGATGGCATGCTGCATCCCACATATATGCATAAGATGAAGTTTTAGATCACATGCAGCTCACCAATGGAAGCTGCTGTTTGCAACAAGAATAAGAAAAATATTGGAAGTAAATTCAAATCTAAATTCACCCTTCTTTGGCCCCAAGTTTCGCCATGATTTGCTCCTGATTTTTAGGAGCAACTGGTGTAGAACGGAGTATCTTAGAAATCGGAATTCTCGCCATTTAGTTTGCTCCAGTTCTAGTCAGTTAGAACAGTTTCACTTTGGAACAGAATTTTTTTTTCAAAAGGGGGTGTGTCCGGCCACTTACGCTTGTTTTCAAAGTTTCATCAGTGAAAATTTACTCCAAACTAACTTAGAATGGAGTAAGTGAAGATTTTTGTACGCTCAAAAAAACCTTGTCTACACTTTAGAAAATCAGGCGTAGGTTACAAATCAGACGTAGGGAATGGGGGGGGGGTGGTTTAAAGGGAAGTTTACAAACATTAAACACTTCAGTTTTACAAATAAAGAGCCATCATCAATAATAAATGATAAAAATATCAATAAATCAACCAATAAATCAATCAAAAAAAATTAATAAGAAATATATATATTTTTTTAAATCAATAAATAAAACATTTTCTACTTACCGACTGCAGCACCGGGAGCCCTCCAACAGCATGCTGGGATGCCCCCCCCTCCCCCCATTGTGTCTCTGTCAGTGTCTCTATCTCTCTGTCTGTCTGTCTGTGTCTCTCACTCTCTGTCTGTCAGTGTCTGTGTTTCTGACAGTGAGGGGAGGGGGAGGAGAGGGATAGAGGGAGAGAGGGGGGCAGCAGAGGGAGGGAAGTGGGAGGGATGGTGGAGAAGGGGGAGAAGGGGGAGGGGGGAGAAGAGGAGGGGGGAGAAGGGGGAGGGGGGAGAAGGGGGAGAAGGGGAGGGGGAGAAGGGGGAGGGGGAGAAAGTGGAGGGGGGAGGGAGGAAGAGAAAGGGGGGAGGGGGAGGGGGAGGAGAAGAACGGGGAGGGGGAGAGGGGGAGAGGGGGGAGGGTGGAGGAGGAGAAGGGGGGAGGAGGAGAATGGGGAAGGGGGAAGGAGAAGGGGGGGAAAGGAGAGGGGGGAAAGGAGGGGGGGGAAAGGAGATGGGGGGGAAAAGGAGATCGGGGGGGGAAAGGAGAAGGGGGAGGGAGGCTGAACGGGCCGAGCCCGGCTAGAGACTTCGGGCAGGGCCCATCCCCAGCACAAGATTTATAGGTAGGTGGCGTTGGGTCGGGTCGGGATCGCGGATCAAGTCGGGGGGGGTGGTGGGAGGGAGGATGGTTCGGTTCGGGTCGGGGGGAGGGAGGGAGAGGGAGGTCAGGTCGGGGGGAGGGAGGTCAGGTCGGGTCCAGTCGGGGGGGGGGAAGCGGGAGTCGGGTCGGTGTCGTGGTCGGGTCCGGTCTGGAGGCGGGGGGCGGGAAGCGGGAGTCGAGTCGGGTCGGGAGGAAGCAGGAGCTGGCTGTGGGAGGAGCCTTATTCACACAGCCCCAGTGAGGCCATTCGGCCAGGGCTAGGGGCTGCGTGCTTCGGGCCCCTCCCACACAGTTTTGGGCGCCTGGAGCTACTGCACATGCGCGCCCATTGTAGCACACATGTGCAGAGGTCCCGGCACTGTTTTCAGCGCAGGGACCTGGCTCCGCCCCCCTACAGCTCCTGCTGCGCTGCGCCGAGGGCCAGAGGACCTGCAGGGAGGTGGAGAATCTGGAGGGTTTTTTTAGGCGCACTTTGTGGCGCGAAAAACAGGCGTCCAGGTCGGGACTGCGCCATTCTAGGCGCGGCTCGAAACTTGGGCCCACTCTGTCAGCCTAAGTGAAATTAATTTGGGTTTTCTCAAGCTTGTCTCCAGTGAGGCCTGGGTCAATAATGCAAAACTATATGGGCTAGAAATTCCGTTGCGCCTCGTTTGGGACGATAACTTTTGAGAAGTGGGAAAAATATCACCAGGCGATTATCCTTTTTTCATCCCTGGCACTCCAATAGGGAAGTTGTGTGCTAAATCAAGCTCTCCCAGTTCTCTGAGAGCGCTAAAGTGTGTGAGAGGGACGGTAGTGGCAGGGCACTGAATGTTCAGTGCAGTGCTGCCGGCATTACAGGGTCCTTCCTTCACTTAAAGGGAAGGGCCAGTGCTGGGTTGCACTTTCTTCCCTTTATTTATGTGCGACTTCTATTACAGCCCCAATCAATCTAAGACAGTGGAGGGCTGAGGAATCGCGCAGCAATGCGCCGTCAAAAACAATCAGCAGACACGAGACTGGTGCGAAGAATAAAGTTGGCCCTACCTGACCACCGCTGCCTTTAAATATCACTCCCCGAGCAGCCAGCAGAGGCGGGATCCCCTCCTGTTGCTGCCCGTTGTTGTTGATGCCCGGCGATGCAGCAGGGGGCGGGAGCAAATATCACATCCGGAGCGGTAATGGGGCGCTGCGCACCGGACGACACCACAATCTACGGCGCGCAAGTGAGCGAGGCGATAAGCGTTAGCGCCAGCGCAAAGCCACCAGGGATGTTCGCGGGCGTCGGTGAATTTGCGCGCCTGGTCGGTAACCCCTTAGCGCCATGTTACCATCCCCCCGCAGGTGCTAACGGAAGGTGCAAAGCAGCCGAATTTCTTCCCCTATATACTTCAGCGTTAATTGACAAGGTAGGTGTACATTTATGTTACATGAGCGTTGAAGCAAGTAAAAATAAATGTGCTAAATTTTCTGAAGAATCATCAGCCCAGACCTTCACCCTATAAATACACGATTCTGTGGTAACAGAATAGGTGAGGGTCATAGATAAAAGGAGTCTTTACAACATGAAATGTTCTCCCGAGCTCCCTCTTCTGATTATTCTTTTGGACTCTGTGATCTCTGTTAAATAAACAAGACTTGCATTTATATAGCACCTTTCAAGGCCCCAGGATGTCCCAAAGCACGTTACAGCCAATTAAATGCTTTTGAAGTATAGTCACTGTTGTAATGTAGAAAACGCGGCAGTGAATTTGCGCACAGCAGGCTCCCAGAAACAACAATGAGATAATGCCCAGATAATCTGTCTCAGTGATTTTGGTTGAAGGATAAATATTGGCCAGGACACCTGGGAGAGCTCCCTGATCTTTCAAATAGTGCCATGGAATCTTTTACGTCCACCTGAGCGGGCAGATTGGGCCTCGATTTAATGTCTCATCCGAAAGACGGCACCTCCAACAGTGCAGCACTCCCTCAGCATTGCACTGGAGTGTCATCCTCGATGTCTGTGCTCAGGTTGTTTCGCTGTCTTCCTTTTTGGGACAGGTTTCTTTCCATTGGACCACTTTTCTCTTTCTTTTGCATCAAGCAGTTGAAAGAGAGTATTCTGTAGCTCTCGCATTTGTGTGCATTCACAAATGTTATGACCTGTATTTTATTTTCGCACCAAGTTAACAGTCAGGAGTGAATATAGTAAAGCAAACAACAAAAGAACTTGAATTAAAACTGCCCCAAAATTTCCAGAATCTAGTGGGCCAATTTCATTGCACTTTTTAAAAGGTCTTAATGTACAAGTGCGACGAATGATCTGAAACATTCCAGAGCTTTCAAAATACCTGGCTTCCCATAGCAATTTCATAAAACAGCTTAATGACAATGCAATCTTCAGGTTTTAATCACTGATCTGTTACTCAATCAGCAGCATCTGGTTGAATTGGTTAATGCGATCCAGAAATTGTTAATCAGTACCATCAACTGCTAATCAGTCTTCAATTATGTTTAGCAATCCTCCTGGTAATCACATTGAAGAGAGCTCCAGCCCTGCACTGCCTCAGTAACATACATAGAAACATAGAAACATAGAACATAGAATAGAGAAAATAGATGCAGGAGTAGGCCATTCGGCTCTTCGAGCCTGCACCACCATTCAATATGATCATGGCTGATCATGCAACTTCAGTACCCCATTCCTGCTTTCTCTCCATACCCCTTGATCCCTTCAGCCGTAAGGGCCACATATAACTCCCTTTTGAATATATCTAACAAATTGGCCTCAACAACTTTCTGTGGTAGAGAATTCCACAGGTTCACAATTCTCTGAGTGAAGAAGTTTCTCCTCATCTCGGTCCTAAATGGCTTACCCCTTATCCTCAGACTGTGACCCCTGGTTCTGGACTTCCCCAACATCGGGAACATTCTTCCTGCATCTAACCTGTCCAATCCTGTCAGAATTATACATATTTCTATGAGATCCCCTCTCATTCTTCTAAATTCCAGTGAATATAAGCCTAGTCGGTCTAGTCTTTCTCCATATGTCAGTCCTGCCATCCTGGGAATCAGTCTGGTGAACCCTCACTGCACTCCCTCAATAGCAAGAATGTCCTTCCTCAGATTAGGAGACCAAAACTGAATACAATATTCAAGGTGTGGCCTCACCAAGTACCTGTACAACTGCAATAAGACCTCCCTGCTTCTATACTCAAATCCTCTCGGTATGGAGGCCAACATGCCATTTGCCTTCTTCATCGCCTGCTGTACCTGCATGTCAACTTTCAATGACTGATGTACCATAACACCCAGGTCTCGTTATGACAATCACAGAGTAAATTTTGCATGACCAAACCACTGCTATTCATTTGGAAAGGTGAGAGTTGCTGCACATGTTCCAGTCCTCAGACGTCCAGACACTTAGACCAGACCACCAAGGCACTCAGCCACTGAAGGACTATCAGCCCATATAATTCTATTGGCCTGTTTGGGTCATGTTTTCCCTAACAAAGGGGGGATTTTTGCAGAGGGTCAGGTGGGAAGAAAAACATTTTTGACTGAGGGTTGGGACCCTGCTTTCAATCTGCCACCACACATCTTTCCCAAATGTTGGGTCATCACTGAGCAGACCCGACACACAGTGGCGGGGGAGGCAATTCAGGTCATTGTGACGTTGTTAACAGAGGATTAAGAACTATTTTCAGCCCACCTTCAGAGTTTACCAGGTTTCCCATGGGGTCCACGCTGCTTGGGGATCACGTCAGGTAAGCAGGGCGGGAGTTGAATGGCCACGGAATCCTCTCATTACTTGACAGCTGCAAATGTGCTATAAAAGCTCCCATTGGACAGCTGTTTACTTTCTAAGCTCAGAGGCGGCTGCTTACTTCAATTGGAAGGCAGATTGAGCTTTATGCAGTTTGCAAGTGTTTGGAGCAAACTGTCGATCCAGTGTCACCTCATTGGAACAACCTCTCTTACCATTGACAGAATGCTTCTGTCATCTCAAGTTCACCTGCCATCTATTACATCAGCATCGGTATGGTTTATACTGTTTCCCCGTGGTCCTGAGAAGCCCACCACAATCAGCACCAACATCAGCAGCACCAACAACAACTCCAGCCGTTTCTGCAATCAACTGATGCTGCACAGGACACAGGGCATCAGCATCTGACCACATTGTTATCCAGGAGGCCAGGGGTGGCCAGATTTACATCACTAAGCCACTTCCAAAGGTTCACACAAATCTATCCAAGAATACAAAGTGTTAAAAATAAAGATTTCAATGTTTGACAGCACATGAACAGAAACTTTACATGAATATTGCATAAAGCACCCAAGTGCCTACCCTTGTGTGTTGTTAGTTCGTATGATTGCACTAGGAACAGGGTAAGTGTGAGGAGTGGCAAGTGAGATGGGGATGTGATAATGTAGATAGTGAGAGATGGGTGGAGGTGCAAGGTAAGTTGGTGTGAGTAAGGATGTGCAGCACTAGTGTAGGAAAGGCAGAGTGATGGGGATGTGATGAGTGGCACAGCAGGATGAGGTTAAGTGTGGCTTTACAGTAATGTTGCGTGATCGACTGAGATCATTGAAAGGTTTGCTCCACTGCAGCTTGGTGTCCTCCTGACGACATCCCTGCTTGTGCCCTCCTGTGCAATGTGCAACCAGGCTGCGTTGGTGACCTAGGGAGGTCCCTTCCGGCCATGGGAAGGGAAGAGAATCTCCCTGCCTGCTGTGACACCCTCCATAAGCATGAACACAAGGACTGAAGCTGTGTAACAGGCACAGCACATAAATGCTTTCAGTTTATGTGATCTGAAATGCTGTTTTATTGTAGAAGATGAATGGGAGTTTGGCTGATAGTTGTGTTCACTAATAATGTAAACATGAAATATTGAACAGAGGAAATAAAACGAGCTCTTCAATATGCTACATTATAATGGTGTTCAGATATTTTTGGAGAACGTGTCGTACCTCTTATGGAAGTCATGGGAGAGCCTGGGTGCAGTCCTGTCCCTTTTTATATAGTGCTCGTCAGTGTTAGCAGCACCTCAATGCCGCAGAACACTGACAGCACAACTGTCAGAATAAGTTTGCGCATGGTCCCTTTAAGGAAACCGGCTGATGACACGTCATCAAATTATGTCATCAGACCCGCTTCCTTCAATTCGCTGGATGGGCTTAACAAGCCCAATCAGGGGAAAATCATTTTACACATCAGGCTGGAGCCAGCAGCGAAGCCAGGACCTGCAACTGACTCTGCCCGCCCTGGACCCACCGAGGTTGGTAAAATCCAGCCCTATGTCTTTGTGGCACTGTGGGTAAAGAGTTCTGTCCCAAGAAGATTATGAAAGAAAGAGAAAAAGAAAAGACTTGCATTTATATAGCCACTTTCACAAACCTCAGGATGTCCCAAAGCTCTTTACAGCCAATGAAATACTTTTGAAGTATAGACACTGTTGTAAAGTATGAATTGCGGTAGCTATATTGTGCACAGCAAGCTCCCATGAACAGCAACACAATAATGACCTAATAATCTGATGTTGGTTGAGGGATAAATTTTGGGCAGGACACTTGGCTGAACTTTTCTGCTTTTCTTCGGAATATTGCTGTGGAATCGTCTACATCCAGCTGAGAGGGCAGACATCATTTAATGTCTCATCTGAAAGACAGCACCTCCGACAGTGCAGGACTCCCGCAGTACTATAGTGTCAGCCTAGATTTTGTGCTCAAGTTCCCGACTTAGAACTGACCCTGGGTATTATTCATGATTTTACATCCTGGAGTTTCTGCATGCAGAAGCATTTACCAAGATGGGAACAAGGAAAGAAGGGACTGAAAAGATAAAATAGGACACAGAGAGGAAGGGGAATGGAGTTACCGATAGGAATAGAAAGGAATCATCATCATAGGCAGTCCCTCAGAATCGAGGAAGATTTGCTTCCACTCTTAGCATGAGTTCTTAGGTGGCTGAACAGTCCAATATGAGAGCCACAGTCCCTGTCACAGGTCGGACAGATAGCCGTTGAGGGAAAGGGAGGGTGGGACTGGTTTGCCGTATGCTCTTTCCGCTGCCTGCGCTTGATTTCTGCATGCTCTCGGCGACGAGACTCGAGGTGCTCAGCGCCCTCTCGGATGCACTTCCTCCACTTAGGGCGGTCTTTGGCCAGGGATTCCCAGGTGTCAGTGGGGATGTTGCACTTTATCAGGGAGGCTTTGAGGGTGTCCTTGTAGCGTTTCCGCTGTCCTCCTTTGGCTCGTTTGCCGTGAAGGAGTTCCGAGTAGAGCGCTTGCTTTGGGAGTCTCGTGTCTGGCATGAGAACTATGTGGCCTGCCCAGCGGAACTGATCAAGTGCGGTCAGTGATTCAATGCTGGGGATATTGGCCTGGACAAGGACGCTAACGTTGGTGCGGCTGTCCTCCCAGGGGATTTGTAGGATCTTGCGGAGACATTGTTGGTGGTATTTCTCAAGAGGCTTGAGGTGTCTACTGTACATGGTCCATGTTTCTGAGCCATACAGGAGGGTGGGTATTACTACAGCCCTGTAGACCATGAGCTTGGTGGCAGTTTTGAGGGCCTGGTCTTCAAACACTCTTTTCCTCAGGCGGCCGAAGGATCTCGTCGTCAATGCATGCTCTTGTTGATAGGAGGCTCCGAGATAAGGGAAGTGGTCCACGTTGTCTAGGGCCGCGCCGTGGATATAAAGGAATAGGAATATAAAGGAACAACAAAACAGGGAAATTCTGAACAGCAGACTTATTTGATATTTGGTTGAATGCAGGTCAAGACTTGTGATTTCCTACAGAACAAGTGCCTGATCTCAACTGTGCTCTGAGGAGAAATCCAGCATTTCCCCAATGAGATGGAGGCTAAATAGGCAGATAAGTCACCACATGTCGCTCACTCATCATCTGAGCAGAGTATGTCATCATTTCAGCTATTAGTGCGCCAAGAAAGATACAACTCAGACTCTGAGATGAAGGACAATACATCATTGTTAGACATTTGGAGTAATTGGTAAGTGAAAAATAGATTTTACTCCACAAAAAGAGAAATTCATCACTTGTTCATTCATAGGATATCCTTCATAAATTCTCTAGTATGCCCTCTGTTCTCTATGCCATCTCAATTTATCATCACCACTCACAGTTGACTTCATCAAGTAGCACTACCAACTCTGGCATAGAAACATAGAAGTTTACAACGCAGAAAGAGGCCATTTCGGCCCATCGTGTCCACACCGGCCGACAAAGAGCCACAAGGCCCTCGGTCAGCAGCCCTGAAGGTTACATATAAACCTATGAACAATGACGGAAAGGCAAAGAGCACCCAGCCCAACCAGTCCGCCTCACCACAACTGTGACACCCCTTATACTAAAACATTCTACACTCCACCCCAACCGGAGCCATGCCATCTCCTGGGAGAGGCAAAAACCAGATAAAAACCCAGGCCAATTTAGGGAGAAAAAATCTGGGAAAATTCCTCTCCGACCCATCCAGGCGATTGAAACTAGTCCAGGAGATTACCCTGGCTGTATTTTATTCCCTGCAATACTTATCATTATATCTGCTCCGTCCAACAAAAGGTCATACAGTCTAATCCCAATTACCAGCTCTAGGTCCGTAACCCTGCAGGTTACTGCACTTTAAGTGCCCATCCAACCATTTCTTAAAAGTGGTGAGGGTTTCTGCATCCACCACTCTTCCAGGCAACGAGTTCCAGATCCCCACAACCCTCTGCGTAAAGAAGCCCCCCGCCCCCTCAAATCCCCTCTAAACCTTCCACCAGCCACCTTAAAACTATGCCCCCTCGTAATAGACCCCTCCACCAATGGAAATAGACCCTGACTATCCACTATGTCCAGGCCCCTCAATATTTTGTACACCTCAGATCTCCTCTCAACCTCCTCTGTTCCAATGAGAACAAACCCAGCCTATCCAATCTGTCCTCATAACTAAGATTCTCCATCCCAGGCAGCATCCAAGTAAATCTCCTCTGCACTCTCTCCAGTGCAATCACGTCCTTCCTATAATACGGCGACCAGAACTGCACACAATACTCCAGCTGTGGCCTAACCAAACTATTATACAAGTTAAGCATAACCTCCCTGCTGTGGACCATTTGCAGAGTAAAACTCCATGGGACCAATCTTAACCCAAGGTGAACATCGGATAGGTGGCTTGATTCAACCACCCACCCAATGTCCTCAACATGAGCTCTGCGCCATTTTGAGGGCAGGGTCTCATTAACTTCCAACCAGCAGAGCTGTGAGCATTCAAAGGCAGCTCGCCGGTCGGGGGCAGGAACGCGTGAAATCCAATGGCTCAAACACGGAACCAAGCTCTGTATATGAGCTGAATGCAATTGCAGAAAGTGGCAGAGGATTCGGACAGGCCAGCAGTGGGATGGAAGTTCTTGGTGGGACCAGGAGGAACATTCATGCTCCTCCAGCGCCCACAAAAAACACTTTTCTAAAAAAAAAAAGTCTCGCACTTTGCTGCGTGGTCCGCAGCAATGCATTTAAGGACCACCAGGTAGGCACGCTCAGCCCATTGGTACCTCAAAGTGGCATCGGGTTCCTAAGTACATCATAGGATGCTGGAGCATATCAGCCTGAAATAGATAGGCATCTGGGCTGTCCATGTGAAAGCCCCAACAAAAATGGGGGTGGGGGGTGCGTTGTGGCCAGACAAGGAGCAGGACCATTTCGATAAGTGATATACTGCCATCTTCGGTCTGCTGCTGCCACTTTCCTGCTGGGCGGAGGGCTTAAAATCAGCCACCATCTCTTTGATCCCAGTAATGTGCTTTATCGCAATCTCAGAATCTCGGAATATGAATATTATACTTTCCAAGTTAACCATCACTGAGACTGCAACCCAGTGGTTGTTTGTACTGTTTACTCACTTCCAGTGGGAACTGGGTTTAAACTATCCAAACTTTCTACATATAAGACTCTTTGCGCTGGATTTTCCTCTCCCATGTGCCTCTGGCAGTGCTCCGGAGAGGTGGGAAAGGATGTTTTTAAGTGTAACAGCAGGCATTCAGCTTTACCAGCCAGTCTGCAAATTCGGCTCAGAAACATAGAAACATAGAAACATCGAAAATAGGTGCAGGAGTAGGCCATTCGGCCCTTCTAGCCTGCACCGCCATTCAATGAGTTCATGGCTGAACATGCAACTTCAGTACCCCATTCCTGCTTTCTCGCCATACCCCTTGATCCCCCTAGTAGTAAGGACTTCATCTAACTCCCTTTTGAATATATTTAGTGAATTGGCCTCAACTACTTTCTGTGGTAGAGAATTCCACAGGTTCACCACTCTCTGGGTGAAGAAGTTTCTCCTCATCTCGGTCCTAAATGCCTTACCCCTTATCCTTAGACTGTGAGCCTGGTTCTGGTGGACTTCCCCAACATTTGGAACATTCTTCCTGCATCCAACCTGTCTAAACCCGTCAGAATGTTAAACGTTTCTATGAGGTTCCCTCTCATTCTTCTGAACTCCAGTGAATACAAGCCCAGTTGATCCAGTCTTTCTTGATAGGTCAGTCCCACCATGCCGGGAATCAGTCTGGTGAATCTTCACTGCACTCCCTCAATAGCAAGAATGTCCTTCCTCAAGTTAGGAGACCAAAACTGTACACAGTACTCCAGGTGTGGCCTCACCAAGGCCCTGTACAACTGTAGCAACAACTCCCTGCCCGTGTACTCAAATCCCCTCGCTATGAAGGCCAACATGCCATTTGCTTTCTTAACCGCCTGCTGTACCTGCATGCCAACCTTCAATGACTGATGTACCATGACACCCAGGTCTCGTTGCACCTCTTCTTTTCCTAATCTGTCACCATTCAGATAATAGTCTATCTCTCTGTTTTTACCACCAAAGTGGATAACCTCACATTTATCCACATTATACTTCATCTGCCATGCATTTGCCCACTCACCTAACCTATCCAAGTCACTCTGCAGCCTCATAGCATCCTCCTCGCAGCTCACACTGCCACCCAACTTAGTGTCATCCGCAAATTTGGAGATACTACATTTAATTTCCTCTTCTAAATCATTAATGTACAGTGTAAACAGCTGAGGCCCCAGCACAGAACTTTGCGGTACCCCACTAGTCACCGCCTGCCATTCTGAAAAGTACCCATTTACTCCTATCTTTGCTTCCTGTCTGACAACCAGTTCTCAATCCATGTCAGCACACTACCCCCAATCCCATGTGCTTTAACTTTGCACATTAATCTCTTGTGTGGGACCTTGTCGAAAGCCTTCTGAAAGTCCAAATATACCACATCAACTGGTTCTCCCTTGTCCACTCTACTGGAAACATCCTCAAAAAATTCCAGAAGAGTTGTCAAGCATGATTTCCCTTTCACAAATCCATGCTGACTTGGACCTATCATGTCACCTCTTTCCAAATGCGCTGCTATGACATCCTTAATAATTGATTCCATCATTTTACCCACTACTGAGGTCAGGCTGACCGGTCTATAATTCCCTGTTTTCTCTCTCCCTCCTTTTTTAAAAAGTGGGGTTACATTGGCTACCCTCCACTCGATAGGAACTGATCCAGGGTCAATGGAATGTTGGAAAATGACTGTCAATGCATCCGCTATTTCCAAGGCCACCTCCTTAAGTACTCTGGGATGCAGTCCATCAGGCCCTGGGGATTTATCGGCCTTCAATCCCATCAATTTCCCCAACACAATTTCTCGACTAATAAGGATTTCCCTCAGTTCCTCCTCCTTAATAGACCCTCTGACCCATTTTATATCCGGAAGGTTGTTTGTGTCCTCCTTAGTGAATACCGAACCAAAGTACTTGTTCAATTGGTCTGCCATTTCTTTGTTCCCCGTTATGACTTCCCCTGATTCTGACTGCAGGGGACCTACGTTTATCTTTACTAACCTTTTTCTCTTTACATATCTATAGAAACTTTTGCAATCCGTCTTAATGTTCGCTGCAAGCTTCTTCTCGTACTCCATTTTCCCTGCCCTAATCAAACCCTTTGTCCTCCTCTGCTGAGTTCTAAATTTCTCCCAGTCCCCGGGTTCGCTGCTATTTCTGGCCAATTTGTATTCCTTGGCTTTAATACTATCCCTGATTTCCCGAGATAGCCACGCTTGAGCCACCTTCCCTTTTTTATTTTTACGCCAGACAGGAATGTACAATTGTTGTAGTTCATCCATGCGGTCTCTAAATGTCTGCAATTGCCCATCCACAGTCAACCCCTTAAGTATAATTTGCCAATCTATCCTAGCCAATTCACGCCTCATACCTTCAAAGTTACCCTTCTTTAAGTTCTGGACCATGGTCTCTGAATTAATTGTTTCATTCTCCATCCTAATGCAGAATTCCACCATATTATGGTCACTCTTCCCCAAGGGGTCTCGCACAACAAGATTGCTAATTAATCCTCTCTCATTACACAACACCCGGTCTAAGATGGCCTCCCCCCTAGTTGGTTCCTCGACATATTGGTCTAGAAAACCATCCCTTATGCACTCCAGGAAATCCTCCTCCACCGTATTGCTTCCAGTTTGGCTAGCCCAATCTATGTGCATATTAAAGTCACCCATTATAACTGCTGCACCTTTATTGCATGCACCCCTAATTTCCTGTTTGATGCCCTCCCCAACATCACTACTACTGTTTGGAGGTCTGTACACAACTCCCACTAACGTTTTTTGCCCTTTGGTGTTCTGCAGCTCTACCCATATAGATTCCACATCATCCAAGCTAATGTCCTTCCCAACTATTGCATTAATCTCCTCTTTAACCAGCAATGCTACCCCACCTCCTTTTCCTTTTATTCTATCCTTCCTGAATGTTGAATACCCAGGGTTTGCGGCAGCTCAAAACTTACCGCCCCGCCTTCTAGTTTCACTGAGATCATGACGTCAATCATTGTGCAGCACTCCGATACTGCACCGGATGAAAAATTAGGCCCTAACGTCCCATTATACGCCCGCCCCAGGAAACGCCTGAAAAACCAGGCATTCCCAAGGTCCAGCACGCGACATATGTAATTTGAAGGAGGAGGCTTCTTCATCGCAGGCCACATTGACTGCAACGTTTGCGCGCTGCATGCTGCATGAAGCTCTGTCTTGAAAGTGGTACATTTATCAGCCATTACATCTTCACTGAAAGAATTTAATGGGGCTTTACAAGTTCGCCAGCGTTTTATCCTCCATGATATTGGTAGGCAGCTTCAGGATACAACAAGGGCTCTTGGCCATGTCGGACCATGGATGAGGAGAGGCCAAAGACGTCTGGAGAGGAGGGCTTACCCCCCCACAGGTTTACAGGCACCAACGCTGATACATCCAGCTCTCTGAGGAACAGCGTGTGAGAAGACTGCGCTTTCCGAAAGGAAGTGCTGACAGAGATATGCCATCTCTTACAGGCAGACCGATGCCTGGACTGCTCTGGAGACAGCCTTCAATACTCCCATCAACAGGTAGCTGAATTCATTGTGGTGTGCTGCATGTTACACACCTTGGCCATCATGAGAGGCCCTACATTGCCAGTGGTGATTGCAGGCCCACCTCAGGAGGAGGACGACGCCAAAGAGGAGCCTGGCAAGGCCCCATTGGCTAGCCACACCATCCACGGGGGCAGGCAGCATGGAGATGCTGGCGGAGTTGCTCGTCGCCAGCTCATAATGGACCGACTCTCCTAAATGGAAGAAACTGAGGAATGGAGCTAATACTGGACTCTTTATGTGCCTCCATAAAGGCACATCTCTGGTGAACGTTTGACTGATACTCAAGATACCAACGGCAAAGGATGAATCATAACTTTTACTGCAACAAAATAACAAAGACTCCGCCCCGCCAAAAGAAAACCATACAATATACAATGTCATGTTGCAGGGCACTGAACAACAAGGGAGTTCCTTAAATCAACGAAACTATTCACAAGGGAAATAAACAAAAACCAGGACAACTGCACAACCCTTGCCCTGCATGTTAATCTGACTTGCCCTGCGCTTTTCCACCCCTACCCTTTACCCACCTCCCACGCCTGCTGCTCCTCCTCAATAAGGCCTCAGTGCCGGCAGCAAGGTTGCTTGAGGGCTGCTGTTTAAGGGGGCAGACAGTGCAGATGGCCTCGGAGGACGCCCTGGACCAGCTCTGCACCCGTAAAAATTTAAATGCGTCTGCACATGCACAAAATATCAAACTTTTTAAATGCTGAAATTTCCGGCTGGGGCGCAAAAACTTCCTTGTGTAACACTTGATTTTGCGACTCGATCATGGAACCTCATTTTTTGCCAAATTTCGCAGATGAGGGCACAAAATTTTTCCGGGTCATATGAGGACCACCCTGCCGCCATTACCGTCCCGAAATCACAACTGCCATGGCTGATGCCTGCGCCAGGCTCGCGGGTCGGGAACCAGGCCGGTCAGCCATCGCAAGCCGAAACTTAAAGGGGTGATGCGCTGCGCCCTGTGCCATCTTTTATTTCCCCCCCCCACCCCACCCCTTACCGGCACTATGTGGCTGTGGCCACGGCCCCCCTTATCCCTGGTGGCCCAGTGAAGGTCTTGAAAGGGCCTGCAGAATTCACATCGCCCTCCCCTTTAATGGAACGGGAGGCGTGCTGAAACATATCGGCGCTACGCGGAGAGGCCGCGATCCTACCCCAAAAGGAAGTGGAGCGTGCGACGTTGTGCTCCACTTCCTGTGAGGGGCGGTAACCGGAACTTCACGGCCGGGGCGGGACTTCAGCGCCGGGCACAGGAAGTTCTGCCTCACCTCGGTTACCGGCCCCAAAATGGGGCGAAACCGCATTTCGACCTTTGTCAGCACAGAGATTTCCAACCCATCAAATTGGACAGGATTCAAACTGAATTCTAGAGGTGAAAGTCGAGTGCTTTGTCTTGCTGTGCCAGCCAGTCCTCCATGATGTCAGAACATTTGATTTTAAGCTGGGAATTTGGAAATTTTAATAAAAGTCGATTTAGAGTCTGTTCAAGAATTGAGTCTGTGGAAAAAGAACTCCACGCATTCATTAAAACGTTGGCCAAGTGTACATCACCAGACAATATGAATATTAGTTATATATGTTATGGCCCTGAAATCCCGGTCGGTGGCTTCCCGCGGGCGTTCGCATGAAAACAAGAGAAAAGATGTGCACTTACCTTTAGCGTGGGCGCCCACCAGCGATTGCGGTTTTAGGCCTAACAGGCATGCGCATCAGAGAGCGTGCACGTCTGGATGGACATAGAGCTGGAGCTGGAGTAACATGGGCCTGGACACCCAAACAAGGTAAAGTATTTTCTCATTCATAATAATGGGAACTTCATTAGTAGGAGTTCTCATTATTATGAATGAAAAGCCCCAACTCCTAAACACAAATAAAAAATTTAAAAAAAACACCCCACATATTTAAAGTTAATAAATGTGTTACAAAAAGTATATATTTTCCCGATTTTTTTTAAAATGATGGTTTAAATAAACTTACCGTAGTGGGCAGGGTTTTTTTTTTACATAAAAAGTGTTTTTAGATTTTATTTTTATATGTTATTTATGTCTTAAGACTCTTAGGCTGGTAAAAGTAGTCGATGCACCTGCTTTTACCAGGCGCAAGGGTTTTCAGGACATTTGCTGGGCAAGAGATGGGCAAACACCGCAATCTTGCCCATGCGAATATTCTGGCTGTCGAGATGCATTGGATCTGTCAAGCCACAGCTTGACAGATTGGGAAAGCCGGTTTTTGCAATGCCGGGGAGGCGGGAATTTCAGGGCCGATATGTATATATAAAATAAGCTTTTTTATAAAGCTTCTGATTTCCACATTGAAGTTTTTTCTTTCATTTGCCCCAGGAACAAACAGGATGTTGTCCTACAATCATGGCACAGTGAGAGTTTAGTTTTTATCTGCTATCACTACAGAGACATTACACTATTGTCACTGGTGTTTTGCCATGTTAAAAAACACTAAGTTAGACAGATTTCCATCAAAATTATATCAATTCAGCTTAATTTCATATCAGCTGTGGCTCAGTGGGTAGCACTCCTGCCTCTGCATCAGAAGGTTGTGGGTTCAAGTCCCACTCCAGTGACTTGAGTACAAAAATCTAGACTGACTCTCCAGTGCAGTACTGAGGAAGCACTGCACTGTTGAAGGTACTGTCTTTCAGATGAGACATTAAACCAGTTCTGGCTCTGGGTAGCCAATCAGGTAAAATATGTTCTCATTCATAATAATGAGAACTCTGTAGTTGGCGTTCCCATTATTATGAATGGGAAACAGCCCTCAAAATACACAAAACCATTAATAAAAAAGACACCACATATTTTTATTCATTTAAATTAAAGTTATTTATGTATTATAAAAAATAGATTTTTCCGATTTAAAAAAATTTTAATTATGGTTTAAAATAAACTTACCATAGTGGGGAGGGTTTTTAACAATAAAATATGTTTTCATATGTGTTTATTTAATTTAATTTTAATATTTATGTATGTTTTTAAACACTTGTGCCTGTAAAAGTAGGCTATACGCCTGTTTTTATCAGGCACAAGAGTTTTGAGGACATTTGCTGAGCAAGATATGAGTAAATACCGCAATCTTGCCCTGGCAAATATCCTCGCTCCAGAGATGCGGATGATCTGTCCAGCTCCAGCTTGACAGATCGGAAAAGCAGGTTTTCAGCGCATGCGCATTGTGCACTAAAAACCGGCCTTTGCGATGCCTTCCCGGGTCCGTACACACTCCGTACGGACCCGGGAGGCTGGAAATTCTACCCCAATATAACTCCATTAAGCCACTTTATACAAATAAACTACTGATCTGGATTTATTTAGAAGTAAAGTGATATATAAAAGCAAAAAAACACGAGCAAATACTAAATGGCACCTGGATGAGAGAACTGGGATGTCCACAAGATTAATCACTTTTCAGAAAGCTGCCATTTTACTGAATCTTGAAATGTAGCAATTCATTTGAACAAATAAAGTGAGCTTTACTTCTCTTTTGCACAAGAAAGAAATTGCAATGATATAGCACCTTTCACAACCTCAGGATATCGCAAAGCGCTTTACAACCAATGTTGTAATTTAAGAAATAAAGCACCCACAAACAGTAATGGCTAGATCATTTGGTTTAAGTCTTGGTTGGCCAGGACACTGGGAGAACTCCCCCTCTTTTCTGCAAACAGTGCTGTGAAATCTTTTACGTTCATCTGAGAGGGCAGACGGAGCCTTGGTTCAACGTCTCATTCAACAGATGGCACCTCCGACAGTGCAGCACTCCCTCAGTACTCCACAGAAGTGTCAGCCGAGATTTTTGTGCTCAAGTCTCTGGAGTAGGTCTTGAGCCCACAACCTTCTGACTCAGAGGCGACAATGCTGTCAACTGAGACAATCTCAAATTGAAATCTTTTGGGCGAAGTGTTGTGTGTGGAATCGGCGAACTTCCTGTGCTCACACATAGTTCTAGAGTTTCTCCATCAGAACTAAAGTACAGCAGACAGACTGGCATATTTAGCTAATGGAACTTTGATATAAATCCAATTTTTTAAGCAATTAAGCAAACAGAAATGTTAGCAGTCCTCTCAACTTGCGAGGCAAAGGAATAATGGTTTGTATATATTTCCTTCTCCATCACAATAGACTGCTAGTTTTGATACCTGATAATAATCAGAAATTGCATTTTGATCTGACAAAAGACCGCATATATTAGCATTTTAACATGCTATCTCCACCATCAAAGGAAATTCTCTTTGCTGCTGAATTCATAGATAGGAAGCCTGGTTCTCCCAGATGGAGTGTCTCTTCATTTTGTGCTTTGTGGAGCGAAAACATCTTCCATTTCAAAGCCCAGCTACTTGAAATTATGTAGCATTAAAGACAGAGGTTACAAATTCAGGTATGATGTCGATCCATTCTCAGGTTAAGTGGCATCTTTCACTCCCTGAATGTTTTACTATTATGAGAGCAGACTCACATTGCCCTATATCTACTTATAGTAACGTAAACTGGGATGGAACTGTAAGAAAAGGGTTCCTCAAGTTCGTTCATGTAATACTGCTATTGATTTCTAATTATGTTGTAGTAATAGTAACATTTGTCTTTGTTAAGTAAGGAAGCAGAAGTCAATTGGGATGCAGTGAGTACTGAGCAATTGAAGTAAGATTGACCTTGAAGCAATGGTCAGTTTAGTCATCAGTAAACCTCATTAAACGACACTCCAGTGCATACTGATGCATATATTTCAGAGAACTTTCATTAGTTGATAACAAATTCGACAGATGAAAACATCTGTGAATGCATCATCCTTTTTAGAAGCAGGAGATTGGCATGGAATGGTGTAGACTTATAATTAGAAGTTTCACTTTGTAGAATAGCAATTAAATGTAACAAGAGTGAAACTGATAAGATTTTAAAAAGTAGGGGAGTTGTCAGTGTCTTAAAAAAAAGAAAGACTTGGATTTATATAGCGCCTTTCACGACCACCGGACGTCTCAAGACGCTTTACAGCCAGATAAGTACATTTGGAGTGCAGTCACTGTTGTAATGTAGTAAAAATAACTTGTTACAATTAAAGTTATTGATAAGGGACAAGTTCATTACGATTCTCTATAAATAGAGTTGTATTATGCAATGTGTCCATTGTCATGTAAAGGAGATAAGAAAAAAGGTATAAAATGTGGGAAGTGGAATACATATGTAGGATTCAAGAATGGTCTGATTCACCTGCATCAATCTGACCAGCTTGGAATGGCGGTGCATTTAAGTCCCTGACTAACTCACAAAGTCTGTCGTAAGTATTGCTTTTAAGTGCATGTTTAAGTACGGTATACTTAATAAATCTGTGACACTTGAGGTTCAATGGTTACAGATTCTTTTGATTTGACGAGTAGCACCTATCCTCTCTAACCTGGACTGGATATTCATGTCTTTCACATGTGCACTTCTTCAACCTCTCTAAAGGCAGACGAGCAAACACTTAGTGAGATGAAGCTTGATACTAATCGATAAGGTGATTTATTTTACAGCAAGGTAAAAAAAAAACGCACAGAAAAGCAGTTATGATTGGACCCCGTTAATTCGATCTGTAGAACTTATTTTTGTGTAATAATACAAATTAAAGATGACACCACACCACAGCAATAGATCACCTTGATTTAAACAAGATGTCTTCTAACTATTCAGCAGCATTTCTAATCTCTTTGCCTCCATGAAAACTCTCATCATTTTCTCTTCAACTAAACTGACTGCAGCACCACTGTGTCCATTAGCTATAGTTCTGCCCTATGCCACCCGATATACCCATAGTGCCAAACACAAGAAACAAGGGAATATAGAATCACATTAATTGAGCTGTACAGTTATGTACTATTGATAAATAAAATGTTGTTAGATAAACAGGATGATAAAAGCCCATCGGGCCCACATCTGCTCACTCAATTCTTTTTCTCTTCTCTCATCCCTTGTATCATGCATCCCTCACTCCAACTTCTACAAAAGGCAAAAAGAGAGACCTGCAGCCAAATCAGAAATCCTCTGTTAATAAATTCCCTTGCTGGTGATCTGGAAAGTCCGAGGAGGTGTGAAATCTATTAGGTTATTTTCCAGAATAATTAGCCTTACTTACATGTCACAATTGCTGCAGTTTCCAAACATCTGTCCAGTGCCTTCTTGAAGGACTGCAAAGGATCAGTCTTCACTACCACCTCTGGAATCCTGTTCCACAGGTCAAACACCCTCTGAGAAAAGTAAAGCTTCCAGGCATCCAAATTAACCCGTTTTCTCAATGTATATGGTGGCCACGGTTCGACATTATCTACTTTAATATTGTCTGCACTCTCAGTGAGTTTAAATAGCTCGATCAGATCCTAAGTCCACAGCTGTCCACCAAAAGAAAAATACATCAAGCCTATCTCCATTGCTCAAATGATCTTAGGCCAGGGATCCAGAGCCAAAGTGTTTTTCCTGGCATGGGGGACCAAAATTGTACGTAATACCCCAAATGAGGTTTTATCAAAACGTCACATAATCCTATTAATGTGGCTCTGTTCTGTACTGAATAATCCAAGAAATACAGCTGTTTGTTCTGGTCACAGCCTCGCAGGCACTGTACTTGGACTTTAAGGGAGCCGTGAATGATCACTCCCAAGTCATTCTCCCTCCCAGATACCTTTAACCTACATAGACTCGTGCTATTTTCTTGTATCTGGATTCTCTACACCCATGCACATAACTGTACATTTATTTATATTGAAAGCCATTTGCCAAACTTGGGTCAAATTCCAATCTCTCCAGATCCATTTGCAATCTATTTTTCTCTTCTAAATTCCTCATTCTCCCACACAATTTAGTGTCATCTGCAAATGTAATTATTGCACGGTCTATGAGCTGTTCCACATGGTTAATGAACATAATAAACAGAAAGGAACCTAACATCAAAACCCTGGGGCATTCTTGTGACTGGACCCCATTGGGAAGCTACTTCATTGAAAACCACTTGTTGTTTATGGTTCTGTAGGCAATTTCACCCTTCGTTGGAGCTCATTTTCATGCATTTTATTAGAAGATTTTGGAAATACAAGTCGATGATATCAACTCACGATATCTCACCCGATCGCTGATATGGTCTCTGTTTTGCGACTGAAATCCCGAAATCTTGAAATCCTGAAATTAACTAAAACTTTACCTAAAATTCCCACTTTGGGACTGAGCAGGGGAGGAAAAAATGTATTTGACACAGAAATCTTTTAATTTTATACAAGAGGAAATCCGGCGACAAGACCGGACACAGATACATAGAAACATAGAAATATAGAAAATAGGTGCAGGAGTAGGCCATTCGGCCCTTCGAGCCTGCACCGCCATTCAATGAGTTCATGGCTGAACATGCAACTTCAGTACCCCATTCCTGCTTTCTCGCCATACCCCTTGATCCCCCTAGTAATAAGGACTTCATCTAACTCCTTTTTGAATATATTTAGTGAATTGGCCTCAACAACTTTCTGTGGTAGAGGTTCACCACTCTCTGGGTGAAGAAGTTTCTCCTCATCTCGGTCCTAAATGGCTTACGCCTTATCCTTAGACTGTGACCCCTGGTTCTGGACTTCCCCATCATTGGGAACATTCTTCCTGCATCTAACCTGTCTGAACCCGTCAGAATTTTAAACGTTTCTCTGAGGTTCCCTCTCATTCTTCTGAACTCCAGTGAATACAAGCCCAGTTGATCCAGTCTTTCTTGATAGGTCAGTCCCGCCATGCCAGGAATCAGTCTGGTGAACCTTCGCTGCACTCCCTCAATAGCAAGAATGTCCTTCCTCAAGTTAGGAGACCAAAACTGTACACAGTACTCCAGGTGTGGCCTCACCAAGGCCTTGTACAACTGTAGCAACAACTCCCTGCCCGTGTACTCAAATCCCCTCGCTATGAAGGCCAACATGCCATTTGCTTTCTTAACCGCCTGCTGTACCTGCATGCCAACCTTCAATGACTGATGTACCATGACACCCAGGTCTCGTTGCACCTCTTCTTTTCCCAATCTGTCACCATTCAGATAATAGTCTATCTCTCTGTTTTTACCACCAAAGTGGATAACCTCACATTTATCCACATTATACTTCATCTGCCATGCATTTGCCCACTCACCTAACCTATCCAAGTCACTCTGCAGCCTCATAGCATCCTCCTCGCAGCTCACACTGCCACCCAACTTAGTGTCATCCGCAAATTTGGAGATACTACATTTAATTCCCTCGTCTAAATCATTAATGTACAGTGTAAACAGCTGAGGCCCCAGCACAGAACCTTGCGGTACCCCACTAGTCACCGCCTGCCATTCTGAAAAGTACCCATTTACTCCTACTCTTTGCTTCCTGTCTGACAACCAGTTCTCAATCCATGTCAGCACACTACCCCCAATCCCATGTGCTTTAACTTTGCACATTAATCTCTTGTGTGGGACCTTGTCGAAAGCCTTCTGAAAGTCCAAATATACCACATCAACTGGTTCTCCCTTGTCCACTCTACTGGAAACATCCTCAAAAAATTCCAGAAGATTTGTCAAGCATGATTTCCCTTTCACAAATCCATGCTGACTTGGAGCTATCATGTCACCTCTTTCCAAATGCGCTGCTATGACATCCTTAATAATTGATTCCATCATTTTACCCACTACTGAGGTCAGGCTGACCGGTCTATAATTCCCTGTTTTCTCTCTCCCTCCTTTTTTAAAAAGTGGGGTTACATTGGCTATCCTCCACTCGATAGGAACTGATCCAGAATCAATGGAATGTTGGAAAATGACTGTCAATGCATCCGCTATTTCCAAGGCCAGCTCCTTAAGTACTCTGGAATGCAGTCCATCAGGCCCTGGGGATTTATCGGCCTTCAATCCCATCAATTTCCCCAACACAATTTCACGACTAATAAGGATTTCCCTCAGTTCCTCCTCCTTACTAGACCCTCTGACCCCTTTTATATCCAGAAGGTTGTTTGTGTCCTCCTTAGTGAATACCGAACCAAAGTACTTGTTCAATTGGTCTGCCATTTCTTTGTTCCCCGTTATGACTTCCCCTGATTCTGACTGCAGGGGACCTACGTTTGTCTTTACTAACCTTTTTCTCTTTACATACCTATAGAAACTTTTGCAATCCGTCTTAATGTTCCCTGCAAGCTTCTTCTCATACTCCATTTTCCCTGCCCTAATCAAACCCTTTGTCCTCCTCTGCTGAGTTCTAAATTTCTCCCAGTCCCCAGGTTCGCTGCTATTTCTGGCCAATTTGTATGCCACTTCCTTGACTTTAATACTATCTCTGATTTCCCTTGATAGCCACGCTTGAGCCACCTTCCCTTTTTTATTTTTACGCCAGACAGGAATGTACAATTATAGTTCATCCATGCAGTCTCTAAATGTCTGCCATTGCCCATCCACAGTCAACCCCTTAAGTATCATTTGCCAATCTATCCCAGCCAATTCACGCTTCATACCTTCAAAGTTAGCCTTCTTTAAGTTCTGGACCACGGTCTCTGAATTAACTGTTTCATTCTCCATCCTAATGCAGAATTCCACCATATTATGGTCACTCTTCCCCAAGGGGCCTCGCACAACGAGATTGCTAATTAATCCTCTCTCATTACACAACACCCAGTCTAAGATGGCCTCCCCCCTAGTTGGTTCCTCGACATATTGGTCTAGAAAACCAACCCTTATGCACTCCAGGAAATCCTCCTCCACCGTATTGCTTCCAGTTTGGTTAGCCCAATCTATGTGCATATTAAAGTCACCCATTATAACTGCTGCACCTTTATTGCATGCACCCCTAATTTCCTGTTTGATGCCCTCCCCAACATCACTACTACTGTTTGGAGGTCTGTACACAACTCCACTAACGTTTTTTGCCCTTTGGTGTTCTGCAGCTCTACCCATATAGATTCCACATCATCCAAGCTAATGTCCTTCCGAACTATTGCATTAATCTCCTCTTTAACCAGCAATGCTATCCCACCTCCTTTTCCTTTTGTTCTATCCTTCCTGAATGTTGAATAGCCCTGGATGTTGAGTTCCCAGCCCTGATCATCCTGGAGCCACGTCTCTATAATCCCTTCAACAGTACTCAAAGCAGTGTATCTGTTTTGCAGGGGGATGACCACAGGGGACCCCTGCACTACCTTCCTTGCACTACTCTTCCTGCTGGTCTTCCATTCCCTAGCTGGCTGTTGACCCTTCTCCTGCAGTAAGACCAACTCGCTACATGTGCTACTCACGTCATTCTCAGCATTACTCCAACTTTCACTCAAAGAACTCAATCAAGTTAGTTGCCCAACAAATCCCTGCTGACTTTCATTTATTAGTCCATAGTTTTCCAAGCGCCAATTAATTTTGTCCCCACCATTGACAATAGTCTGACTGCCCTGTACCTTCGGGTTTATCCCTCTCCTCTTTTTTAAATGGGGTATAACATTTGCAATCCTCCTGTTCTCTGGCATCACCCCCATATTCAAGGAGGATCAGAAGATTGAGGTCAGAACCTCCATCCTTACTTCCCTCAGTAATCTAGTGTGCAGCCCATCTGGAATGGGTGTCTTTTCTACTTTGAGGACTGCCAACTTTTTAACTACCTCCTCTTTATCTCTTTTTATCCTATCCAATATCGATATTACCTCCTCCTTTACTGCTGCATTGGTAGCATCCTCTTCTCTAGTGAAGACAGATGCAAAGTACTCATTTCGTGCCTCAGCCATGCCCTCTGCCTCCATAAAGAAGATTTCCTTTTTGGTCCCTAATCGGCCCCACACTTCCTTTTACTACTCTGTAACTGTTTCTATGTTAATAAAAGGCTTTTGGGATCCCTTTTATGATAGCCGCTAATCTATTCCCAAACTCTCTCTTTGTCCCTCTTATTTGCTTTTTTAGATCTCCTCTGTACTTTCTGCAATCAGCTTGGCCCTCTGCTGTATTATGAACCTTACATTTGCTATAAGTCTCCTTTTTCTGTTTTATTTGAATTTCTCTGCACTAGAAATTTGTCGTGGGCGGTGGCATAAAACGCGCAATATCGGATTGGCCACCCATTATAGGCAGGGCCGCCAATCCGATACTGCCCATTGTGAGATGAATTTCTAGGCCTATATCTTTAGTTATCCAGGGAGCTCTAGCTTTGGATGCCATTCCTTTCCCCTTGTGGGAATGTGTCTACTCTGTATCCAAACCATCTCCTCCTTGAAGTCCTCCCATTGCTCAATTACTGTTTTGCCTACCAATTTTTCATTCCAATCCACCTGGGTTCTTTTTAACTCACTAAAATTATCCCTCCTCCAGTTAAGTAATTTTGCGCTTGATTATTCCTTGTCCTTTTCCATAACTACTCTAAATCTGATGATATTATGATCACTGTTACCCAAATGCACCTCTACTGAAACATCAGTGGTGGGTAAGGTTTTGAAACAATAGTTAGGGAAAAAATTAACAGGCACTTGTGGAGGTTTAAGTTAATTAAGGAGAGCCAGCACAGAGTTATAGAAGGCAGATCATGCTTGACTAATCTAATTGAATTTTTTGATGAAGTAGCAGAGAAGGTTGATGAAGGGAATGCAATGGATGTTGCCTGTATGGATTTTAAGAAAGCGTTTGTCAAAGTACCACATGAAAGGCTAGTTAACAAAATTGAGGCTCATGGAATAGGAGGGTCAGTGTCAGCTTTGATAAGAAATTGGCTTTAGGGCAGAAAACAGCGAGTCATGGTGAATGGTTGTTTTTCAGACTGGAGTATGGTAGACATTGGTGTTCCCCGAAGGTCAATGTGAGGACCACTGCTTTTTTGATACATATAAATGATTTGAATATTGGAATGCAGAGTAAAATTTTGAAATTTGCCAATGTTAACAAACTTGGAGGTGTGGCAAACAATGAGAATGATACCAATCGACTACAACAGGACATAGATAGGCTGGCAGAATGGGCAGACAAGTGGCAGATGGAATTTAATACAGAGAAGTGTGAGATGATGCATTTTTGGCAGAAGGCATAGGGAGAGACATATAGACTTAATGGCACAGTTCCAAAGAGTGGGCAGGGACAGAGAGACCTGGGGGTTCATGTGCATAGATCTTTGAAGGTAGCAGGACATATTGCAGGAGTAGTTAGCAAAGCAAATAGGATCTTTGGCATCATAAATAGAGGTAGTGAGTACAAAAGCAGGGAAGTTATGCTGAACTTTTATAAAGTTAGGCCACAGCTAGAGTATTGCGTCCAGTTTTGGTCACCACACTTTAGGAAGGATGTGAAGGTTCTTGAGAGGGTGCAGAGGAGATTTACCAGAATGGTTCCAGGGATGAGGGTTTTTAGCTGCAAGGTTAGGTTGGAGAAGCTGGGTTGTTCTCCTTGGAGCAAAGGAGGTTGAGGGGAGATTTGATTGAGGTGTACAAGATTATGACGGGTTTGGATAAGGTCGACAGAGAAAGGCTGTTCAGATTAACTGATTGTACAAGGATTAAGGGACAAAGATTTAAGGTTTTGGGCAAGAGATACAGAGGGGATGTGAGGAAGAATTTTTTTATGCAGCGAGCAGTAATGACCTGGAACTCGTTGCCGACGAGAGTGAAGGAAGTGGAGATGATCAATGATTTCAAAAGGAAATTGGATGGGCACTTGAGAAAGGTAAACTTGCAGGGCTACGGGGATAGAGCGGGGGAATGGGACTGACTGGATTGCTCTACAGAGAGCCGTCATAGACTTGATGGGCCGAATGGCCTCCTTCTGTGCTGTTATGACTCTCTGTTCCACATGCCACACTTCATTCCCCAGAACTAGATCCAGCACAGCTTCCTTCCTCATTCTGCTGGAAACCCACTGATCAAGAAAGTTCTCTTGTATACATTTCAGAAATGTTTCCCCCTCTTTGCCCTTCCAGCCTATATTGAGATAATTGAAGTCCCCCATTATCACAACTCTATAGTTCTTACATCGTTCTGTAATTGCAAATGTTCTCCTCTATCTTCTTCCAACTATTTGGTGGCCTATAGTATACACCTAGCATTATAATAGCTTCTCTATTGTTCCTTAATTCGAATCAAATAGATTCTGTCTTTGAACCCTCAACTGCTTCATCTTTTACCAGCGCTATAATAGTTTATTTGATAAATACTCCCACGACCCTCCCACCGTTTTTTTTCTCTATCTTTCCTGAATATATTGTAGCCAGGAATATTAAGTTCTCAATCCTCCCCTTCTTTGAGCCAGATCTCTGTTTTTGCCATTATAATCATAGTCTCATGTGGAAATTTGTGCCTGCAGCTCACCGACCTTATTTACAATGCTACGTCCATTTACGCACGTGCACTCCAAACCCATCTTAGACTACCTCGTATTAGCCCCCTCTCTGATCCCTCCTATTTCTGAACAATTCTCTACCCTAGTGTTATTTATCTCTCCCAATTCTCTGTGCACCTTGTTTCTCCTCTCTAATGTTTCATACTGGACAATGGTCCCAGTTCTGTTGAGGTGCAACTCGTCCACCTTGAACAGATTTTCCCTGCCCCAGAACTGGACCCAATGCCCCAAGCATCTGAAGCCTTTCCTCCTGCACCATTTCTCTAGCAATGTATTAACCTGTCTTATCCTATTATTCCTATACTCACTAGTGCGTGGAACTGGGAGTAATTCAGACATTGCTACCTTTAAGGTCCTGCTTTTTAACTTCCTCCCTATCTCCTGAAAGTCTGACTGCAGGACCTCGACCCTTTTCCTTCCTTTGTCATTGGTTCCCACATCGGCCAAGAATTCTGGCTGTTCCCCTTTCCCCCTTCAAAAGGTTCCGCATCCACTTAGTGATATTGTTTACCCTGGCACCATGCTGGACTTGTATCGGCGGTTGCAGAAATACTTGTCTGTCCCCCGAATATTGAATCCCCTATAACCACTGCATTCCTACTTTGCTGTGGCCTCTGTGCAATCATGTGCCATGCTCTGGATTACACACCTTCAAGATGTCGCCATCCTCAATATGAAAATTGGTTAGTGAGTGTCACACTCCTGAGGATTCCTGCACTTTTTTCCTTATGTTTTCTCTCTGTCTCTTTTTTTTCACTCTCTTAATCCAACCGTTCTTTCCCTCTGTTTATTTCTCTTCCTGTACCTGATTTGGCCTCCATTAAGTCACCCTCTTTCTCTGCCCTGCTGCTGTTTATTTCTGAATCTTTCACTTTGATTGGTTAGAGAGATACCCTGTTGCTTTCTCTGTTCAATCAAGTCCCAGATGCCCTGGTCCTCTTGCTGTGCTATTATCAACTTGCACCTTCAGCAACTTAGCGGGCAAATATTTTTGAGCTGAATTGTGAACGGGGCAAATTGAACTAACGGCAGATGCCGCAAGATGCTCTGCTACAGCAAAATCTGGCCAATGTTCACATCTGCACATTCACAGGGCAAACTCTTTGCCAGATTTACAGTTCCCAGGACAGGCTTTCCTCTCCCCTTGTCCTGTGCTGTGGATCCTCAGGAGTTAGTTGTAGCTTCCCAGCTCAGTACCTATTAAACACCCTGAGGTGGGCACTCCTCACAGTGACTGTTCCCCAGATTCAGGGGCAGGAGCCCGGCACCGCCGTGACTGTGTTAACCGATACCTGGTTTTAAAACATATTGATCGCACACAGAAACGTCCGCATACATTGGTCATTGTCAACACATACTAACTTTGGAATTACAGGAACTGACATGTATGACCTCTGAAGTGGCCTCGCAAGCCAATCAGTTGTACCCAGGGCAATCCTGAGAATTAACTTAAAAATAAATGAAACAAAAAGCAGTAATTACTTCGCTCACAAAGAAAACTTCGATGGATAATAGGAACTGTGGAGAGACCAGAGAAGCCAGGGTTGTTCTCCTTGGAGCATAGAAGATTAACTGGAGATTTAATAGAAGTGTTCAAAATGATGAACATAAGAACATAAGAACATAAGAATTAGGAACAGGAGTAGGCCATCTAGCCCCTCGAGTCTGCTCTGCCATTCAACAAGATCATGACTGATCTGGCTGTGGACTCAGCTCCACTTAACCGTTCGCTCCCCAAAACCCTTAATTCCCTTATTGGTTAAAAATCTATCTATCTGTGACTTGAATACATTCAATGAGCTAGCCTCAACTGCTTCCTTGAGCAGAGAATTCCACAGATTCACAACGCTCTGGGAGAAGAAATTCCTTCTCAACTCGGTTTTAAATTGGCTCCCCCATATTTTGAGGCTGTGCCCCCTAGTTCTAGTCTCCCCAACCAGTGGAAACAACCTCTCTGCCTCTATCTTGTCTATCCCTTTCATTATTTTAAATGTTTCTATAAGATCACCCCTCATCCTTCTCAACTCCAACGAGTAAAGACCCAGTCTGCTCAAGGGTCTTCATTGAGTAAATAAAGAGAAACTATTTCCGCTGGTAGGTGAGTCAGTAACCAGAGGTAACACAGATTTAAGTAATTGACAAAAGAACCAGAGGGAAGATAAGGGGAACTTCTATTTTTATTAGCACAGTATGATCTGGAATGCACTACTTGAAAGAGTAGTGGAAACAGATTCAACAACAACAACTTGTATTTATATAGCGCCTTTAACGTAGTGAAACGTCACAAGGCACTTATGAGATATAAAGGTTGATACCGAACTACATAAGAAGAAATCAGGGCAGGTGATCAAAAGCTTGATCACAGAGGTAAGTTTTAAGGAGCTTCTTGAAGGCGGAAAGAGAGGTAAAGAGGCGGAGAGGTTTAGGCTGGGATTTCCAGAGCTTAGGGCCTAAGTAACAGAAGGCACGGCCACCAATGGTTGAGTGATTATAATCAGGGATACTCAAGAGGGCAGAATTAGAGGAGCGCAGATATCTCGAGGGGGTTGTGGGGCTGGAGGAGATTACAGAGATAGGGAGGGGCGAGGCCAAGGAAGGATTTGAAAACAAGGATGAGAATTTTGAAATCGAGATGTTGTTTCACCGGGAGACAATGCAGGTCAGTGAGCATAGGGGTGATGGGTGAGCAGGCCTTGGTGCGAGTTGGGACATGGGCAGCCGAATTTTGGATCACCTCTAGTTTACATGGGGTAGAATGATGGAGGCCAGCCAGGAGTGTGTTGGAATAGTCAAGTCTAGTGGTAACAAAGGCATGGATCAGGGCTTCAGCAATGGATGAGCTGAAGCAAGGCCGGAGACAGACGATGTTACGGAGATGGAAATAGGCGGTCTTAGTTATGCTGCGGATACGTGGATGGACGCTCATTTCAGGGTCAAATATGACACCGAGGTTGCAAACAGTCTGGTTCAACCTCAGACAGAAGTTGAGGAGAGGGATGGAGTCAGTGTCTAGGGAATGGAGTTTGTGGCCGGGGCCAAAAACAATGGCTTCGGTCTTCCCAATATTCAACTGGAGAAAATTTCTGCTCATCCAGAACTGGTTGTCGGATAAGCAGTCAATAGTAGTTTTCAAAAGGGAATTAGTTATGTACTTAAAAAAGGACAAATTTGCAGGGCTATGGGGAAAACGCAGGCGTGTGGGACTAATTGGATAGCACTTTCAGCAGACACAATTTGCTGAGTGGCCTCCTTCTGCGCTGTATAATTCTATTCTATATCTACTGGTTCCCCTTGATCTAATATCCTAGTGACTTCTTCAAAAAACTGGCTCAAGTTTATCAAGCAACTGTTTTTGAAACCCATGCTGGATATCCCCCATCAACGCTGCAGATTCTCCATGATCATTTACAACATCTCCAACATTGCTTCCCCACCACAAAGGGTTAGACTCACCGGTTGATAGTTTAGAGGATTGACTTTCATCATTTTTCAAGCAAATATGGGCACCACATGTGCTGATACCAGCCTAGCTCCCAAGTGAGCTATTGAAATCGCACAAGACTTCCATTGTTTTGTTTCCAGATTAAATTGTATCAGGCCCTGCTGCTTTTTGCACATTGAGCTGTTTTAATTTGGTTAGCACTATTTCCTGACATCGGAAAACAAGCCATCTGAGGTCCAACCTTTCCATAGTTAAAAAGAAATACAAATAATCTATTCCCTGTTCTGCTGTGCCATTTTCATTATTTATAACCTTCCCTCAGTCATCCGACAATGGTTCTCTTTGGACCCTGACTGACCTAACAGAAGAAAAAAGTGTGCCCATAGTTTTGATGGTTTTCTATGATCTTCCCCTCGAGAATTTTCGCTTGCCCAACACCTTTCTGATAGCACTAACTGTGTTTTGCAATATCTTTTCTTGCCGAAAAGGCTATTACTCCACTTATAACTCTATAAAATATTGCTTTTTGATCGCGAGTTGCCAAACTAGCTCCTCATGTTGCTATTGTGGCTTTCTTTCATTGTTTACTCTTTTGCTTATCATAAGAATAAATATGGCTTCGTTTCCTTTCAGGATATTTTTACAAGTATGTTTTTTTCATAAATTACTGTATTTACACCCAACTCCCATAACCCCCCACTAAGTCTCTTCTCATTTCTGTAAAACGAACCTTTATAAAATGTGACACTAGCATACTCTAATCCCAAAATATACTACAGCCCCATATTTAAGTTTAATACAGCGATCCAAATCTGCAACGTTTCTCCCTCACATCTAGGTAACCTACCAGTTATGGCTCATTACTGAACACTAAATCCAAGCTATCACCTCCTGAAGCAATAATCCTCGCATACTGAGTTAGTAAAGAGTGTGTGTGTTAAGAAGCAATCATTAACTGTATCAATAAGTGCCTCTTCTTTGAGGTTTCTCATATCTTGTGCCTGCCTCTCATGTCATCATCATCATAGGCAGCCCCTCGGAATCAAGGAAGACTTGCTTCCTCTCTTTAAATGAGTCTTTAGGTGGCTGAACAGTCCAATATGAGAACCACAGTCCCTGTCACAGGTGAGACAGATAGTCGTTGAGGGAAAGGGTGGGTGGGACAGGTTTGCCGCACGCTCTTTCCGCTGCCTGTGCTTGATTTCTGCATGCTCTCGGCAATGAGACTTGAGGTGCTCAGCACCCTCCAGGATGCACTTCCTTCACTTAGGACTGTTGTATATGCACACTATGAATGTACTCTGTGTGGTCACTGTGTGATTGCATAAGATGGAGACTTGTTTACCTGATGTACTTTCAATAGGGTTTACACTGTGTACAAACATGCTGGCACCACTAGAGGGCACAACTGGTGGAGATCGGGGGTTTCCTGCCCTGGTGTCAGGGCCCTGTATAAAAGGCAGCACATCATGCTGGTACTGCACTCTAGAGTTTGGAATAAAGGAACAAGGTCACTACAGTTTGAGTACAACACATTGCCTTGTGGAGTAATTCATAAGTACATTATAGTCATAACAACTGGCGACAAGAATAAGGACTTTCACGCGATTATGACTACCTTTGACACACTAAAAGACTTTGCAGAAGGTGATGATTGGGATGCCTTCACGGAAGGGCTCGAGCAATATTTCGTGGCAAATGACCTGGCAGGGGAGACAGACACATTGGCGGAGAAGCGCAAGGCTACACTTCTGACCAGTCGTGGGCCCGAGGTCTACCGCCTCATCAGGGACTTGCTGGCACCCACGATGGCCAAGGATAAGACATACGATGAGCTGACTGAACTAATTCGCGACCAACTTAAACCAAAGGAGAGCACCCTCACGGCCAGGCACAGATTCTACACTCACCGCAGACCTGAGGGCCAGGAGATTGCAAAATATGCTGCCGACCTCAGGAAACTTGCGGCACCGTGTGATTTTGGCACGCACCTCAATGAAGCATTGCGAGACATCTTCGTTATAGGAATTGGCCACGAAGGCCACCTTCACAAGCTATTATCTGCCGACACCACAGTCAACCTGCAGAAGGCCATCAGCATCAGTCAGGCGTTCATGACCTCGACCTGCAGCACCAAGCAAATCATTCATCCTGTGGACTCAAACCTGGCAAGTACTGTATGCAGAATGATGCCTTTTACAGGCAAGACTGTAGAACATGGCCCTGCTTAGGGCAGAGAGCACAGACCTCAGGGTTCCAGAACTCGGAGTCCGCCGAGGGGTGCTAATCGAGTAGCACCATGCTGGCGCTGCGGAGGAAACTATAGGGCTCACCAGTGTCGGTTTGCTGAGTACGTATGCAAAGCCTGTAACATGAAGGGCCACCTCCAGCGTATGTGTAAAAGAAATACGACTCACCGTATAGTAGAGGAGTCGGTAGATGACTTTGAATCCAGCGGGGTGTATGATGATTTGGCCAGAGAGGCAGCTCAGCCTCAAGAAGAAGTGTATGGAGTGTATACCTGCACCACCGATTGTCCTTCAGTGAAGATGGAAGTCGAGATAAACGGCGTTCCAGTCTTCATGGAAGAGGACACGGGAGCGAGTCAGTCAGTGATGAGCAAGGATGCCTTAGAGAGGCTATGGAATGAAAAACGACCCGAGCTGGTTCCAGTACAGGAAAAGTTGTGCACCTACACCCCCGATCCCAGTCCTTGGTAGTGTAGATGTAAGTGTAATCCATAATGGCTTGGTGCACAAGTTACCTCTGTGGATTGTTGCAGATGATGGACCAACGTTACTCGGAAGAAGGTGGATGGGGAAGATCCAGTGGAAATGGGAAGACCTCTTCACTCCAGCAATCGATGTCCCCCATGCTCAGAGGCAGAACAAAACCTCACCTTCCCAGGCACCAGAGGCACAGACCGTCCATCACGACTGCGTGGCAATGACCCCACCGGAACAATCTAAAAATACCTTCCCGGCTCCAGCGGCAGGACTCCTGGGGAGGAAGATCGAATTCACAGGTACCCTTCCAGCGTTTGTGGCAGAATTGCAGGAGAGAAGGATCAAGACAGTCGACCTCGTGGACCGAGGTAAGATGTCGTTCCTGCTGCAGCGAGGGGCAGCGTGGCTGAAAAAAAAGATGGCCGCGGCCATGTCACGAGGTGCAACGCTGAGGGACGTGGTGTCCAACAAAGGATTTGATTGGGGTAAAGCCAGAAGGGTTCTCTTAAAGGAGACCTGCAACCAACTGAACTTAAGGAGACATTGTATGCATGGCAATCAATGTAACGAACCGATTAAAGTTGTGAACAAAGAACAAAATGCTGTTGCGAGATGGCGGTACCAGTCCGAATATAAAGAAAAAAATGTTGTCACGAGATATTGGTACCAGTCCTAAAGTAATGAACAAAATGTTGCGAGATGTCGGGAATAGAGTATCCCCAAGAGTAGCTAGCGAGCGAATCCGGGAGGGTAAAGGTGCTGATTCTGATGCCCTGCCCCAGGTGTCCTCACAAGTTATAGGCCAGCGACCTCAGGAGGGTGAAGGCACTGATCCTGATACCCTGCCCCAGGTCTATCCCATGCTGTAGGCACCTGATGGCACCATTCGCCACGGACCTGGAAATGAAAATGGCGGCAATACGTACTGTCAGCCGCCGTTGCCCACCACCTGGGTGGAGATGGCGCAGCCCCCAGACCCAGTCGCTACCTCGGCCATGTCCGGGAGCGAAAGGTCAGAACCAACGAGTTCCCCAAACGGGACCTGGAACAGTCGGGTTCCCAACACCGTGAGAGAGCAGGCTGAAGACTCTGCAGCCCTCAAAGGAGGACAGGGAGGCCACACACATCTGTGGCTCTGCCCACCACTGGGCAATGGCAAAGGCCCTGAGTCCTGGCTCGGTGAGCGAACTAAGCCCACCCCGCTAGCAGGGGGCACAGTGCCGCCATCAGACGACAAGGACCCCATCCAGTTGCTCTGGAACTAGCGTCCTCACATACCTGTACTGCTACCTCAGTACTGACCATGACTGAACCATGAATGCAATTCACCCAATCCTGGCGCACGACCATAAAACGTAACGAATGTAAGTCACTGAAGCTAGGTGTCACATACAAACTGTAGAAAAATTGTTTTTTTCTTCCTTTCTTTATACTTGCATTGCGTCTGATCATGTCTGTTAATGTAACTGGCCAGCTGCATGATCTCACTGTGGAAGGGGGATGGGGAATGGATGTATGTAGCCATGGACTCTCACATGGATCACACCCAGAACCCACTGGAATCTCCACCGCATCATCGAACTATCCAATCTGATAACCACTACCCAATGTTGTGGCAAAAGGACTTGAGGGTTAACAGGGAGAGAGCCAAGCTGAAGCACAAGCAAGGTGCAAGGGCTATTGGCACTTAAGTCTGGGGAGAGTTAAGCCAGAGCATATAGTGCAAAGTTATTGGCACAAGGACTTGGGGGAGAGTGATGTTGTATATGCAGACTATGAATGTACTCGATGTGCAGTCACTGTATAATTGCATACGATGGTGACTTGTTTAACTGATGTACTTTCAATAAGGTTTACACTGTGTACATACATGCTGGCACCACTAGAGGGCACAACTGGTGGAGACCGGGGGTTTCCTGCCCTGGTGGCAGGGCCCTGTATAAAAGGCTGCACACCATGCTGGTACTGCACTCTGGAGTTTGGAATAAAGGACCAAGGTCACTACAGTTTGACTACAACACATTGCCTCGTGGAGTCATTCATAAGTGCATTATAGACATAATAAGGTTGGACAATAGAAATTTCCCATCACTGTTCCCTTCATTTTGTTGGCTACCTTATTCATTTCATTGTACAGCTACAGATCTTCATTCTCTTCCCCCGCTACAAGAAGTCCAACCAACCCTGTGGTACAGTATTTCTGATAAACTCCAGTTAGAGCCTGAGTTAATCCCTACTTGCAAGGTATTGGATATATAATGGCTTGCACTGATATAGTCTCTTGTAGCATGCGGCGATAAATAGGGGTGGGGATTAATTCCGAAGTAATACTGGAGCCGCTACAGGGACCAGTGATGGGAACCCTTATGATATATTTGTGAAGGAGTTGCCTACAAATCTTTTCCCCTTTCATTTGCTTGGAGTGAGTTCACAGGTTCAAATCCCAGTGCTGTAAACCACGACAGAATTCAATCCCCAGCAGTAAATTCCAAGATTACTCCAGCAGTTACAACATAGTGAATTTTTATGCCTAGATATCTAAAGAAACTTTTTCAAAACTAAAACAAGTTCAGCCAATTGCTGCATACTACACCAAGGCTGGTTACCAAGCCTAGTCGTATCTTATAAATATTCCCACAAGCCTTACAAATCTTGCTTATTCACCCAGTTCAGAATGGCACTGTAGTAAGCGAGTGACTTCTTCAGTGAACCACACAATCTGGAAGTTTTATTTTATTGGTTTTGCTGTTTCAGTCAAGTTGTATATCAGCATGTTTCTGACCGCATTCCGGTGCCAAATTTCCTTAAAAGGGAATGAATCACGGCAGTTTCAGGCTGCTGTACGCGAACCACAGCACTTTCCAAATAAGTTTATTAACCATTTACTGGCTAGTGATTAGGGGGTTTTGAGCTAATCACAATCAGCCAAGAGGAAAATTGAAATTGCTTTTCATATAATTATCAGAAAATTGTTAGTTGGCAAAGTTGAGCCTAACACTGCAGTTTAATCCCTAAGTCTAATACAATTCCGATAACAGGTAACTTTATGGGGGCCAATTTTCAGCACCTCACCACCCGCTGCCGCTGACTGCCACCGACATTCCTCCTGAAGATCCGCCCAGTGCCACTTTTGGGGTGGCCTGGAGCGGGCGGGCGGGGAGAGCCGCCAGGAACCACCCGCTGACGTCAGCGGACGGCCGAGTGGCGCAACTGGCCTCCCGCCCGCCGAGCTCCCAGATTCCTGCTGGGCAGGAGTCGGTGGCACTCGGCGGCAGAACGGGGATGGACCGCTGGCTGGAGGCTGGCCTGTCCCCGACGGTGAGGATGAATAACCTGAAAAAAAAGGTAAGTGAACATTTTAATACTTTTTTTCAACGGCCACTTACCTGTATGGGGTCCCCTGAAGGTCTACGGATACTTATTTTATTTTTTGCTGTTGTTTTTTTTTCAGGTCTTCGACCCTCCGTGGGCCCGACTCCATCCTCGGGCGGCAAGCACCTCTGTCGCCGAGAATAGACCTCCCGCCCGCTGCCGCCCAGATTGGCGGCATATGTCTTCCATTTCTTCAAGAGACCTTCTTCCTGAATATCCTGCCCTAAATACTGTCTGGTACCTCGGCTGGCCATCGGCGGCACTTTGGGCAGCACTTGGGCGGATGGAGGCCTTGCTGAAAATCGGCCACATGGATACAACTAATGCTGTTTATCATCGCTTTCAATAATTTTATTTCCAAATCAAGGGCTGTAAATAAATAACTGAGGGATAATTTGGTTAGAGTGGTAAGAATGTGGAACTTGCTACCCCAAGCAGTACTTGAGGCAAACAGCATAGATGCGAGTTAAACACGTGGAGCTAGAAATTGCGGTCAGAGGCGTAGCTCTGGAGTACACCACAACCCGCAAAACTTTTCCGCTCCTACCTCCATGTGTCCAGGTTGTGCAGTCTTCAGATCCTGGGCAGATATCCAGGCATACATCTGAGTAAAGGCCCTTGGATCCTAGGGAGGCAACCAGTTCGGAAGCATCCCAGAGATCCCAGTAGGCCTGGTTCTCAAATCACAAAGGAGGATTCCATTGCAATCATTTACGAAGGGAATCCCCCAATGACATGCAATGGAATCCGCAAATATTTAAACAATTTACACAATTCTAATAAATAGAAATATAGTAAATTTCAACTTTATTCATAAGTCCCATCAATTACACCAAATATAATTTTAAAATAATGTTGATAAATCATTTTAAACATCTAAATTATTGTGCGTGTACATCATTTTTTTTATTTTTAAATGTTTAATTTAAGTTTTATAATAACCCTTCGGCTGATGAAAGCAGGCAAATGCCTACTTTTACCAGCCATGAAAGCTTTTACCAGTCAATTGCTGGGCAGTTGTTCAGCAAATGGCCCAACTCTGCAGCAGCAATACTGATTTTGTAGTCGATGCGGATGATCTGTCAAGGCATGCCATCATGGAGACCGCAATGTCTACCCCCATGAGGGAGAAAGAAATAGATGGTTATGTTCATAGTGTTAGATGAAGAGGGATGGGAGGAGGCATATGTCGAGCATAAACATCAGCATAGATGAGTTGGGCAAAATGTAACAGTATCAGTGTGTGACAGTAACAGTATCAGTATATCTGACAGTAACAGTATAAGTGTGTGTGACAGTAACAGTGTCAGTGTGTATGACAGAAACAGTATCAGTGTATCTGACAGTAACAGTATCAGTGTGTCTGACAGTAACAGTATCAGTGTATCTGACAGTAAAAGTATCAGTGTGTGTGACAGTAACAGTATCAATGTGCGTGACAGTAACATTTTCAGTATATCTGACAGTAACAGTTTCAGTGTGTGTGACAGGAACAGTATCAGTGTATCTGACAGTAACAGTATCAGTGTGTGTGACAGTAACAGTATCAATGTGCGTGACAGAAACAGTATCAATGTGTATGACAGCAACTATATCAGTGCATTTGACATTAACAGTATCAGTGTATCTGACAGTAACAGTATCAGTGTGTGTGACAGAAACAGTATCAGTGTATCTGACAGTAACAGTATCAGTGTGTGTGACAGTAACAGTATCAATGTGCGTGACAGAAACAGTATCAATGTGTATGACAGTAACAATATCAGTGTATTTGACATTAACAGTATCAGTGTATCTGACAGTAACAGTATCAGTGTGTGTGACAGTAACAGTATCCGTGTATCTGACATCAACAGTATCAGTGTATCTGACAGTAACAGTATCAGTGTGTGTGACAGTAACAGTATCAATGTGCGTGACAGAAACAGTATCAATGTATATGACAGTAATAATATCAGTGTATTTGACATTAACAGTATCAGTGTATCTGACAGTAACAGTGTCAGTGTGTGTGACAGTAACAGTATCAATGTATCTGACAGTAACAGTATCAGTGTATCTGACATCAACATTATCAGTGTATCTGACAGTAACAGTATCAGTATATCTGACAGTAACAGTATCAGTGTGTGTGACAGTAACAGAATCAGTGTATCTGAAAGTAACAGTATCAGTGTGTGTGACAGTAACAGTATCAATGTGCGTGACAGAAACAGTATCAATGTGTATGACAGTAACAATATCAGTGTATTTGACATTAACAGTATCAGTGTATCTGACAGTAACAGTATCAGTGTGTGTGACAGTAACAGTATCAGTGTGTGTGACATTAACAGCATCAGTGTATCTGACAGTAACAGTATCAGTGTATCTGACAGTTACTGTATCAGTGTGTGTGACAGTAACATTATCAGTGTATCTGACAGTCACAGTATCGGTGTATCTGTCAGTAACAGTATCGGTGTGTGTGACAGTAACAGTATCAGTGTCTCTGACAGTAACAGTAACAGTGTGTGTGACAGTAACAGTATCAGTGTGTGTGAGAGTAACAGTATCAGTGTGTGTGACAGTAACATTATCAGTGTATCTGACAGTCACAGTATCGGTGTATCTGTCAGTAACAGTATCGGTGTGTGTGACAGTAACAGTATCAGTGTCTCTGACAGTAACAGTAACAGTGTGTGTGACAGTAACAGTATCAGTGTGTGTGAGAGTAACAGTATCAGTGTGTGTGACAGTAACAGTATCAGTGTATTTGACATTAACAGTATCAGTGTATCTGACAGTAACAGTATCAGTGTGTGTGACAGTAACAGTATCAGTGTATCTGACAGTAACAGTATCAGTATATCTGACAGTAACAGTATCAGTGTATCTGACATCAACATTATCAGTGTATCTGACAGTAACAGTATCAGTATATCTGACAGTAACAGTATCAGTGTGTGTGACAGTAACAGAATCAGTGTATCTGAAAGTAACAGTATCAGTGTGTGTGACAGTAACAGTATCAATGTGCGTGACAGAAACAGTATCAATGTGTATGACAGTAACAATATCAGTGTATTTGACATTAACAGTATCAGTATATCTGACAGTAACAGTATCAGTGTGTGTGACAGTAACAGTATCAGTGTATCTGAAAGTAACAGTATCAGTGTATCTGACAGTAACAGTATCAGTGTATCTGACAGTAACAGTATCAGTGTGTGTGACATTAACAGCATCAGTGTATCTGACAGTAACAGTATCAGTGTATCTGACAGTTACTGTATCAGTGTGTGTGACAGTAACATTATCAGTGTATCTGACAGTCACAATATCGGTGTAAATGTCAGTAACAGTATCGGTGTGTGTGACAGTAACAGTATCAGTGTCTCTGACAGTAACAGTAACAGTGTGTGTGACAGTAACAGTATCAGTGTATCTGACATTAACAGTATCAGTGTATCTGACAGTAACAGTATCAGTGTGTGTGAGAGTAACAGTATCAGTGTGTGTGACAGTAACAGTATCAGTGTATTTGACATTAACAGTATCAGTGTATCTGACAGTAACAGTATCAGTGTGTGTGACAGTAACAGTATCAGTGTATCTGACAGTAACAGTATCAGTATATCTGACAGTAACAGTATCAGTGTATCTGACATCAACATTATCAGTGTATCTGACAGTAACAGTATCAGTATATCTGACAGTAACAGTATCAGTGTGTGTGACAGTAACAGAATCAGTGTATCTGAAAGTAACAGTATCAGTGTATCTGACAGTAACAGTATCAGTGTGTGTGACAGTAACAGTATCAATGTGCGTGACAGAAACAGTATCAATGTGTATGACAGTAACAATATCAGTGTATTTGACATTAACAGTATCAGTGTATCTGACAGTAACAGTATCAGTGTGTGTGACAGTAACAGTATCAGTGTGTGTGACATTAACAGCATCAGTGTATCTGACAGTAACAGTATCAGTGTATCTGACAGTTACTGTATCAGTGTGTGTGACAGTAACATTATCAGTGTATCTGACAGTCACAGTATCGGTGTATCTGTCAGTAACAGTATCGGTGTGTGTGACAGTAACAGTATCAGTGTCTCTGACAGTAGCAGTAACAGTGTGTGTGACAGTAACAGTATCAGTGTGTGTGAGAGTAACAGTATCAGTGTGTGTGACAGTAACAGTATCAGTGTATTTGACATTAACAGTATCAGTGTATCTGACAGTAACAGTATCAGTGTGTGTGACAGTAACAGTATCAGTGTATCTGACAGTAACAGTATCAGTATATCTGACAGTAACAGTATCAGTGTATCTGACATCAACATTATCAGTGTATCTGACAGTAACAGTATCAGTATATCTGACAGTAACAGTATCAGTGTGTGTGACAGTAACAGAATCAGTGTATCTGAAAGTAACAGTATCAGTGTGTGTGACAGTAACAGTATCAATGTGCGTGACAGAAACAGTATCAATGTGTATGACAGTAACAATATCAGTGTATTTGACATTAACAGTATCAGTATATCTGACAGTAACAGTATCAGTGTGTGTGACAGTAACAGTATCAGTGTATCTGAAAGTAACAGTATCAGTGTATCTGACAGTAACAGTATCAGTGTATCTGACAGTTACTGTATCAGTGTGTGTGACAGTAACATTATCAGTGTATCTGACAGTCACAATATCGGTGTAAATGTCAGTAACAGTATCGGTGTGTGTGACAGTAACAGTATCAGTGTCTCTGACAGTAACAGTAACAGTGTGTGTGACAGTAACAGTATCAGTGTATCTGACATTAACAGTATCAGTGTATCTGACAGTAACAGTATCAGTGTGTGTGAGAGTAACAGTATCAGTGTGTGTGACAGTAACAGTATCAGTGTATTTGACATTAACAGTATCAGTGTATCTGACAGTAACAGTATCAGTAGGTGTGACAGTAACAGTATCAGTGTATCTGACAGTAACAGTATCAGTATATCTGACAGTAACAGTATCAGTGTATCTGACATCAACATTATCAGTGTATCTGACAGTAACAGTATCAGTATATCTGACAGTAACAGTATCAGTGTGTGTGACAGTAACAGAATCAGTGTATCTGAAAGTAACAGTATCAGTGTATCTGACAGTAACAGTATCAGTGTGTGTGACAGTAACAGTATCAATGTGCGTGACAGAAACAGTATCAATGTGTATGACAGTAACAATATCAGTGTATTTGACATTAACAGTATCAGTGTATCTGACAGTAACAGTATCAGTGTGTGTGACAGTAACAGTATCAGTGTGTGTGACATTAATAGCATCAGTGTATCTGACAGTAACAGTATCAGTGTATCTGACAGTTACTGTATCAGTGTGTGTGACAGTAACATTATCAGTGTATCTGACAGTCACAGTATCGGCGTATCTGTCAGTAACAGTATCGGTGTGTGTGACAGTAACAGTATCAGTGTCTCTGACAGTAGCAGTAACAGTGTGTGTGACAGTAACAGTATCAGTGTGTGTGAGAGTAACAGTATCAGTGTGTGTGACAGTAACAGTATCAGTGTATTTGACATTAACAGTATCAGTGTATCTGACAGTAACAGTATCAGTGTGTGTGACAGTAACAGTATCAGTGTATCTGACAGTAACAGTATCAGTATATCTGACAGTAACAGTATCAGTGTATCTGACATCAACATTATCAGTGTATCTGACAGTAACAGTATCAGTATATCTGACAGTAACAGTATCAGTGTGTGTGACAGTAACAGAATCAGTGTATCTGAAAGTAACAGTATCAGTGTGTGTGACAGTAACAGTATCAATGTGCGTGACAGAAACAGTATCAATGTGTATGACAGTAACAATATCAGTGTATTTGACATTAACAGTATCAGTATATCTGACAGTAACAGTATCAGTGTGTGTGACAGTAACAGTATCAGTGTATCTGAAAGTAACAGTATCAGTGTATCTGACAGTAACAGTATCAGTGTATCTGACAGTAACAGTATCAGTGTGTGTGACATTAACAGCATCAGTGTATCTGACAGTAACAGTATCAGTGTATCTGACAGTTACTGTATCAGTGTGTGTGACAGTAACATTATCAGTGTATCTGACAGTCACAATATCGGTGTAAATGTCAGTAACAGTATCGGTGTGTGTGACAGTAACAGTATCAGTGTCTCTGACAGTAACAGTAACAGTGTGTGTGACAGTAACAGTATCAGTGTATCTGACATTAACAGTATCAGTGTATCTGACAGTAACAGTATCAGTGTGTGTGAGAGTAACAGTATCAGTGTGTGTGACAGTAACAGTATCAGTGTATTTGACATTAACAGTATCAGTGTATCTGACAGTAACAGTATCAGTGTGTGTGACAGTAACAGTATCAGTGTATCTGACAGTAACAGTATCAGTATATCTGACAGTAACAGTATCAGTGTATCTGACATCAACATTATCAGTGTATCTGACAGTAACAGTATCAGTATATCTGACAGTAACAGTATCAGTGTGTGTGACAGTAACAGAATCAGTGTATCTGAAAGTAACAGTATCAGTGTATCTGACAGTAACAGTATCAGTGTGTGTGACAGTAACAGTATCAATGTGCGTGACAGAAACAGTATCAATGTGTATGACAGTAACAATATCAGTGTATTTGACATTAACAGTATCAGTGTATCTGACAGTAACAGTATCAGTAGGTGTGACAGTAACAGTATCAGTGTATCTGACAGTAACAGTATCAGTATATCTGACAGTAACAGTATCAGTGTATCTGACATCAACATTATCAGTGTATCTGACAGTAACAGTATCAGTATATCTGACAGTAACAGTATCAGTGTGTGTGACAGTAACAGAATCAGTGTATCTGAAAGTAACAGTATCAGTGTATCTGACAGTAACAGTATCAGTGTGTGTGACAGTAACAGTATCAATGTGCGTGACAGAAACAGTATCAATGTGTATGACAGTAACAATATCAGTGTATTTGACATTAACAGTATCAGTGTATCTGACAGTAACAGTATCAGTGTGTGTGACAGTAACAGTATCAGTGTGTGTGACATTAACAGCATCAGTGTATCTGACAGTAACAGTATCAGTGTATCTGACAGTTACTGTATCAGTGTGTGTGACAGTAACATTATCAGTGTATCTGACAGTCACAGTATCGGTGTATCTGTCAGTAACAGTATCGGTGTGTGTGACAGTAACAGTATCAGTGTCTCTGACAGTAGCAGTAACAGTGTGTGTGACAGTAACAGTATCAGTGTGTGTGAGAGTAACAGTATCAGTGTGTGTGACAGTAACAGTATCAGTGTATTTGACATTAACAGTATCAGTGTATCTGACAGTAACAGTATCAGTGTGTGTGACAGTAACAGTATCAGTGTATCTGACAGTAACAGTATCAGTATATCTGACAGTAACAGTATCAGTGTATCTGACATCAACATTATCAGTGTATCTGACAGTAACAGTATCAGTATATCTGACAGTAACAGTATCAGTGTGTGTGACAGTAACAGAATCAGTGTATCTGAAAGTAACAGTATCAGTGTGTGTGACAGTAACAGTATCAATGTGCGTGACAGAAACAGTATCAATGTGTATGACAGTAACAATATCAGTGTATTTGACATTAACAGTATCAGTATATCTGACAGTAACAGTATCAGTGTGTGTGACAGTAACAGTATCAGTGTATCTGAAAGTAACAGTATCAGTGTATCTGACAGTAACAGTATCAGTGTATCTGACAGTAACAGTATCAGTGTGTGTGACATTAACAGCATCAGTGTATCTGACAGTAACAGTATCAGTGTATCTGACAGTTACTGTATCAGTGTGTGTGACAGTAACATTATCAGTGTATCTGACAGTCACAATATCGGTGTAAATGTCAGTAACAGTATCGGTGTGTGTGACAGTAACAGTATCAGTGTCTCTGACAGTAACAGTAACAGTGTGTGTGACAGTAACAGTATCAGTGTATCTGACATTAACAGTATCAGTGTATCTGACAGTAACAGTATCAGTGTGTGTGAGAGTAACAGTATCAGTGTGTGTGACAGTAACAGTATCAGTGTATTTGACATTAACAGTATCAGTGTATCTGACAGTAACAGTATCAGTGTGTGTGACAGTAACAGTATCAGTGTATCTGACAGTAACAGTATCAGTATATCTGACAGTAACAGTATCAGTGTATCTGACATCAACATTATCAGTGTATCTGACAGTAACAGTATCAGTATATCTGACAGTAACAGTATCAGTGTGTGTGACAGTAACAGAATCAGTGTATCTGAAAGTAACAGTATCAGTGTATCTGACAGTAACAGTATCAGTGTGTGTGACAGTAACAGTATCAATGTGCGTGACAGAAACAGTATCAATGTGTATGACAGTAACAATATCAGTGTATTTGACATTAACAGTATCAGTGTATCTGACAGTAACAGTATCAGTGTGTGTGACAGTAACAGTATCAGTGTGTGTGACATTAACAGCATCAGTGTATCTGACAGTAACAGTATCAGTGTATCTGACAGTTACTGTATCAGTGTGTGTGACAGTAACATTATCAGTGTATCTGACAGTCACAGTATCGGTGTATCTGTCAGTAACAGTATCGGTGTGTGTGACAGTAACAGTATCAGTGTCTCTGACAGTAACAGTAACAGTGTGTGTGACAGTAACAGTATCAGTGTGTGTGAGAGTAACAGTATCAGTGTGTGTGACAGTAACAGTATCAGTGTATTTGACATTAACAGTATCAGTGTATCTGACAGTAACAGTATCAGTGTGTGTGACAGTAACAGTATCAGTGTATCTGACAGTAACAGTATCAGTATATCTGACAGTAACAGTATCAGTGTATCTGACATCAACATTATCAGTGTATCTGACAGTAACAGTAACAGTATATCTGACAGTAACAGTATCAGTGTGTGTGACAGTAACAGAATCAGTGTATCTGAAAGTAACAGTATCAGTGTATCTGACAGTAACAGTATCAGTGTGTGTGACAGTAACAGTATCAATGTGCGTGACAGAAACAGTATCAAATGTGTATGACAGTAACAATATCAGTGTATTTGACATTAACAGTATCAGTGTATCTGACAGTAACAGTATCAGTGTGTGTGACAGTAACAGTATCAGTGTATCTGACAGTAACAATATCAGTGTATTTGACATTAACAGTATCAGTGTATCTGACAGTAACAGTATCAGTGTGTGTGACAGTAACAGTATCAGTGTATCTGAAAGTAACAGTATCAGTGTATCTGACAGTAACAGTATCAGTGTATCTGACAGTAACAGTATCAGTGTGTGTGACATTAACAGCATCAGTGTATCTGACAGTAACAGTATCGGTGTATCTGTCAGTAACAGTATCGGTGTGTGTGACAGTAACAGTATCAGTGTCTCTGACAGTAACAGTAACAGTGTGTGTAACAGTAACAGTAACAGTGTGTGTGAGAGTAACAGTATCAGTGTGTGACAGTAACAGTATCAGTGTGTGTGACAGTAGCAAAAGCAGTGTATCTGACAATAACAGTATCTGTGTATCTGACAGTAACAGTATCAGTGTGTGTGACAAACACAGTATCTGTGTGTGTGACAGGAATAGCGCTGTGTCTGAGGTGGAGACAGACCCCATGATTTCCAAATAACACTTTCAATGTCTGAAACAGAACAACTTGGAGCCTTTAGGATTAAACCTAGCTTTGATTTTCACATTGTTCTGATAGGCAGTTGCCTTCAGATTTACTGTCTTGTAGGGTATCCAGGGGCCCATCAGAATGATGCCAAGAATCTCGGATAATCTCGAATTGATGGCACTTTAATTCAAAATGAAAATGTCGATGTGCGAACCTATGACCATTCTTTGGAACATCTCAGATCTAAACATAGGTTTCAGTGTCAAATTCAAGTTGTACACTCGAGTGGGACTGCCTAATCCAGAAGATATCATTTTATTATGAAAATGTGGTGATTAACTAATGAATAACTGAACTATTGTGGTCACAAGTCGAGTGATGGTGCATGGGAATGTGTGTACTGAATATGTTTAGAATTTAATTCTGTTCTCAAGTCCAATTAATACATTCTTCAGTACAACGAATTGTCAACTGGCATACACAGGCCTATCGTCCAGAAATTTATAAAGCCGGAGCAGTTGCTTACTTCGTTGCTAAATAATGATTGTTGTCTATCCCTGGATAAAGGAAATCCATCTGAAAATTATTGGAAACCTCCAGCCCAATTTGAGGCACATAAAGAGATGGCAAATCCTTACTAAGCTGCCTCCCGGGTAATAACGAGGAGTTGTAAAGCAGGGATGAATTGAAAGGTGAGACGTTTGGTCAGATCCCCTACTGCTGGACATTGCGACATTCCCCCTTTGTCTGTCACTGAGCCTGGATGGGGTCTTACGTGTCGTACATGTTGTAATGAGGGTTCCTCCACATACAGGAAACTGATCCTTGTATCGCATTTCCGAACTTGGAAGAAGAACACGGATGCGCCAGAATGTAAGTGGGCAGGCCACTGCACTCGAATTTTAACGTAAAAAAGTCAGGAATTAAAAGTGCTGAAGACTGACTGACTGACCACTGGGATTCTGTTACTCCGAATTATAATTTCTAATGCCACGTTCCTCTGTGCAACTGAGGTTTCCTAAAAATAAATAACCCTGAAGCATCACTTCGGAGTGACACCAAGTAGCACCGAGAAATGAAATAGGGGAGCTGAATTTCCCTAGGTCATGTTTCATTACACCGAGAATTGCCTAGCTCCCAGAAGATCCAGCACAAGTGATATCACTAGCACAATGATGTTAGATGTACTTCCAGTAGCCCACAATAGAGCTGCTCCTTCTGGAGCTCACATTCCCATAGGCCACACCTGTAGTCTCCAGACAGCGGAGAAACTGTAAACGTGTTGTGTGCGTGGGCGAGGCTTCAACTGATCGTCCAACCAGGGAGAGTCACAAGGATACCCGCACCCTGGAGAAACCGTGGAAATATGGTGACTGTGGGCAGCGATTCAGATCACCGTCTATGTTGGAAATGCATCGAGGCAATCACACTGGGGAGAGGCTGTTCACCTTCCCCTTGTGTGGGAAGGGATTCAGTTGATCATCCCAACTTGTAGCTCACCGGCGAGTTCACACCAGAGAGAGGCCGTTCACCTGCTCTGAGCGTAGGAAGGGATTCACTCAGTCATCCCACCTGCCGACACACCTGCAAGTTCACAAGTGACAGCAGGGGTTGGAATCTACTCTTATTGCTGCCGTTAATCACATCCCGACTTAACCATGTTCATTCTGACAGTTGGAGTTTGTTGCTGCTGATGTTAATGACTCGAAAACTGGGCTGGACTTTAATATTCTGGATATATTGCTGATTATGTTCTCAAGGCTGCAGTGTCCATTTAAGAAACGATGTGTGTTATTTTTCCCCTTAATTCAGTAACTCTCTACAGAAAAGTGCCATCCGCACCATTTGCACTGCAATCTGCTCTTCGAGAATTGCGAGTGATTCCTTCACCGTTAAACAATGCGAGCCCGCATAAGTTACACCTGATGCAAACACAACACGCACGGAAAAGGAGACATTCATTATGACTGAAAAATGCTCAATTGGTATCATGTAGAAACGGCCATTCCACCCTACAATGTAAATGTCCCATAGAGACACGACCCGACAAGGTAAACGTCCCAGAGATGCTGCATCCTATAATGTAAATGTCCCAGAGACACTCCACTCTAGAATGTAAACGCACCAGAGACAATGATCCTACAATGTAAACGTCCCAGAGGCACACCATCCTGCAATGTAAATGTCCCAGAGATACTCCATCCTACAATGTAAATGTCCCAGAGACACACCATCCTACAATGTAAACGTCCCAGAGATACTACATTCGACAATGCAAATATCCCGGAGACGGTCCATCCTACAATGTAAATGTCCCAGAGACACTCCATCCTACAATGTAAACGATCCAGAGACACTCCATCCTACAATGTAAATGTCCCAGAGACACACCACCCGACAATGTAAATGTCCTAGAGACACTCCATCCTACAATCTAAATGTCCCAGAGACACACCACCCGACAATGTAAACGTCCCAGAGACACTCCATCCTACAATGAAAATGTCCCAGAGACACACCAACCGACAATATAAACGTCCCACAGACGCTCCATCCGACAATGTAAACGTCCCAGAGACACACCACCCGACAATGTAAACGTCCCAGAGACACTGCATCCAACAACTTAAACGTCCCAGAGACACTCCATCCTACGATGTAAATGTCCCAGAGACACTCCATCCAACAATGTCAATGTCCAGACACACTCCACCCTACAATGTAAACGTCCCACAGATGCTCCACCCGACAATGTAAATGTCCCAGAGACACTCCATCCTACAATGTAAACTTCCCAGAGACACTGCATCCGACAATGTAAACGTCCCTGAGACACTCCATCCTACATTGTAATCGTCCCAACCATGCTCCACCGTACAATGTAAATGTACCAGAGACACTCCATCCTACAATTTAAACGTCCCAGAGATACTACATTCGACAATGTAAATGTCCCAGAGACACTCCATCCTACAACGTAAATGTCCCAAAGACATACCATCCTGCAATGTAAACGTCCCAGAGATACTCCATCCTACAATGTAAATGTCCCAGAGACACTCTATCCTACAATGTAAACGTCCCAGAGATACGACATTCGACAACGCAAATATCCCGGAGACGCTCCATCCTACAATGTAAATGTCCCAGAGACACTCCATCCTACAATATAAACGTCCCAGAGACACGTCATCCTACAATGTAAATATCCTAGAGACACTCCATCCTACAATGTAAACGTCCCAGAGATACTCCATCCTACAATGCAAATATCCCGGAGGCGCTCCATCCTACAATGTAAACGTCCAAGAGACACTCCGTCCTGCAATGTAAATGTCTGAGAGACACACCATCCTACAATGTAAACGATCCAGAAACACTCCATCCTACAATGTAAACGTACCAAAGACACACCATCCTACAATGTAAACGTCCCAGAGATACTCTATCCTACTGTGCAAATATCCCGGAGACACTCCATTCTACAATGTAAACGTCCCAGAGATACTCCATCCTACAATGCAAATATCCCGGAGGCACTCCATCCTACAATGTAAACGTCCCAGAGACACTCCGTCCTACAATGTAAACGATCCAGAAACACTCCATCCTACAATGTAAACGTCCCAGAGTCACTCCATCCTACAATATAAATGTCCCAGAGACACACCACCCGACAATATAAACGTCCCAGAGACACACCATCCTACAATGTAAATGTCCCAGAGACACACCACCCGACAATGTAAACGTCCCAGAGACGCTCCATCCTACAACTTAAACGTCCCAGAGACACTCCATCCTACAACTTAAACGTCCCAGAGACACTCCATCCCACAATGTAAATGTCCAGGAGACACTCCATCCTACAATGTAAATGTCCCAGAGACACTCCACCGTACAACTTAAACGTCCCAGAGACACTCCATCCTACAATGTAAACGATCCAGAAACACTCCATCCTACAATATAAACGTCCCAGAGACACTCCATCCTACAATGTAAACGTCCCAGAGACACTCCATCCTACAATGTAAACGTCCCAGAGACACTCCATCCTACAATGTAAACGTCCCGGAGACGCTCCATCCTACAATATAAACGTCCCAGAGACACTCCATCCTACAATATAAACGTCCCAGAGACACTCCATCCTACAATGTAAACGTCCCGGAGACACACCATCCTACAATGTAAACATCCCAGAGACACACCATCCTACAATGTAAACGTCCCAGAGACACTCCATCCTACAATATAAACGTCCCAGAAACACTCCATCCTACAATGTAAACGTCCCAGAGACACTCCATCCTACAATGTAAACATCCCGGAGACGCTCCATCCTACAATATAAACGTCCCAGAGACACTCCATCCTACAATATAAACGTCCCAGAGACACTCCATCCTACAATGTAAACGTCCCGGAGACACGGAGACACACCATCCTACAATGTAAACATCCCGGAGACACACCATCCTACAATGTAAACGTCCCAGAGACATTCCATCCTACAATATAAACGTCCCAGAAACACTCCATCCTACAATGTAATCGTCCCAACCATGCTCCACCGTACAATGTAAATGTACCAGAGACACCCCATCCTACAATTTAAACGTCCCAGACACACTCCATCCTACAATGTAAATGTCCCAGAGACACTCCATCCTACAATATAAATATCCCAGAGACACGTCATCCTACAATGTAAATGTCCTAGAGACACTCCATCCTACAATGTAAACGTCCCAGAGATACTCCATCCTTCAATGCAAATATCCCGGAGGCGCTCCATCCTACAATGTAAACTTCCAAGAGACACTCCGTCCTGCAATGTAAACGTCTCAGAGACACACCATCCTACACTGTAAACGATCCAGAAACACTCCATCCTACAATGTAAACGTACCAAAGACACACCATCCTACAATGTAAACGTCCCAGAGATACTCCATCCTACAATGCAAATATCCCGGAGGCACTCCATCCTACAATGTAAACGTCCCAGAGACACTCCATCCTACAATGTAAACGATCCAGAAACACTCCATCCTACAATGTAAACGTCCCAGAGTCACTCCATCGACAATATAAATGTCCCAGAGACACACCACCCGACAATATAAACGTCCCAGAGACGCTCCATCCGACAATGTAGACGTCCCAGAGACACTCCATCCTACAACTTAAACGTCCCAGAGACGCTCCATCCGACAATGTAGACGTCCCAGAGACACTCCATCCTACAATGTAAACGTCCCAGAGAGACTCCATCCTACAACTTAAACGTCCCAGAAACATTCCATCCTACAATGTAAATGTCCCAGAGACACTCCATCCTACAATATAAACGTCCCAGAGACAATCCATCCTCCAATGTAAACGTCCCAGAGTCACTCCATCGACAATATAAATGTCCCAGAGACACACCACCCGACAATATAAACGTCCCAGAGACGCTCCATCCGACAATGTAGACGTCCCAGAGACACTCCATCCTACAACTTAAACGTCCCAGAGACGCTCCATCCGACAATGTAAACGTCCCAGAGACACTCCATCCTACAATGTCAAAGTCCAGACACACTCCACCCTACAATGTAAACGTCCCAGAGACACTCCATCCTACAATGTAAATGTCCCAGAGACACTCCATCCTACAATATAAACGTCCCAGAGACAATCCATCCTCCAATGTAAACGTCCCAGAGACACTCCATCCTACAATGTAAACGTCCCAGAGATACTCAATCCTACAATGCAAATATCCCAGAGACGCTCCATCCTACAATGTAAACGTCCAAGAGACACTCCATACTAGAATGTAAACGTCCCAGAGACACACCATCCTACAATGTAAACGATCCAGAGACACTCCATCCTACAATGTAAACGTCCCAGAGACGCTCCATCCTACAATGTAAACATCCCAGAGACACTCCATCCTGCAATGTAAATGTCCCAGAGATGCTCCACCCAATAATGTAAATGTCCCATAGATGTTCCATCCAACAATGCAAAAATCCCAGAGACGCTCCATCCTACAATGCAAATGTCCCAGAGACACACCACCCGACAATGTAAACGTCCCAGAGACACACCACCCGACAATGTAAACATCCCAGAGTCACTCCATCCTACAATATAAATATCCCAGAGACACACCACCCGACAATATAAACGTCCCAGAGACACTCTATCCTACAATGCAAATATCCCGGAGACACTCCATTCTACAATGTAAACATCCCAGAGATACTTCATCCTACAATGCAAATATCCCGGAGGCACTTCATCCTACAATGTAAATGTCCAAGAGACACTCTGTCCTGCAAGGTAAACGTCCCAGAGACACTCCATCCTACAATGTAAATGTCCCAGAGACACACCACACGACAACATGAACGTCCCAGAGACGCTCCATCCTACAATGTAAATGTCCCAGAGACACTCCATCCTACAACTTAAACGTCCCAGAGACACTCCATCCTGCAACTTAAACGTCCCAGAGACACTCCATCCTACAATGTAAACGTCCCAGAGACACTCCATCCTACAATATAAACGTCCCAGAAACACTCCATCCTACAACATAAACGTCCCAGAGACACTCCATCCTACAATGTAAACGTCCCAGAGACACTCCATCCTACAATGTAAACATCCCGGAGACGCTCCATCCTACAATATAAACGTCCCAGAGACACTCCATCCGACAATATAAACGTCCCAGAGACACTCCATCCTACAATGTAAACATCCCGGAGACACACCATCCTACAATGTAAACGTCCCAGAGACATTCCATCCTACAATATAAACGTCCCAGAGACACTCCATCCTACAATATAAACGTCCCAGAGACACTCCATCCTACAATGTAAACGTCCCGGAGACACACCATCCAACAATGTAAACGTCCCAGAGACACTCCATCCTACAATGTAAACGTCCCAGAAACACTCCATCCTACAATGTAATCGTCCCAACCATGCTCCACCGTACAATGTAAATGTACCAGAGACACCCCATCCTACAATTTAAACGTCCCAGACACACTCCATCCTACAATGTAAATGTCCCAGAGACACTCCATCCTACAATATAAATATCCCAGAGACACGTCATCCTACAATGTAAATGTCCTAGAGACACTCCATCCTACAATGTAAACGTCCCAGAGATACTCCATCCTTCAATGCAAATATCCCGGAGGCGCTCCATCCTACAATGTAAACTTCCAAGAGACACTCCGTCCTGCAATGTAAACGTCTCAGAGACACACCATCCTACACTGTAAACGATCCAGAAACACTCCATCCTACAATGTAAACGTACCAAAGACACACCATCCTACAATGTAAACGTCCCAGAGATACTCCATCCTACAATGCAAATATCCCGGAGGCACTCCATCCTACAATGTAAACGTCCCAGAGACACACCATCCTACAATGTAAACGATCCAGAAACACTCCATCCTACAATGTAAACGTCCCAGAGTCACTCCATCGACAATATAAATGTCCCAGAGACACACCACCCGACAATATAAACGTCCCAGAGACGCTCCATCCGACAATGTAGACGTCCCAGAGACACTCCATCCTACAACTTAAACGTCCCAGAGACGCTCCATCCGACAATGTAGACGTCCCAGAGACACTCCATCCTACAATGTAAACGTCCCAGAAAGACTCCATCCTACAACTTAAACGTCCCAGAGACATTCCATCCTACAATGTAAACGTCCCAGAGACACTCCATCCTACAATGTCAAAGTCCAGACACACTCCACCCTACAATGTAAACGTCCCAGAGACACTCCATCCTACAATGTAAATGTCCCAGAAACACTCCATCCTACAATATAAACGTCCCAGAGACAATCCATCCTCCAATGTAAACGTCCCAGAGACACTCCATCCTACAATGTAAACGTCCCAGAGATACTCAATCCTACAATGCAAATATCCCAGAGACGCTCCATCCTACAATGTAAACGTCCAAGAGACACTCCATACTAGAATGTAAACGTCCCAGAGACACACCATCCTACAATGTAAACGATCCAGAGACACTCCATCCTACAATGTAAACGTCCCAGAGACGCTCCATCCTACAATGTAAACATCCCAGAGACACTCCATCCTGCAATGTAAATGTCCCAGAGATGCTCCACCCAATAATGTAAATGTCCCATAGATGTTCCATCCAACAATGCAAAAATCCCAGAGACGCTCCATCCTACAATGCAAATGTCCCAGAGACGCACCACCCGACAATGTAAACGTCCCAGAGACACACCACCCGACAATGTAAACATCCCAGAGTCACTCCATCCTACAATATAAATATCCCAGAGACACACCACCCGACAATATAAACGTCCCAGAGACACTCCATCCTACAATGTAAATGTCCCAGAGACACTCCGTCCTGCAATGTAAACGTCCAAGAGACACTCCGTCCTGCAATGTAAACGTCCCAGAGACACACCATCCTACAATGTAAACGATCCAGAAACACTCCATCCTACAATGTAAACGTACCAGAGACACACCATCCTACAATGTAAACGTCCCAGAGATACTCTATCCTACAATGCAAATATCCCGGAGACACTCCATTCTACAATGTAAACATCCCAGAGATACTCCATCCTACAATGCAAATATCCCGGAGGCACTCCATCCTACAATGTAAATGTCCAAGAGACACTCTGTCCTGCAAGGTAAACGTCCCAGAGACACTCCATCCTACAATGTAAATGTCCCAGAGACACACCACACGACAACATGAACGTCCCAGAGACGCTCCATCCTACAATGTAAATGTCCCAGAGACACTCCATCCTACAACTTAAACGTCCCAGAGACACTCCATCCTGCAACTTAAACGTCCCAGAGACACTCCATCCTACAATGTAAACGTCCCAGAGACACTCCATCCTACAATATAAACATCCCAGAAACACTCCATCCTACAACATAAACGTCCCAGAGACACTCCATCCTACAATGTAAACGTCCCAGAGACACTCCATCCTACAATGTAAACATCCCGGAGACACTCCATCCTACAATATAAACGTCCCAGAGACACTCCATCCGACAATATAAACGTCCCAGAGACACTCCATCCTACAATATAAACGTCCCAGAGACACTCCATCCTACAATGTAAACGTCCCGGAGACACACCATCCAACAATGTAAACGTCCCAGAGACACTCCATCCTAAAATGTAAACGTCCCAGAAACACTCCATCCTACAATGTAATCGTCCCAACCATGCTCCACCGTACAATGTAAATGTACCAGAGACACCCCATCCTACAATTTAAACGTCCCAGAGATACTCCATCCTTCAATGCAAATATCCCGGAGGCGCTCCATCCTACAATGTAAACTTCCAAGAGACACTCCGTCCTGCAATGTAAACGTCTCAGAGACACACCATCCTACACTGTAAACGATCCAGAAACACTCCATCCTACAATGTAAACGTACCAAAGACACACCATCCTACAATGTAAACGTCCCAGAGATACTCCATCCTACAATGCAAATATCCCGGAGGCACTCCATCCTACAATGTAAACGTCCCAGAGACACTCCATCCTACAATGTAAACGATCCAGAAACACTCCATCCTACAATGTAAACGTCCCAGAGTCACTCCATCGACAATATAAATGTCCCAGAGACACACCACCCGACAATATAAACGTCCCAGAGACGCTCCATCCGACAATGTAGACGTCCCAGAGACACTCAATCCTACAACTTAAACGTCCCAGAGACGCTCCATCCGACAATGTAGACGTCCCAGAGACACTCCATCCTACAATGTAAACGTTCAGAGAGACTCCATCCTACAACTTAAACATCCCAGAGACATTCCATCCTACAATGTAAACGTCCCAGAGACACTCCATCCTACAATGTCAAAGTCCAGACACACTCCACCCTACAATGTAAACGTCCCAGAGACACTCCATCCTACAATGTAAATGTCCCAGAGACACTCCATCCTACAATATAAACGTCCCAGAGACAATCCATCCTCCAATGTAAACGTCCCAGAGACACTCCATCCTACAATGTAAACGTCCCAGAGATACTCAATCCTACAATGCAAATATCCCAGAGACGCTCCATCCTACAATGTAAACGTCCAAGAGACACTCCATACTAGAATGTAAACGTCCCAGAGACACACCATCCTACAATGTAAACGATCCAGAGACACTCCATCCTACAATGTAAACGTCCCAGAGACGCTCCATCCTACAATGTAAACATCCCAGAGACACTCCATCCTGCAATGTAAATGTCCCAGAGATGCTCCACCCAATAATGTAAATGTCCCATAGATGTTCCATCCAACAATGCAAAAATCCCAGAGACGCTCCATCCTACAATACAAATGTCCCAGAGACGCACCACCCGACAATGTAAACGTCCCAGAGACACACCACCCGACAATGTAAACATCCCAGAGTCACTCCATCCTACAATATAAATATCCCAGAGACACACCACCCGACAATATAAACGTCCCAGAGACACTCCATCCTACAATGTAAATGTCCCAGAGACACTCCGTCCTGCAATGTAAACGTCCAAGAGACACTCCGTCCTGCAATGTAAACGTCCCAGAGACACACCATCCTACAATGTAAATGATCCAGAAACACTCCATTCTACAATGTAAACGTACCAGAGACACACCATCCTACAATGTAAACGTCCCAGAGATACTCTATCCTACAATGCAAATATCCCGGAGACACTCCATTCTACAATGTAAACATCCCAGAGATACTCCATCCTACAATGCAAATATCCCGGAGGCACTCCATCCTACAATGTAAATGTCCAAGAGACACTCAGTCCTGCAAGGTAAACGTCCCAGAGACACTCCATCCTACAATGTAAATGTCCCAGAGACACACCACCCGACAACATAAACGTCCCAGAGACGCTCCATCCTACAATGTAAATGTCCCAGAGACACTCCATCCTACAACTTAAACGTCCCAGAGACACTCCATCCTGCAACTTAAACGTCCCAGAGACACTCCATCCTACAATGTAAATGTCCCAGAGACACTCCATCCTACAATGTAAATGTCCCAGAGACATTCCATCCTACAATGTAAATGTCCCAGAGACACACCATCTTACAATGTCAACGTCCAGACACACTCCACCCTACAATGTAAACGTCCCACAGATGCTCCACCGTACAATGTAAATGTACCACAGACACTCCATCCTACAATTTAAACGTCCCTGAGGCACTCCATCCTACAATGTAAATGTCCCAGAGACACTCCATCCTACAATGTAAACGTCCCAGAGACACTCCATCCTACAATGTAAACGTCCCAGAGATACTCTATCCTACAATGCAAATAACCCGGAGACGCTCCATCCTACAATGTAAACGTCCCAGAGACATTCCATCCTACAATGCAAATACCCCGGAGACACGCCATGCTACAATGTAAACATCACAGAGATACTCCATCCTACAATGCAAATATCCTGGAGGCGCTCCATCCTACAATGTAAACGTCCAAGAGACACTCCGTCATGCAATGTAAACGTCCCAGAGACACTCCATCCTACAATGTAAACATCCCAGAGACACTCCATCCTACAATGTAAATGTACCAGAGACACTCCATCCAACAATGTGAACGTCCCAGAGACACTCCATCCTGCAAAGTAAATGTCCCAGAGACACGCCGTCCTACAATGTAAATGTCCCAGAGACACTCCACCCTACAACTTAAACGTCCCAGAGACACTCCATCCTACAATGTAAATGTCCCAGATACACTCCATCCTACAATGTCAACGTCCAGACACACTCCACCCTACAATGTAAACGTGCCACAGATGCTCCACCGTACAATGTAAATGTACCAGAGACAATCCATCCTACAATTTAAACGTCCCAGAGACACTCCATCCTACAATGTAAACGTCCCAGAGGCACTCCATCCTACAATGTAAACGTCCCAGAGACACTCCATCCTGCAATGTAAACGTCCCAGAGATACTCCATCCTACAATGCAAATATCCCAGAGACGCTCCATCCTACAATGTAAACGTCCCAGAGACACACCATCCTACAATGTAAACGTCCCAGAGATACTCTATCCTACAATGCAAATAACCCGGAGATGCTCCATCCTACAATGTAAACGTCCCAGAGACATTCCATCCTACAATGCAAATGTTCCAGAGACACTTCATCCTACAATGCAAATATCCCGCAGACGCTCCATCCTACAATGTAAACGTCCCAGAGACATTCCATCCTACAATACAAAGGTTCCAGAGACACTCCATCCTACAATCTAAACGATACACAGACACTCCATCCTACAATGTAAATGTCCCACAGATGTTCCATCCAACAATGCAAAAATCCCAGAGACACTCCATCCTACAATGTAAATGTCCCAGAGACGCTTTACCATACAATGTAAATGTCCCAAGACACACCATCCTACAACGTAAACGTCCCAGAGACACTCCATCCTACAATGTAAACGTCCCAGAGACACTCCATCCTACAATGTAAACGTTCGAGAGACTCTCCATCCTACAATGTAAACGTCCCAGAAACACTCCATCCTACAATATAAACATCCCAGAGACACTCCATCTTACAATGCAAACCTCCCAGAGACACTCCATCCTACAATTTAAACATCCCAGAGACACTCCATCCTACAATGTAAATGTCCCAGAGACACTCCATCCTACAATGTAAATGTACCAGAGACACACCGTCCTGCAATGCAAACGTCCCAGAGACACACCATCCTACAATGTAAACGATCCAGAAACACTCCATCCTACAATGTAAACGTCCCAGAAACACGCAATCCTACAATGTAAACTTCCCAGAGACACTCCATCCGACAATGTAAACTTCCCAGAGACACTCCATCCTACAATGTAAACGTCCCAGAGACGCTCCAACCGACAATGTAAATGTCCCAGAGACACTCCATCCTACAATGTAAATGTCCCAGAGACACTCCGTCCTGCAATGTAAACGTCCCAGAGACACACCATCCTACAATGTAAACGATCCAGAAACACTCCATCCTACAATGTAAACGTCCCAGAGATACGACAGCCGACATTGCAAATATCCCGGAGACACTGCATCCTACAATAGAAATGTCCCAGAGACGCTCCATCCTACAATGTAAATGTCCCAGAGACACTCCATCCAACAATGTAAACGTCCCAGAGATACTCCATCCTACAATGTAAATGTCCCAGAGACACACCACCCGACAATGTAAACGTCCCAGACACTCCATCCTACAATGTAAATGTCCCAGAGACACGCCGTCCTACAATGTAAATGTCCCAGAGACACTCCACCCTACAACTTAAACGTCCCAGAGACACTCCATCCTACAATGTAAACGTCCCAGATACACTCCATCCTACAATGTCAACATCCAGACACACTCCACCCTACAATGTAAACGTGCCACAGATGCTCCACCGTACAATGTAAATGTACCAGAGACAATCCATCCTACAATTTAAACGTCCCTGAGGCACTCCATCCTACAATGTAAATGTCCCAGAGACACTCCATCCTACAATTTAAACGTCCCAGAGACACTTCATCCTACAATGCAAATATCCCAGAGACACTCCATCCTACAATCTAAACGATACACAGACACTCCATCCTACAATGTAAACGATCCAGAGATACTTCATCCTACAATGTAAATGATCCAGAGACACTCCATCCTACAATGTAAACGTCCCAGAGATGCTCCACCCAACAATGTAAATGTCCCAGAGATGTTCCATCCAACAATGCAAAAATCCCAGAGACACTCCATCCTACAATGTAAATGTCCCAGAGACGCTTTACCGTACAATGTAAATGTCCCAAGACACACCATCCTACAACGTAAACGTCCCAGAGACACTCCATCCTACAATGTAAACGTCCCAGAGACACTCCATCCTACAATGTAAACGTTCGAGAGACTCTCCATCCTACAATGTAAACGTCCCAGAAACACTCCATCCTACAATGCAAATGTCCCAGAGACGCTCCATCCTACAATATAAACGTCCCAGAGACACTCCATCCTACAATGCAAACCTCCCAGAGACACTCCATCCTACAATTTAAACGTCCCAGAGACACTCCATCCTACAATGTAAATGTCCCAGAAACATTCCATCCAACAATGTGAACGTCCCAGAGACACTCCATCCTGCAAAGTAAATGTCCCAGAGACACTCCACCCTACAACTTAAACGTCCCAGAGACACTCCATCCTACAATGTAAATGTCCCAGATACACTCCATCCTACAATGTCAACGTCCAGACACACTCCACCCTACAATGTAAACGTGCCACAGATGCTCCACCGTACAATGTAAACGTCCCAGAGACAATCCATCCTACAATTTAAACGTCCCAGAGGCACTCCATCCTACAATGTAAACGTCCCAGAGACACTCCATCCTGCAATGTAAACGTCCCAGAGATACTCCATCCTACAATGCAAATATCCCAGAGACGCTCCATCCTACAATGTAAACGTCCCAGAGACACACCATCCTACAATGTAAACGTCCCAGAGATACTCTATCCTACAATGCAAATAACCCGGAGATGCTCCATCCTACAATGTAAACGTCCCAGAGACATTCCATCCTACAATGCAAATGTTCCAGAGACACTTCATCCTACAATGCAAATATCCCGCAGACGCTCCATCCTACAATGTAAACGTCCCAGAGACATTACATCCTACAATACAAAGGTTCCAGAGACACTCCATCCTACAATCTAAACAATACACAGACACTCCATCCTACAATGTAAATGTCCCACAGATGTTCCATCCAACAATGCAAAAATCCCAGAGACACTCCATCCTACAATGTAAATGTCCCAGAGACGCTTTACCATACAATGTAAATGTCCCAAGACACACCATCCTACAACGTAAACGTCCCAGAGACACTCCATCCTACAATGTAAACGTCCCAGAGACACTCCATCCTACAATGTAAACGTTCGAGAGACTCTCCATCCTACAATGTAAACGTCCCAGAAACACTCCATCCTACAATATAAACATCCCAGAGACACTCCATCTTACAATGCAAACCTCCCAGAGACACTCCATCCTACAATTTAAACATCCCAGAGACACTCCATCCTACAATGTAAATGTCCCAGAGACACTCCATCCTACAATGTAAATGTACCAGAGACACACCGTCCTGCAATGCAAACGTCCCAGAGACACACCATCCTACAATGTAAACGATCCAGAAACACTCCATCCTACAATGTAAACGTCCCAGAGACACGCAATCCTACAATGTAAACTTCCCAGAGACACTCCATCCGACAATGTAAACTTCCCAGAGACACTCCATCCTACAATGTAAACGTCCCAGAGACGCTCCATCCGACAATGTAAATGTCCCAGAGACACTCCATCCTACAATGTAAATGTCCCAGAGACACTCCGTCCTGCAATGTAAACGTCCCAGAGACACACCATCCTACAATGTAAACGATCCAGAAACACTCCATCCTACAATGTAAACGTCCCAGAGATACGACAGCCGACATTGCAAATATCCCGGAGACACTGCATCCTACAATAGAAATGTCCCAGAGACGCTCCATCCTACAATGTAAATGTCCCAGAGACACTCCATCCAACAATGTAAACGTCCCAGAGATACTCCATCCTACAATGTAAATGTCCCAGAGACACACCACCCGACAATGTAAACGTCCCAGACACTCCATCCTACAATGTAAATGTCCCAGAGACACGCCGTCCTACAATGTAAATGTCCCAGAGACACTCCACCCTACAACTTAAACGTCCCAGAGACACTCCATCCTACAATGTAAACGTCCCAGATACACTCCATCCTACAATGTCAACGTCCAGACACACTCCACCCTACAATGTAAACGTGCCACAGATGCTCCACCGTACAATGTAAATGTACCAGAGACACTCCATCCTACAATTTAAACGTCCCAGAGACACTTCATCCTACAATGCAAATATCCCAGAGACACTCCATCCGACAATGTAAACGTCCCAGAGACATTCCATCCTACAATACAAAGGTTCCAGAGACACTCCATCCTACAATCTAAACGATACACAGACACTCCATCCTACAATGTAAACGATCCAGAGATACTTCATCCTACAATGTAAATGATCCAGAGACACTCCATCCTACAATGTAAACGTCCCAGAGATGCTCCACCCAACAATGTAAATGTCCCAGAGATGTTCCATCCAACAATGCAAAAATCCCAGAGACACTCCATCCTACAATGTAAATGTCCCAGAGACGCTTTACCGTACAATGTAAATGTCCCAAGACACACCATCCTACAACGTAAACGTCCCAGAGACACTCCATCCTACAATGTAAACGTCCCAGAGACACTCCATCCTACAATGTAAACGTTCGAGAGACTCTCCATCCTACAATGTAAACGTCCCAGAAACACTCCATCCTACAATGCAAATGTCCCAGAGACGCTCCATCCTACAATATAAACGTCCCAGAGACACTCCATCCTACAATGCAAACCTCCCAGAGACACTCCATCCTACAATTTAAACGTCCCAGAGACACTCCATCCTACAATGTAAATGTCCCAGAAACACTCCATCCTATAATGTAAATGTCCCAGAGACACTCCGTCCTGCAATGCAAACGTCCCAGAGACACACCATCCTACAATGTAAACGATCCAGAAACACTCCATCCTACAATATAAACGTCCCAGAGACACTCCATCCTACAATGTAAACGTCCCAGAGTACTCTATCCTACAATGCAAATATCCCGGAGGCGCTCCATCCTACAATGTAAACGTCCAAGAAACACTCCGTCCTGCAATGTAAACGTCCCAGAGACACTCCATCCTACAAAGTAAACGATTCAGAAACACACCATCCTACAATGTAAACATCCCAGAGACACTCCATCCTACAATGTAAATGTACCAGAGACACTCCATCCAACAATGTAAACGTCCCAGAGACGCTCTATCCTACAATGTAAATGTCCCAGAGACACTCCATCCTGCAAAGTAAACGTCCCAGAGACACTCAATCCGACAATGTAAATGTCCCAGAGACACTCCATCCAACAATGTAAACGTCCCAGAGACACTCCATCCAATAATGAAAACGTCCCAGAGATGCTCCATCCTGCAATGTAAACGTCCCAGAGACACTCAATCCTGCAATGTAAACTTCCCAGAGACACTCTATCCTACAATGTAAACTTCCCAGAGACACTCAATCCTGCAATGTAAACTTCCCAGAGACACTCCATCCTACAATATAAACGTCCCAGAGACACACCATCCTACAATGTAAACGTCCCAGAGTACTCTAACCTACAATGCAAATATCCCGGTGGCGCTCCATCCTACAATGTAAACGTCCAAGAAACACTCCGTCCTGCAATGTAAACGTCCCAGAGACACTCCATCCTACAAAGTAAACGATTCAGAAACACTCCATCCTACAATGTAAACGTTCGAGAGACTCTCCATCCTACAATGTAAACGTCCCAGAGACACTCCGTCCTGCAATGTAAACGTCCCAGAGACACTCCATCCTACAAAGTAAACGATTCAGAAACACTCCATCCTACAATGTAAACGTTCGAGAGACTCTCCATCCTACAATGTAAACGTCCCAGAAACACTCCATCCTACAATGCAAATGTCCCAGAGACGCTCCATCCTACAATATAAACATCCCAGAGACACTCCATCCTACAATGCAAACCTCCCAGAGACACTCCATCCTACAATTTAAACGTCCCAGAGACACTCCATCCTACAATGTAAATGTCCCAGAAACACTCCATCCTACAATGTAAATGTCCCAGAGACACTCCGTCCTGCAATGCAAACATCCCAGAGACACACCATCCTACAATGTAAACGATCCAGAAACACTCCATCCTACAATGTAAACGTCCCAGAGGCACACCATCCTACAATGTAAACGTCCCAGAGTACTCTATCCTACAATGCAAATATCCCGGAGGCGCTCCATCCTACAATGTAAACGTCCCAGAGTACTCTATCCTACAATGCAAATATCCCGGAGGCGCTCCATCCTACAATGTAAACGTCCAAGAAACACTCCGTCCTGCAATGTAAACGTCCCAGAGACACTCCATCCTACAAAGTAAACGATTCAGAAACACACCATCCAACAATGTAAACGTCCCAGAGACGCTCCATCCTACAATGTAAATGTCCCAGAGACACTCCATCCTGCAAAGTAAACGTCCCAGAGACACTCAATCCGACAATGTAAATGTCCCAGAGACACTCCATCCAACAATGTAAACGTCCCAGAGACACTCCATCCAATAATGAAAACGTCCCAGACACGCTCCATCCTGCAATGTAAACGTCCCAGAGACACTCAATCCTACAATGTAAACTTCCCAGAGACACTCAATCCTGCAATGTAAACTTCCCAGAGACACTCCATCCTACAATATAAACGTCCCAGAGACACTACATCCAATAATGTAAACGTCCCAGAGATGCTCCATCCTGCAATGTAAACGTCCCAGAGACACTCAATCCTGCAATGTAAACTTCCCAGAGACATTCCATCCTACAATGCAAATGTTCCAGAGACACTCCATCGTACAATGCAAATATCCCGGAGACGCTCCATTTACAATGTAAACATCCCAGAGACATTCCATCCTACAATGCAAACGTTCCAGAGACACTCCATCCTATAATCTAAACGATCCACAGACACTCCATCCTACAATGTAAACGATCCAGAGACACTCCATCCTACAATGTAAACGTCCCAGACATGTTCCATCCAACAATGTAAAAATCCCAGAGACACTCCATCCTGCAATGTAAATATCCCAGAGACACTCCATCCTACAATGTAAATGTCCCAGAAACGCACCATTCTACAATGTAAACATTCCTGAGACACTCCATCCTACAATGTAAATGTCCCAGAGACACTCCATTCTAAAATGTAAATGTACCAGAGACACTCCATCCTACAATGTAAACGTCCCAGAGACACTGCATTCTAAAATGTAAATGTCCCAGAAATACTCCATCCTACAATATAAACGTCCCAGAAACACTCCATCCGACAATATAAATGTCCCAGAGACACTCCACCCTCCAATGTAAACGTCCCAGAGACGCTCCACCCAACAATGTAAACGTCCCAGAGACGCTCCATCCTACAATGTAAATGTCCCAGAGACACTCCATCCTACAATGTAAACATCCCAGAGACACTCCATCCTGCAATGCAAATATCCCGGAGACGCTCCATCTTACAATGTAAACGTCCCAGAGACACTCCATCCTACAATGTAAACCTCCCAGAGACGCTCCATCCTACAATGTAAACATCCCAGAGACACTCCATCTTACAATGTAAACGTCCCAGAGACACTCCATCCTACAATGTAAACGTCCCAGAGACACTCCATCCTACAATGTAAACGTTCCAGAGACACTCCATCCTACAATGTAAACGTCCCAGAGACACTCCATCCTACAATGTAAACATCCCAGAGACACTCCATCCTACAATGTAAACGTTCCAGAGACACTCCATCCTACAATGTAAACATCCCAGAGACACTCCATCCTACAATGTAAACGTCCCAGAGACACTCCATCCTGCAATGTAAATGTCCCAGAGAGTCTCCACCCGACAACGTAAACTTCCCAGAAACATTCCATCCTACAATGTAAATGTCCCAGAGAAACTCCATCCTACAATGTAAATGCCCCAGAGACGCTCCACCCTACAATGTAAACGTCCCATAGATGCTTCATCCTACAATGTAAACATCCCAGAGACACTCCATACTCCAATGTAAACGTCCCAGAGATGCTCCATCCTATAATGTAAACATCCCAGAGACGCTCCATCCTACAATGTAAATGTCGCAGAGACACACCATCCTACAATGTAAACATCCCAGGCGCTCCACCCGACAATGTAATCGTCCCAGAGATGCTCCATCCTACCATGTAAATGTGCTAGAGATGATGATTTTCTCGAATTTGATTCCATTCTTTACTTTTTCCTCAGTTCTACCTAAATAGAGGTGACAATAAAATACTATGGTGCAAAGGGAATGGAAACAAAAATAAAAAATTTTCTGTCTTCTCCAGCTCAGAGTGAACTCTCGTAAATTGCTCGGGTGTCTGGAGTAAAATGATGAAAACTCCAGGTTGACTCTGCAATCCAGATCCTTTCACCTTTCATTAACGGGCAGGTAAATAGCCCCATGACACTACTTGAAGAGCAGGGGAGCTCTCCTCATGTCCTGTCCAAAACGCATTCCTCAATCAAGCAACATCCTCAAAATTATCTCCTTTGCTTTTCATAAAATGGCCGGGTGCGCAATTTGGCTGCTGCATTTGCCACAAGGTTACAACGATTACACTTCGATATAATCCATTGGCTGTGGAACGCTTTGGATATCCTAAGGATGTGTACGACCCTATATAACTGCAAATTGTTCAACAATATATTCCCTTATTGTGGGCTGCACTATGAATCAGTACCATCTGTTGCTGTGTTGTCCATTGCATATCGGAACCTTCCCAATGATCCCATGTCACAATATTATCATTTACTTTATAAGTTTCCATTTTCTTGTGGTGGTTATGTTATTAGTTGTGTCCATTAAAAAGAAGGGAGCACATTTCTGGGTCAATGGTTGATGACTCGGGGTCATCCTTAAGGGTTCAAGAAACAGGCACACCACCTCAGATAAGGTTCTACTCAGAGTGGCTCCAATCAGTCCTGGACCAATAACTTGACAGGTAAAAACAGAAACAGATTTTCAATCCAACAAAAGTCAAGCAAATTTTAGCAGGCCTTAGGGTTGCCAATGCACCAAGATTGCCCTGTGGTCTCCAGAAATGAAAAATGAAACTCCTAGACATTGCTGGGAGCAACCCAAGAGAAAAATCATATGGGCATTAAAAAGGTATTTTTTAAATTTTCTTTGACCACTTGAGTTTGTTAGCTATAAAAAAAAAATATTGGTGGGGTACAATTTCGCCAGGATGGGTGGTGGGGTAAGGAGGAGGACAGGGGGGTGATTGAACCAGGATGGTTGGAGGGCGGGTGGGTGACTTGACCAGATGGTTGGAGGGTGGGGGTGGTGATAAGACCACGATGGTTTGTGGGATGGGGTGGGGCGGGTGATCTGACCCTGACCAGGATGGGTGGGGTGGTGGTTGGGTGTGGTGATTGGACCAGGATGGTTGGAGGTAGAGGGAGGGGTGGGGGGGAAATGATCTGATCAGGATAGTTGCGGGGGGTGAGTTGATCTGACCAGGATGGTTTGTGAGTTGGTGGGGGGTGCGAGAGGGCGGTGATCTGACCAGGATGGTTTGTGGGATGGGCGGGCAGGGAGGTGGGTGGTGATTTGACCAGGATGGTTGGAGGAAGTCCTGTGATAAAACCTCCATGAATGCATCTAACCGGAGTTGATGACTCTAACAGGGCTATAGTCCAACCATTGGGAAAGCTTTAGCAACGACTGACTGAGGCGCCAAGTGAAAAACTGATAGCGATATTCACTGATGTGCATTTTTGGTTCTGCAGTCGGCGTGTACTGGGGAGAAATGCATTCCGAACGGGAGGCGTGTGATAAACTCTGGAGGTCGAGGTCCTAAACAAACTGAATGCTGTAACGTGCCCGGGTAACTGATGAGACCCCACAGAATGGGGTCAGAAAGGACAATAAATCCACCACGGATAGTATATAGAGTTCACCAGCGACCTCAGGTCCATTCTGTCTCCCTGTAACATCAATTCTTGGTGTGCAAATCACGAGGGGGCAAATGGCATTCAAAGATGTTCAGCAACTACTGAGCCACTGAATGTATATTGCCTGCTGGCAACTGCAGAGTGGTTTACAGTGCAGAGGTGCCCGAGGGAGTCTCAGAGTGGGGGAGGATGCCACTTGAAACATTGCAGCAAATGTGACGCACAGCATTGCTCGGCAGAGCAACTGACTCCACCGCCAACTGGCCAGCTATTGCTTTTAATTCTTGGTTGCAGTTTTATTTGGGTTATATTGTCGATCTTTGTTCCTGTATTTTCACAATTTTCACAATTTAAATCGGCAGCTCACTTTCCATCACCATCAGAGAGAAAGCCTATCTAATCCAAGCGCTTCTCATAAACTTTCAATCGCGGTTGTCAAACATCTTTCTCTACAGTGCAATGATTACTGACAATGACTGTTTCAAACCTACGAATTATTTCTAAAAAATAAATGTAGTGACGAGGTGCAGAGTGATAGAGCGGGGTAATGGGAGCCAAGGCTCTGGGACCTCAGCCTCTTCCAATTCTCCTTCCACTTCGGTCGAGTGGACTCTCCAGCTGTAAATACATGTTTGCGAGTGCAGTGGAAGGTCAGTGTGAGTGGCCATGATTTATTGAACTAGCTGCCCTGCAGAGGTAGGAGGAGTTCTTCCCCCAAAAAAACTTCTCTTCCCGCGCTGTTCCACTTCGTAACTGCCCAAAGGCGCTCACTCACTAACTCTCACTCACTCACTCTCACCCTTGCTCTCTTACACTCACTCACACCCTCACTCTCTGGTTTTATGAACAGGAGATCATGTTTGACAAATTTGCTGGAGTTCTTGAGGATGTAACGAGCAGGGTGGATAAGGGGGAACCAGTGGATGTGGTCTATTTGTATTTCCAGAAGGCATTCGATAAGATGCCATATAAAAGGTTACTGCAAAGATAAAAGTTCATGGGGTTAAGGGTAATATATTAGGATTGGCTAACTAACATAAAACAGAGAGTCGGGATAAATGGGTCATTTTCCATTTGGCAAACAGTGACTAGTGGGGTGCCACAGGGATCGGTGCTGGGTCCTCAACTACTTACAATCTATATTAATGACTTGGATGAAGGGACTGAGTGTAATGTAGCCAAGTTTGCTGATGGTACAAAGATGGGTGGGAAAGCAAATTGTGAGGAGGACACAAAAAATCTGCAGACGGATATAGACAGGCTAAGTGAGTGGACAAAAATCTGGCAGATGGAGTACAATGTGGGAAAATGTGAGGATTATCGACTTTGGCAGAAAAAATAGAAAAGCAAATTACTTGGCCTCTACAGCCTTCTATGGTGGAGAATTCACCTTCCTCTGAGTGAAAAGATTTCTCCTCATCTCGGTCCTAAATTTCCTACCCTGTATCCTGAGACTGTGACCCCTTGTTCTAGACTTCCCAGCCAGGGGAAACATCCTTCCCGCATCCAGTCTATCCTTGCAAGTTTACTCTCATATTCTATTTTTCCCCTCTTAATCAATCTCTTGGTCCTTTTTTGCTGAATTCTAAAATGCTCCAAATCCTCAGGCTTGCTACTTTTTTCTGGCAACTTTGTATAACTCCTCTTTGGATCTAATACTATCCTTAAGTTCTTTTGCTAGCCATGGTTGGGCCACTTTTCCTTTTGTGTTTTTGCGCCAGATAGGAATGTATAACTGTTGCAATTCATGCATTTGTTCCTTAAATATTAGCCATTGCCTATCCCCCGTCATGCCTTTTAATGAATCTTCCCAATCTATCATAGCTAATTCATTCCTCATACCTTCGTAGTTTTCTTTGTTTAGATTTAGGACCCTAGTTTCGGTTTGGACTACTTCACTTTCCATCTTAATAAGAAATTCAATCATGTTATGGTCACTCTTCCCTAAAGGACCCTGCACAACAAGACTTTTAATTAACCCCTTCTCATTACATAATACCCAATCTAGGATAGCCTGTTCCTTAGTAGGCTCCTCAACATACTGGTCTAAAAAACCATCTCGTACACACTCCAGGAATTCATCTGCCACAGTATTGGTACTAATTTGGTTTGGCCAGTCTATATATAGATTAAAGTCACCTACGATTACTGTCGTACCCTTGCTACATGCATCTCTAATTTACTGTTTGATGTCATCCCCTACATTACCACTAATATTTGGAGGCCTATAGACAACTCCCACCAATGTTTTCTGCCCCTTGGTGCTCCTTAGCTCCACCCAGATTGATTCTGCATCTTGATTTTCTGAGCCAATATCCTTTCTCTCACTTGCTCTGATTTCATCCTTTACTAGCAACGCCACACCACCCACTCTTCCTTTTTGCCTGTCCTTTCTAATTATCGAATATCCTTGGATATTCAGTTCCCAACCCTAGTCAACCGGCAACCATGTCTCCGTAATTGCAACTATATCGTATCCGTTTACATCTATTTGCGCTGTTAATTCAGCTTCGTGCATTCACATACAATGCTTTTAAATTTGTTTTTTTAACATTATTAGACTTTTTGGGCTAGAACCTCCACTTTTTTTCCATGCTTAATGCCCACTTAATGCCCATTTTACTGCTGAAATGACGTATAATGCCCATATATCGCCCATTTTGGCACAAAATGGAAACTGGCGAACATTTTTCGGAAACTTATCGCCGAGCGTTATTTTCCCCATGTGCTTAACGCGATAAAAAATAGTACCACCCGCCCACTTTTTTGGGGCAGAATCAGCAGAATGGGCGAATTTAATGCTCATAATATCGCCCAGCGTTACTTTCCGCACGGAATTAATGCCGAGATTCAATATAAACGCCCGCTCATTGTTTTTTGGCGTAAAGAGCATCCTTACCCAAACTAACGGTCATGGAGATTGGCCATCGACAATTTCACCACCTCACACACATATCACCCACAATATTGCTCATCCAAAAAAACGCCGACAAAAAGTGGAACTAACCGGAATGAATCACAGCGTTATGGACGCCATGTTGTAGATCACATGTCGCGTCCTTAAAAAGGCTGCTGTGCTTCAACCTCGGTGGAGTTCGGATGTACTCTGCAGGTCGTTAAAGTTGACGTGTATATTTGTGAAAACATCTTGACCATACTGTGACCGATTGGAATTGAACAGGTGTCTTCGTCGGGACATTCCTTGTTTGTGAGCAATCGGTGGAAAGCAGAGAGCTACTGCAATGGGGCCTGTCCTTTCTCACCCTCTCTTGGTGACGAAGTACATGCAGCAGACTCGACATCGCCGAAGGAACGCTCCACTGTATTATGTGCCAATGTAAGAAGTAACAGACAGATGAGGAGGACCAGACATTACAACCTTGGCAAGTACAGGGAGAAGCATTCTTATCTCGACTTGCCAGATACCACCTGCCTTCGGAGACTGCGCTTCCACAAAGAGGTTATCACTGAGAGATGCCAGCTGATAAGGGCAGATCTGCAGCCTGCCAGCACCATCAGTACTGTACTGCCCATCGAGGTCAAAGTCACGGTGGCACTGTCAATTCTACGCCTTGGGTTCTTTTCAGGCCTCAGCTGGCAACATTTGCAGACTTTCTCGGCATGCCACACATCGCTGCATTAGACAGGAGGGACTTGATCAGTTTCCCTATGACCAGGGAGGCTCAGAGTGAGAGAGCTCTAGGATTCTCCAGAATTGCAAACTTCCCCAGGGTGCAGGGAGCAATAGACTGTATGCACATCGCGATGCGGGCACCTTTTCAGGATGCTGAGGTTTTCAGGTACCGCAAGGGATTCCACTCCCTGAATGTACAACTGGCAGTGAATGCTCAATTTCCGGGCAGCATCCATGATGCTCACATCCTGCGTGAGAGCACTGTATCTGACTTGTTTAACAATCAGCTACAAGGTCAATGCTGGATGCTTGGTGACAAAGGATATGGCCTCGTCACCTGGCTGATGACCCACCCCCTGCAAGACACCCACACCGAGGCCGAGAGGCAATACAATGAGAACCACAGCGCAACTCGCAATATCATGCAGAAAACCATTGGAGTGCTGAAGCAGCACTTTAGATGCTTGGACCACTCAGGAGGTGATCTCCAATACCCACCCTGAGCAGGTAGCTCAATTCGTGGTAGACTGTTCCATGCTACACAATTTGGTTATCAGGAGGGGACAAGAATTGTCTGATGAGTCTGACAGTCCACCTCACCAGAGAGAGGAAGAGGAGGACGAGGAGGTGGACACTGACATCGGCCCAGACAATCAGGCTGATAGCTGCAAGAGCCTTACGTCAGGAGCTCATCAATGATCGCTTTGCCTGAAAGAACGTTGGTGTTATTTACAAAGCTAACACACTGCTGGGTGTGCAGGTCATACATCAATGGTGGGCATCACCTTGGTGCCAGTTAAAGTTTAATTTGATTGAAGTTAAGTGTGATTATACCCTTTGATGTAAAGGAATCACCAGTGTGTAATGGTTGGTGCAGCTATCTGAGCCAATGCGCTACAAGATTTTGTTAAATAAAAAACATTTAAACCGAACATTAGTCTGAAATCATCAGTATTTCTGTACAAACCAACCTACCCCCCCACCCTCCCCCCGATTCTCCTCCCCACCTCTACACCTTCCCCTTCCCCTCCTGACTCCAAGCAACCTGGACGAGGAGGTCCTCAGGTGATGTTTCATTGAGGGGGGGGGGGGGGGATGGCGGGGTGTGAAGGCCGAGGCACTGCTTGGATGGATACAGGAGAGGACAGTCCCGAGGTGGGAACATGCTCCGAGCCAGAAGCACGATGTTGCTGCTGGTTCTCATGTGTGGTTGGCAATGGGGATGCGGCACTTTGGGGTGCAGTGCGGTGCTCCGGGACCACTGGGAGCCCTCTGCCACCGGTGTTCCTGGCTACCAGCCCCAGGGCCTCCTCCATCCCTTCCATTTTATATCTTATTTGTTGGACAAAAACTCGGTGCCAACTATGTTCTTGGTGCTTAGTGGGTTTCCTGCTACTGGTGAATCTCCGTCCTTCCTCCTACAACAGCCAGACAAGCACACACCAAAGCCACACGTGCTTTCAGTGCATCTGAGCGCCCTCTCTCTCTGTCTCCTCTTCCGCGCATGTCATGATGACCCTTGACCTCCTGAATCGTGGGAATCGAGCGTTGCCATGCCTTTGCTAAGATGGTCAAAAGAATTTAACGCTACCACCCATTTGATATCGCTCGCGATAACAGCCATTTTCAAAATGTAAACTAGGTGTTTTGAGAATGGGTGAAAAGCCAGCGATCTGAAAACCATTTTTTAACACCCACGCCGGAAATAACACCCATTTTTAGGCGATAAGCACAAAAGTGGAGGTTCTAGTCCATAAACATTATTTTGTAATGTACACTATTTGTCTTATCGCTATTTTTTCTTACCTGGACCCTATTTGCTAGTTGGCATTTATTTCTGCTGATGTTAATAACCCTTCAACTAGGCAGGAGTTTAATATTTTGATATTTCAAATAACAGTGTTGATATTTGATGTCTCCAAGATAAGAGGAAACTAATCGATGTCCTGTTTCTGACTGCTCCATTTTTGATCGGGGCGGAGAAACAGTGAGAGATCGGGGCCCAGGAGAGGCGAGGGTTCGGGGCCCAGAAGAGGCGAGGGCCCAGGGGCAGCACGGGCCAGCCCACACTGCGATCTATGGCTAGTAGGAGCATGTGTGCGCACTAGGTCCATGCAGCAGAGCTTGGTCTCCAGTCGTCTTGGTTAACCCTTGCCACTGGATCAAAACCTAGCTCTGTCAAGCCCGTGTGATGGCTGGTGTGCAATGGCCACCCCATGTTAAAAGAATCCATGCACAGGCATCTTCTACCCTTTAGTATGTAGCTCGGGACCTAGATTGTCAAGTCCCTCATCGAAATACCTGTGAGCTCATCTATTTTTGTGTGGAAGCAGGTCATCCTCGATACGAGGGACTGTCTAACACTAGTGCACTCTTTTGTTTGTATGCACTGTCCCTTCCTGACATAATCTGGCTATCCTTACCACAATCATTTTCCTGCATTGCTTCCTTTTCTTTTCTCTTTCACATTCTATATATCTCTCCACTGCGACCATCCTCCCCGCCCCCTTATTTAGTTTAAAGCCCTGTCTACCTCCCTAGTTAGTCAGTTCGATAGAACTCTGGTCCCAGGTGTAGTCCATCCCCACGGAACAGCTCTCTCTTTCCTGAGTATTGGTGCACGAATCGAAACCCACTTCTCCCACACCACCTCTGAGCCACGCACTCATCTCCCTGATTCTATTGACACTATGCCAATTTGCTCGTAGCTCAGGTAATAATGCAGAGATTATTACCTTTGTGTTTCCTCTTTGCAATTTAGTCCCTAGCTGTTCAAACTCTCTCAGCAGAACCTCTTAGTCCTATCTATGTAATTGGTACCTACATGTACCACGACAACTGGATCCTTCTTCTCCCACTCCAAATTCTTCTCTAGCCCTTTAGAGATGTCCTGTACCCTGGCACCGGGTAGGCAACACAGCCTTCAGGACGCACGCTCTATAAAAGCAGAGAAGTCCTGCTACAACTGTACAGGGTATCGGTAAGGCCACACCTAGAGTACAGCGTACAGTTTTCATCTCCATATTTAAGAAAGAATATACTTGCATTGGAGGCCGTTCAACTAGGTTGATTCCAGAGATGAGGGGGTTGACTTATGAAGATGGGTTGAGTAGGTTGGGCCTATACACATTGGAGTTCAGAAGAATGAGAGGTGATCCTATCAAACCATATAAGATAATGAGGGAGCTCGACAAGATGGATGCAGAGAGGATATTTCCACTCATAGGGGAATCTAAAACTAGGGGACATGGTCTCAGAATAAGGGGCCGCCCATTTAAAACTGAGATGAGGAGGAATTTCTTCTCTCAGAGGGTTGTAAATCTGTGGAATTATCTGCCTCAGAGAGCTGTGGAGGCTGGGTCTTTTAATATATTTAAGGCGGAGATAGATTTTTGAGCGATAAGGGAGTAAAGGATTATGGGGAGCGGGCAGGGAAGTGGAGCTGAGTCCATGATCAGATCAACCATGATTTTATTGAATGGCGGAGCAGGCTCGAGGGGCCAAATGGCCTACTCCTGTTCCTATTTCTCACACTCTCTCACTCTCACTCTCTCACTTACTCTCACTCTCACTCACTTTCACTCTCACTCCTCACTCTCAGTTTCACTCCTCACTCAGTCTCACTCACTTTCACTCTCACTAACACTCATTCTCACTCACTCTCACATACTCATCCACTCACTCACTCCCTCTCACTTTCACCCACACTACTCACTCTCACTCACTCTCACAAACTCACTCTCACTCTCTCACTCACTCTCACATATTCACTCACTCACTCTTATTCACACTCTCACTCACATTCTCTCACTCTCACTCACTCACTCTCACACGCTCTCTAACCCTCACTCACTCTCTCTCACTCACTCTCTTTCACAATCTCACTCACTCTCACACTCACTCACACATTCACTCACTCCAATTCACTCACTCACACATTCACCCACTCACTCTCACTCACACTCTCATTCACACACTCTCACTCTCACACTCCCTTACTCTTACTCTCTCATTCACTTTCACTCTCACTCCTCACACTCACTCTCAGTCTCACTCACTCACTCACATTCACTCACTCTCATTCACTCTCACACACACTCACTCACCCGCTCTAACATTCTCACACTCTCACACCCTCACTCACAAACACTCAATCTCACACACGCTCACTCTAATTTTCACTCTCACACTCTCAATCACTCACTCTCAATCACCCTCACATACTCACACTCACTCTCACTATCAGACACACACTCTTACTGTCACTCACTCATACTCACACATTCTCACTCACTCTCACACATTCTCTCACTCTCACACACTCACACACTCATTCTCACTCACTCACGCATACTAAATCTCACTCACTCCCATTCTCACTCACTCTCACAAACTCTCACTTACTCACACTCACTCACTCTCAATCACTCACTCTCACACACACACTCAATCTCACTCACTCTCAAACTCTCACTTACCTTCTCATGCACTCTCACCCTCTCACTCACTCTCACCCTCTCACTCACTCTCACTCACTCTCACCCTCACTCACTCTCACTCACTCACTCACTCTCACTTTCACTCTCATTCTTACTCTCATTCTCACTCACTCACTTTTATTCACTCACTCAATCTCTCTCTCTCTCACTCACTCTCACACTCTCACTCACACTTTCACTCACTCTCACCCTCTCACTCACTCACCCTCTCACTCACTCTCACCCTCTCACTCACTCTCACCCTCTCACTCACTCTCACTCAATCACTCACTCTCATTCAATCACTCACTCACTTTCACTCTCATACTTACTCTCATCCGCACGCACTCACTCTCACTTTCACTCACCTCACTCCCAATATTTCTCTCACTCTCACTCACACACTCATACATTCACTCTCTCACTCACTCTCACACACACTCACTCACTCTCATTCTCACTCACCATCTCACTCACTCTCACTCACACACTCACCACACTCACTCACACACACTCAATCTCACTCACTCTCACACACCCTCGCACTCACACACTCTCACTCAATCACCCTCAATCACTCACTCACTCTCACTTTCACCCTCTTTCTTACTCTCATTCTCACTCACTCACTAACTTTCACTCACTCACTCACTCTCAATCTTTCTCTCACTCTCACTCTCACACATTCACTCTCATTCACTCACCCTCTCACTCACTCTCACCCTCTCACTTACTCTCACTCAATCACTCACTCACTCTCACTTTCATTCATTCTTACTCTCATTCTCATACTCTCACCTTCACTCACTCGCTCACTATCAATCTCTCACTCTCACACACACTCACACACAGTCACATATTCATTCTCTCACTCTCACTCACTCACTCACACTCACTCTCACTCTCTCTCACACTCACTCTCATTCTCACACTCACTCTCACACCCACTCTCACACCCACTCTCACACACCCACTCATGCAGCCACTCATGCACAATCACTCACGCACACTCACTCACTCTCACCCAATCACTCTCACTCTCACTTTCACTCTCATTCTCACTCACTCACTCACACACACAATCACCGTCTCACTCACTCTCACCTTTTCATTAACTCTCACTCACTCACTCTCACTCTCATTCTTACTCTCATTCTCACTCACTCTCACTTTCATTCACTCACTCTCACTTTCACTCACTCTCTCTCCCTTTTTCACGCTCAAAAATTCACTCTCACTCACACACTCTCACTCACTCTCACACATTCACTCACTCACTAACACTCACTTACTAACACTCACTCACTAACACTGCCACACATTTTCACTCATGCATTTATTCACACACACTCACTCACACACACACACTCACTCACACACTTAACACGCTCACATTCACTCAGTCTCACTCAATCACACTCAATCACACTCAATTACACACACTTACACTCATTCACTGAATAACATACTCTCACTCTCATTCTCACTATTCTCACTCTCATACTATTCTCTCTCACTCTCTCACTCTCACTCACTAACTAACACTCACTCACTAACACTCACTCTAACACTCACTCTCTAACAATCACTAACATTCACTCACTAACACTCACTAACACTCACTCACTAACACTCACTTACCAACACTTATTCACTAACTTATTCTAACACTTATTCACTAACACTTATTCACTAACACTCACTCACTAACATTCACTAATAGTCACTCACTAACAATCACTCATTGATACTCACTAACACTCACTCGCTAACACTAACAGTCACTAACACTCATTCACTAACACTCACTCACTAACAGTCACCAACACTCACTCACTATCACTCAGTAACACACACTCTCACTTACACTGCCACACACTCTCACTCACTCACTCACATATTCATTCTCACTCACGCTCTCACTCGCTCACACTCACTCTTAATCACACTCACTCTCTAACACTCACTCACTAACACTCACTCACTAACACTCTCACACACTCACTAACAGTCACTAACACTCACTCACTAACACTCACTAACATGCACTCACTAACACTCACTAATACTCACTCACTAACACTCTCACACACTTACTAACAGTCACTAACACTCACTAACACTCACTCACTAACACTCACTAACATGCACTCACTAACACTCACTAACACTCACTCACTAACACTCACTAACAGGCACTCATTAACACTCACTAACACTCACTAACACTCACTCACTAACACTCACTAACATGCACTCATTAACACTCACTAACACTCACTCACTAACACTCTCTAACACTCACTAATACTCACTCACTAGCACTCACTAACATGCACTCACTAACACTCACTAATACTCACTCACTAACACTCTCACACACT